>NW_025798627.1:10266348-10590586 GCF_021613505.1 Equus quagga
GTGGGCAGTGAAGAGCTGCAGGCATGGGGACAGGACCCGTGGGCAGTAAGAGCTGCCAGCAGGGGGACAGGACCCATGGGCAGTGAAGAGCTGCAAACATGGGTTGAGGGTAGGGCTAAATTTAGGGCATAGGTATGTGAGTTACCTCTTTACAAGACAAAGGAAAGATTATGTAAAAAAAATGTTGGGGCCGGCCCGGTGGCATAGCAGTTAAGTTCGCACATTGTGCTTCTCGGCGGCCAGCCCGGGGTTCGCCGGTTCGGATCCCGGGTGCAGACATGGCACCGTTTGGCACACCATGCTGTGGTAGGCATCCCACATATAAAGTAGAGGAAGATGGGTACGGATGTTAGCTCAGGGCCAGGCTTCCTCAGCAAAAAAGAGGAGGACTGGCAGTAGTTAGCTCAGAGCTAATCTTCCTCAAAAAAAAAAAATAAATAAAAATTTTAAAAAGTCATTAAAATGGTATCAGTGCAGGTGGGGTCTAGTGTGCCTATAACTTTAGATAAGAATCAGATTGGATCAGATCAGGACATCCTATGCTTCCCGAGGATGATACAGATCAGCATGTAGGCCAGGATGCCTTGGGTTTTTCTCCCTGGGGCAGCCTTGATCCTCCTCAAAAAGTTCAAGAAAGAATCAGAGAAAAAGCATGGGCAAAATAAATATGACTAAAATCTAACGTCAATATAAATATATTGCACCCATGATAAAAACAGAATACTATATAAAGCAGTGTTTAGAGAACAAAAAAGAGCTCATAGAAATTGAAAACATGATACAGGCAATTAAAAAAAGTAATAAGAAGACAATAAAGTCGAGGAAATTCATCAAGAAGTAATTATTGGGTGCTTACTATTTATTAAGCACTGTTTTAGGAGATGGGATACAGCAGAAAATGAAACAAAGCAAATTCCCAGCCCTTATGGACTTTACACCCTAGTGGAAGGAGCCAATATAACATAAGATAGATAGGTAAATTATATAGTATTTTGGAAGTGCATTGGAGAACCAGCAGGGATGGAGGGGCAGAGGTGCACGGCATGTGAGTGTGTCTGCGTGCTGTATCATTTTAAAGAGGATGCTTGGAGGAGACCTCACTGGTAAGGTGAAATGTAAACCAACCAGAAAGGCAGTCACCTACCTAGATATCTGAGGGAAGGCAGGCGAGGCCAAGTGAACAGAAAGTGCAAAACCCAGATATTCTGAAAGAAGATTTTAAAAAAACAGAACCATTATAGATTTGGTCAAGGGCAGTGTTTTTCAAAATCTGGTCTCTGGGCACAGGAGCATCAGCATTAACTGAGGAGCTGTTATAAATACAAATTCTACTGAATCAGAAACTCTGGGGGTGGGTCCAGCAATCTGTTTTAATATTTCCTCCAGGTGACTCTGATGCTTGCTTAAATGGGAAAACCACTATTCTCAGAGATCCAACATCAAGCCAGATATAGTTCTAGAAACAGAGAACAGGAAAAACTGAAGGAAGAAAATTACCTAACACTTTCTGAGAAACAAAGGTATGAATTTTGCGACTCAAGGACTCAAGATTACATGGTTGTAATGAGTGAAAACACAAGCACAATACATTAGGTTTACCATCAATGCACTCAACACAGAGAAAATATGAAAGATCCAGAGCGAAACAAGAAAACCATGAAGGACCAGGAAGGCGAGTGACATCAAACTTCACATGAGCAATAAGGGAAGAAAATAACTTCAAACTCTAAGACAAAAAATTATTTAGGGGCCGGCTCTGTGGCCGAGTGGTTAAGTTCGCACGCTCCGCTGCGGCGGCCCAGGGTTTGGATCCTGGGAGCAACAGGGCACCGCTCGTCAGGCCACGTTGAGGCGGCGTCCCACATCCCACAACTAGAAGGACATGCAACTAAGATATACAACTGTGTACAGGGGGGGTTTGGGGAGATAAAGCAGAAAAAAAAAAAAAAAAGATTGGCAACAGTTGTTAGCCCAGGTGCCAATCTTAAAAAAAAAAAAAAAAAAATTATTTAGAGCAAAGTTTACAGATTATGAGGGGAGAAAAAAATACATGCCGAGATGTGGAAGGGACCCAAAATTTAGCCTTCCATGCCCCTGTTCTCAGTTAAAAAAAAAAAAGAAGTAAAATAACACAGAGGAGGAAATAGAACTCAGGAAACAGAAGGATGACAGCAGAGTGTTGATAACCACTACAAATAAGATAAATCAAGGCACAGCAGGGCAGCAGGTTATCCAGAAACATGGAAGAAAGTAAGAAGATAAGAGTTGAAAATCACATAGAGGAGTTGAAAATCGCATAGAGAGTTGAAAGTGGTTGCTTCAGTGAGTGAGACTTTGGAGAAGAGCTGGGGAATATTTTGCTTTTTCATTATATGCCTTGGAGAAATATCTGACTGTATAACGTGGACATCGATAACTTGGATAAAATCAAAGTTAAATTAAGCCCCCAAGTGATAACGAGTTAATGGTGCAAATATTCACTTATTTCTTTAAGAAAGAAATTTAAGTGTTTACTATTAAAAGTCAAGCACTTACTAAGCGCTGCATATATAGCAGCGGAAATATCCCTGTTCTCAAGGAGTTTGTATTCTAGTAAGTGTGTGTGTAGTTGTATGTATGTATGTATGTATTTATATATTTCTTTGTTTACGTCGAGATCACAGGTTTATAATATATCTTGATAGCATATGTAAAAATAACACAAATAATAACACAGACAGACTGTGCGCAGCGTGAGTAAGATTACAGACAGACTGGGCACAGTGTAATATTTAAGATTGAGTAACCAGGAAAGTCCTCTCTAAAAAGGTGACATTTTAATAGAGACCTGAAGGAAAGGAAGAAATGAAAATGCACCCAAACATATTGAGGTTAAAATGCCTCTGACACGTCAGTTAGTAAAGCAGACTCAACAGCTGGGTACACCAAGTAGAGCTTGGGGAAGCAGAATCCTGGGTGGAAGGTGCGGGTTAGGAGACCCTGGCACTGAGGTCTCAAAGGAAGGCCTGAGAGATTACGAAAAGTGCCAGGATCATGGGTCCCCAGGTAGCTGCCATGTTTCAGAGGGAGATAAAAGAGAACAATGCTGCAAACAGGAATAAGATAAGTGTTTAGAGAAATAGTAAGTGGAATCAGGAAAATCAGATCGTTATTACTACTAATTAGGGTTGTCAGATTAACAAATAAAATTATAGAACGCTGCTGTTGGTGGGAATGTAAAATAGTACAGCCGCTCTGAAAAATAGTTTGGTAGCTTCTTTTAAAACTAAACATGTACTTACCCTAGGACACAGCAACTGTACTTTGGGGTATTTATCCCAGAGAAATGAAAACTTATGTTCATGCAAACATTTTTGCATCAATGTTCATAGCAGATCTATTTGTAATAGCCAAACATTGGAAACAACTCAAATGTCCATCAGGGAGTGAATGGTTAACAAACTGGGGTACGTCTACATCATAGAATACTACTCAGCAATAAGAATGAATGAATTATTAATACACATAACAACTCAGATGGATCCCAAGAAAATTATGCTGAGTGAAAAAAGTCAATCAAAAAAATTTCTTTTCTGTTAGGTATTTACCTAAGCAAAAAATACAGAACTTTTTTTTATAGTCTCTTAGAAAATGGGACATCGTATGTTTAACATTTTAAACTGGGTAAAAATAATTGTTTTTATGTTTTAGCAACTTTATGTCCTAGCTCCTCCATGTGGTAGAAAAAAATAACAAGGATGATAAGACAGTATAATGCATCAGACTGTTTTGCTTTATACAGATTCAGAATGTTATTTTTCAGTGTGGCAAAGAGCAAAAGAAAGAGTTGTGTGTTTCGTGGCAAGCGATAATGGTTGGTGCCATGTTTTACTTACTATAAGTATTCAAGATTTTATCAATAATTTTTCTTCCTAGCCCCAAATGGACAACATTCATTTCAGTACATATTTTCTTAGAAAGATCGGGCATTAGACCTTACACAAATACAAGTATGTGTCCTACACAATTGCGTGCTTGTGCTTTGAAACTCTGCAATAAAATTTTTTTGTTTACTTATGTATAAGCATTTGTATTTTAATAGTAATGTATGTTCACCACAGGAAATTTAGAAACTACAAAAAATGTATCAATGAAAATTAGCATCAACTTTATCTCATAACCAAGAGGTAACTATCGTTGAAAATATAGTATGTTATCTTTTATGTTACAACAAAAGTTATCATCCAATGACAGTCTTAGGCAAACCTATGAAAACAAACAAAATCTCTTAAATTAATATAAATGATTGATTTCTATATCGGGCATTATTGTGTGTGTGTGTGTATATACATATTTAAATTTGATTACTAGTTGAGTTATTAAAAGGGTTGAAATTAAAACACTTAATATGACTCCTAAGTAATATGAACAGATAAGAAAGATATAAAACATGAAAGGGACATTTAGAATATATTAGACTATGAAAAGTAAGATGACAGTGATCTAAAAACGTTTTGTGTATTCTTAGTTTATATATAGAGTGGTATAAAAATATGGCATATATTTCCACAGATTTTATAAACTACAAAATGTCTTTTCAAAACTTCTATAAAGACTACCAAATATAGAGCAAATTTTTGATACTATAAAGCTAATTATATATTCCATGCAAATCTCCCAAACTATGCATGTCCTTCCTCAATGCATTTGAATACTTAGCAGATATACTCGCAACAGGTATTGTAGAGGGTGCAGTCTGTTGAAATTAAAAATGTCATTAAACTCACTATTATATACAAAAATATTTACTTTATAGACCTCAAATTAAAATGTTATTAAGATATTATATTTGGCTTAATATTTTCCAAAACTCCCACAACTATTTTTCAATTAATTAAAATCATACAGACTTCTCTTTTAAACTAGTCTCAAGTGATGTCTGTATTCATTTCTTCCGGTTCTTTCATTATATTCCATTATGCCTACAATAAGCATTTTGCAAAAACCTGTGAAATTTTGAGGATTCAACCTTCATTTTCGAGTATTACCTGAATCTGACTTTTTTTTTCATTCAAAAACCATTCGTTTTATGACTTTCTTCTCTGCCAGTAGAGAGCAGTGTTGGACATCATATGGACCTGTTTATACAATCTGTTTTGCTCGCTCCCTGAAATGTTGGTAGAATCACAGAATAATGTAGGGTTTCTTTTAAATGCCAGATAAATAACAATTAAAATAATTAACTAAAGAGTTACTAAGCCTAACTGCTATGAAATTGGACACTATTTAACATATGCAGGAGCTAATGTATAATAGAAATACATGTTTTATTTATATCAAACTCAAAATATGCCAATTTTTACGTAGCTACTATGCTCTCTATATCATTATTTAAAATAGTAACAGAACATAATTTCTATTTTTTGCAACACAAAAGTTCCATCTAACATCAAGGTTAATAAATAACTATTGGTAGCATAATGACCAATATGCTACCATATTCCAACTATCAAAAACAATAAAGGGGTATGTCTTTATCTTTGTAACCAAGGTTGCAGGGCCTCAAAGAGGATGCAGCTAATTTTCTTGGCATTAACTTGACTGCATATGCGAAAAAAGAAAATAGTATTTAAACCTTTTACCTATTCAACTGTACCCAGCAGATAAACCATATAGGAGTAATAAGCTCATTTAATTTTATAGTCTTTATTTGGCTGACTTGCCACGTCACAGTGCCAAGCAATACAGGAAAAATCATTTTTAAAAAGCACATCATAACAGTCAATTGCTAAAGAAGGGTCCAAATCAATTGGACTTAAAGCTATTACTTAATCACAAAACCATAATACGGAAAAAAAAAATTAAAATAGATTCACCAAAAAGAATGGTTATGCCTTAAACTAAATATTCCAAAGGTTATCCTTCAAAGGAGGACCAGGAAATTTTGAGAGAATAAAACTATATTGGGCTCAGTGTTAAAAGTCAACATTTTATATTTGATTTGATGTTTAGGTTTCTCATTTTATTGTAGTAACCTTCTGTTAAATTATATCTGTTCCTATTTTACATGGATGTGGAGTGTGTTATTTTAATAGGCTCTTGCTTTTAAAATAAGATTTCTAAGTTTAAGCCCAAACAAACCTACTTGCTATAAAAAAGAAATGGTGCTCATTGCCCGCTGTGCAAGGGTCTCCCAAATCGGGCTTTGAATCACACGGTCACACGAAGAAGCAGCAGGTTTTTGTCCTGTCCCAGAGGCCCCTCCCCAGTCAAACTTCCCTCAGATCTGAGGAGTGAGACAGGTGGAGCAGAGAACAAGGCATTCACTTGTATTGTTATAAAGAGAAGTTCTACAAAAATAAAAAAACACTTGAGGCTGACCCAGTGGCTTAGTGTTTAAGTTTGAGCACTCTGCTTTGGTGGCCCAGGGTTCGCTGGTTTGTATCCTAGGCATGGACCTACACACCGCTCATCAAGCCATGCTGTGGCAGCATCCCACATGAAAAACAGAGGAAGACTGGTTGAGATGTTAGCTCAGGGACAATCTTCCTCACCAAAAAATTAAAAAATACACAAATACCAACTTATACAGAAAACCAAAAGCATGGACTTTGGAACCAGTTAGGCTTCACGATGCATTTTCTCATTAGAGAACCACCTGACTGTGAACTGTAGAGATATTATCATTCACCTCCCACTATTTATAGTGTGAAAGTGAGGACTAGGAAGGTGAAGTGACTTCTCAAGGTCACAAAGCTAATTAGTAGCAAAGCTAGGGCTAAGGAGTCCAGCTCTCCTAATTTTCAGACACACAGTCTTACGTTTGCTACCTTAAATAAAACAGAAACAGGATGAAGGATAATATAGTATACTGGATATATATTACTCATATATGCCACACTCATTTGGCTAATTAAGATTTATGTTCTATACTCTTTCTACTGTGAGATATGATTATAATCTAAAGGAGTCAAAAGAACATTTGGTTGGCTTTACAGTTAGGTAACCTGAATTTCCAAATACCATTTATTTACTGAACCTCTCAGAGCCTCAGTTTCCTCATTCATAAATTGGTGATAAACTTGTAGTGTTTTGCTGAGAATTAAATGAGAAAGTTCAACCAGGGACTGGTACAGAGTGACTATTCACTGAAGTTATGCTTAGAAATTAAAATATTAAAAAAAAAACTACAATAAGCAAACAAAAAGAGCCAACCCTCTCACAAGGGACTGTGAAGTAAGCAAGAAAAAACCTATTTTTAGCCACTGGTGGTGGGATTTCGGCTTGTGAGGCAGCTGGAATCCTTAGCAACACAAACGTAGTGTATCTTTTGCTCAAAAGTTTATTGGCTATTTTCAAACATTCATTCTTAGTTCTCATTGCAATTTAATCAATTATATGAAACTTGTGACAAGTGAGATTTTTAGGATATCTACATATGATACGCCTATTTGTGGACGCCTTATCAATAAGTTATTTATCCTGTTTTTCAGAAAGGCCAAGTACTTTTCTTGCTAAATATATTCCTAATTGCTTTATAGTTCTGAGTCAATAAGTGTTTTTGATTCTATTTATAACACGTTATTGCTACTATAGGAAAGATTTACCCTGTATCCAGTCCGCTTACCAAATACTCTTATTAAGCTTAGTAGTTTTATTTTTTAAAACTTGAGTACACTGGAATATAATTATCAATAAAGTGAAATACATTTTCTTTTTTTCTCAATATTGTTAGCAATTATTTTATTTTCCTTGCTTACAAAACAATGTCAAATAACAGTTGAAATAAGTAACCATTTCTTATTCTTAATTTTCATGGAACTTTCTTAAGCTTTTGGCAATGCAATATACTGCTCACTATTCCACTTCAGGTTTCAACTTTGATGAAGTAATTGCTGCAAATCTGCTTATGTTCCTAAACTCTGTCCAAAGAATACATTTACCTGGAAAAGTCCCTAATATTTCAAGAACCCTCACATCTCTCCTGAGTTCATTTTATCTCTTTTTCTCTCTTTTGGAGAGAACATTTTTTAAAAGCTCTAGCACTCCGTCCGTTTCAGGATATAGTGTTCCCAGTATTTCCCCTCTGAGACACCATATTATTATTATCATTATCATTATCATTATCATTATCATTATTAGTTCTATATCTTAATCCATTTCAAAAATATTTATTGTGCATCATCTATTTGTCAGGGACTATTCTAGACACCGGGTACGCAGCACTGAACAAAACAGACCAAAATTCCTGACCTACAAATGCTGCTGTAGGCTGCACCCTTCTCTTCAATGACCAGAGAGGGTGCCTGTTTTTTCTCACAGGTTCTTTCACTCCACTCTACCCAGAGCCTCGGCATTTGAGTACAATCTAAATAGACTGCAACTAGAAAGCTTCCGAATATAAAATAATTGCTGGAATGGCGTTTCCTGGCTGTAAGTGATCACTGTTGCTTTGAAATCTTAAAGCATTCTGGAGAACACTTCATCCCAAGCTCAGAGAACTTCTCCTTCATACGTGAATCTCACAGAAAATGAGTGATCACATTAAGAGACTTTACTACTCAAATTGCTGTCCTCGTTTCTTTAGAAAGGGATGAAAATCTACTTTTCAGATCTCGATCGGTGTGTTTAGCTCTTCTGGATGAAAAATGAGCATGTGATAACGATACTCCCGAAATGCAGATGTATTTCTTTCTTTTAACAGAGTTTCTGTCAATGATTAATATGGCCTGATGAATTCTGTGAAGCGTTGCTGCATGCAGAATTTTCATTAGTGTGCTATGACGGTGCAAGCAAAGAAGACTAGATCCTGCCTCCTGGGGTTTTATCTCCTAGATTTAGAGATTCAAACACATACAAGGAAAGGCAAAGAAAGAAAAAAGAGAACAAACAACAAACAAAAACCTGAGATCTGGAACAGATTGAGACAAGCTTAATGTCATCGACTGTGAATGTGCTGTTCTACTCACTTCCCTCAGGTCTCCCCAGAGGCACTAGTCAGAGCAGGCCTTTTATTCCACAGCTGTTTATTGAAGACCTACTATGTGCCACGCACTGGTCCAGGTACTTGGATACAATGATGAACAGAAAAGCTGAAGATCTCTGTGGAAGCGGCTTGGTGGAACCACGCGAAAGGGTTTTAGAGTCACATGCACACGAGGCGTGAATTCTGGCTCTGCCACTTGATATGTCAATGAATCTTAACATCTCTGAGCAACAGCTTCTTCTTTTGTAAAATGTAGATAAATATCCCTATATTTGTAAGTATGTTGTAAGCAAAAATTGCATGGGTAAAGTGCTTGATGCATAGTAGGCATTCAATAAATATTTGCTTAGATTCAATAAATGCTCCTAAATGATGCCTAAGTGTTGATTATTTTGTTCTGGATCCCAGAGTAATACTGAAAAAACAGGGTTCGTGACTTTGATTATTTTCAACAAGGGTCAGGCTGTTGTTTTTTTTTTCTTTCTTTATAGATTTAACATAACTCTATTAATAGGGCTTAAATAAATGTGCTGGAAAGCTGATGAGTGGCTAATTAAGTGACACAGGGGGAAAGATAGAAGCATCAAGCATTCAACAATAGCAGGTCCTGGCAGTTCCTACCCGCAGCAGGGGAAGGAGTGGACCACTGTTGTTGTGTAATCAGTTGAGTCTATCTGCATTGAGGAGTCTGTCTTGCAATCAGATGCTGACATGAGGACATATGCTGTTTGATCTCCTTAGCTAATAAACCGAACCCTCTTTCCCTTTTGTGAAAGTAAGCAACTATTCTGCTTCTGCTATCACAACTCATTCTTCATGCTCTTGTTGCAATTAGGCTACTCTTATATATTTCTAACTTCAGTTTGATAATTTGAGTTTTTTTTAAAGACAACTTTACTTATTAGTTTTTTTTGCAATACTTGAAGCCAATTATCACTAATTAGCACCACTTAGTCTTCACTGTAATGCTTAATTGGTCTTGCTTGAACCCTACTATATGCTGATTTTATTTGATTCTCCTTGCCCTTTAAAAAAATCAATCCTCACATATTCCAGGCGGCTTTTGAGAGTATTTTTCAGCTGCCCTTTGAAAGTTCTAATCCTTGTATTAACATAGACCTTTATGTTTTTATTGAACTACTTCTAAAAATGTAATCACCTGATTAGTGACTATAATTCCAAATTATATAAAAACTTCCCTTTACCTATACAGAATTATATTGCAGTATATTACTTTTCTCAAAAAGAACTATACATTTCTATTTCCTATGATATATTTGATTACTATATCAAATACTTAAACTTGCTATTTTCAGACTGCAGAATGGGTATTTGAGACAAACCTTTATCCTAGATGCACTTCCCTACTAATACAACTAAGGTTTAAAGTAAGCTACTCATTTTTAACAATTTTAATAAAGCATTTTGTGACATGCCATTTCAATTCCTTGCCCATCAGGCTTTTATAAAATACGTACACTGACTTAATCCTGAATTTAATTTTTCATTTAAAAGCAATAAATGCTATAAAAATGCATGAATAAGTGAAGAATGGCAAGGACATGGTAACATTAGAATCATGATACTTATCTGCCTCTCATTTTAGGGCTAATCAAGTATCAATTTCAAGATTATATATGTCCACAGTAATGATGGCTGCTGCCACATGTAAGAATTAGGAAGCAAATGGCATTCTCTCTTTGCTCAAAAATTGACATTCTGTTACTGAATATTTAGGTTGAAAGATCCGTACAAACCCAAGGAGCCTCACTCCATAAAGCCCCAAAAGGCTTCATGATGGAATTTTACTGGCAACTTGGAGAGTCACTGCCATTTTAACATCAGGACGTCCTTCTCTGAAGGTAGACAGCATTCACACAGCAGACAGCTTGGGGAAGGGCCTTTTCTAAGTCCCTGATGATGTCTCATTGGAGACGGACTGGCCTCAGTCACTAGAAGCCCGTCTGTCAGCTATGCCTCTAGAATCCTGCCAGCAGCCTGCAGGAAGGAAGGCAAAGTGGGTGGATGGTAGGGAATATGTCATAAGAAGGGCAGGTAACTTTCTCTTATTCTCTCAACAGTCTTGTCGGCGTCTTCACAGAAAGTACGTTTGGCTTGCTGCTGTACAAACACTTCCTGGGAGAAGGAAGCAGCTCAGGTTGTGGTTGGTTCTTCTCCACTTGGATTGAATTTTCAGTTTGTTATTAGGATAGCAAATGTACCAACTGGCCATATTTACAATGTGTAAAATACAAATCCCCACGTAAAAACTGAAGTCAAAGGGCTTTATTTTTCTTAATTGTTATTGTCCTTAAATATCAGCTGTTTACCGAAGGATGAGGTCAAACTTAACTCTGCATCGTGATACAGTGCTTAAGAGGAATCTCTGGACTCATGGAAATCAAGACTTGAATCTTGGCTCTGCTGTTACCAAGTCATTTTGGTCAACCTACTTGACACCCCCAAATCTGTTACTCTTTATCAAAAGTGGTAGTGATACTTCTGTATAGAGCCATTCTGAGGATTGCTTGATATAATGAGACGATACCTTTTAACACAGTGCTTGGTATCTAATAAAATAGCATTTCATAGATGTGTCTCAATCGAGTAGGAGAACTAAGCCTATTTTATAATAAAAGCCAAAAAGTCTCCTTGAAATTAAATTGTTCCATACTATATAATCCAGGAGTATTCAAAAAACAACTATAATCAATTAGTTTCTGGTTTTATCTACAACATTGAAATTATATAAATGAAAGAGAAAAGGAAAGGGTATTTGTCATGCTAGTTTCCCCAATGATTTAAATGTCCCATTATAACTCCAGGAATTTAGTAAGTGTGAATCTGAAATTAAAAAGGGACTATACACACACACACACACACACACACATTATATAAGCAAATATATATACATTATATATGTATAACACATATATACATCATAATACATATATATTATATATAATATGTATTATACAATACATATATAAATACATGTATAATACATATATATTCATAGATATAAGCAAATATCCTCGTGACACTGTAGTTAAAATAAAGACAAAAGGAAAAGAGTGGATGAATAGGGTGCTATTTATCAAATGTTAGAGATCAAAATTTGTAGGAAACATTGCATTAAAAATATATTAGGTGCTAAGTATATTGCATATGATCTTTTTCCAGAAACTTTTTTCTAGATTTAATAAAGTAAATAATTTGATAAGTTACTGTAGCTACATCTGCTCTTAATTAAGAGGTCTCTGTGTACTGTGTAGGTGTGTGCTGATCCCATTAATGAGGTGATGCAGTTGGTCAACCATATGGTACAAAAGAAGTTAGTCTGAGGTACTCACAGAAGCACCCTGGTTCAGTGACTACAAATTGGTTAAAGTCTGAAACTCTCCCTGTTAAATGATCCAGTTGATGAAGGTCAAAGCACAGCGCCCAGGAAATAAATCATACAAATGATCTCAATGCCTCTATCTATATGCCCCAAGTTCAATATATAGAGAGATGAATGGATTGATTTTGAGCCAAAGTATTTAACCTATTGGTTATAATTTTTTTGTATGAATGGAATTGTGCACTGACAATTCTACTGCTAGCCTGGAATAGCACATCTGCACCCAGGGGTGAATCAGTTACAGGCCATATCCAAAGATTTTGCACACTACGTCTATTTTCTTGAGAATATTTATTGACAGGGAGATTACTACCTCACAAGACAGAGAGATCACTACGTCACAAGAGCATCTGCTCCTATAGTGAACATTCTGTACATTAAAATATTCTTCCTGGTATGGAGTTATTTTGAGGAGAATGACAATAGAAGTAGGAGCTAAAATACCGAAGGAATGAAAGAGTGACCTGGGATTGTAGATGATATCAATTAGGAGAGGAAGAGTGGCATAGTTTAATAACATGTGACTCAAAGCTAGGGGATTTTAGGGACAAAGAAAAGAGAAGGACAGTCAATCCACCTGCCAGGCCAGGTGTTCTAGGGAGAGTTGCGTGGAGAATACCTCCACCACTTTCCGAAAGTGTTCAAGGCTGGGAAAGCCACAGGAGACTTAGTGTCCTCAGAAGAGAGCTGGTTTTCCTTGGAGCAAGAAGAAGCAAGGTTCAGAGGAGGGGCGGAGGACAAGTGGGGTTTTGCTGATGACTGATCTTGAGCTCCCAGGGATACAGGCATAGTTCCTTCTTAAAAGAAAAGAACATTTTTTTCATTTCACTGATTTAAAAATCATCCACTATGTCCCAAAATGTATTTAAAGTGGGTTATAAGGAGTCATAAAATAGAGGAAGATAAAATGAATTAGAAAAATAAAGCAAAGGGAAAATAAAGCAAGAATATAGAGTAGAAATAGGTTTGTAGTTAAAGGCCATGTAATCTTGTAAATTTGCTAGACATGGGTCATAAACTAGGCTACAAGTTCTTCAGCAGCAGCATAAAGAAACACAGCCAGTTAACAATATTCACCATTGACAAGGTAAAATAAAAATAAAAATATTTCATATATATGGTGGGACTTTGATATGCAACTAGATTAATATGTGATTCCACTGGCAGACGTGTTTGATAGTTCATTAAATTTCAAACAGCCCATTAGATATTTGTTTGATTTTTACAATAACTGTGAATATGAAAAAGTTTCACAGTTATTATTGACTTCATTTCAACCCATCATCTTTTCTGCTATCTTCAAGTACTCTGGAGAAATACCTATCACTCTCAATCAAAATGGGATAAAACATTACCTACTTTTGCCTTTACATTGTGTCCTGCACAGTGGCCTGGCTATAACTTTCTGTATAATTGTCTTACCAACATTTAATTTACTCAACCATGAAATCATTCTTGGTGTGAAATGCACTTCGAGGCATTGTAGGATGTGTATTAACATAGGGGCAGTTCAAGTGCTGCTTTAAAAATGATTCTGCTTGGTATAGTTCTTACCTCCAGTAGATCTGCCAAGCTTTTAAAAATCCCAATGAATTTCTAGAGTGAAGCTTTCCAAATTGAAAATATAAGACTCACGACATCTTGTCAGTTTTATTTTTCAGACAATATGGTTTTTCTTAGACCTTTCCTTATCTCCACATTGTTAACACTGGAACTTAGAAGTCATGACGTTCCCTTCTATAGTACAGGGTAGTGACAGCTGAGTTATTTCTGTCACTTAGTTCTCCTAAGTATCATTGTTAGCATTACTTTTGAGGTATTCCATAATACTAAATCAAGGGTGGTAATTATCAGGAAAAAAAATAACCTGTTGGGCAGATTATGATAAACACTTTTAAAAGACTCATCAAGGGGCCGGCCCCATGGCCGAGCGGTTAAGTTCCCATACTCTGCTCCAGTGACCCAGGGTTTCGCTGGTTCGGATCTTGCACGTGGACCTAGCACCGCTCATCAAGCCATGCTGGGGTGGCGTCCCACATAGCAGAACTAAGAGGACCTACAACTAGAACATACAACTATGTACTGGGGGGCTTTGGATAGAAGAAGAAGAAGAAAAAAAAGATTGGCAACAGATGTTAGCTCAGGTGTCAATCTTAAAAAAAGAAAAAGACTTGTCAAGACTTTATTTTAATCAGTATATGTTAAAATCAAGTCTAGAGAGTTGGGATACACATAGGTGTAGATTTCTGAGAATTAATTTAAATGTGTATGTGTCACTAAAAGTTTTATTATACAGTATTATCAAAATAAACTTGATGATAGCATTACTAATTCAAGGAATCATAATTCATACCAGCATTAGCTGGGTAACTGTGCTCTCAGTCATTTGTAGAAAGGATTCAGTAAGCTCTGTTACACGCAAAGCCCATGGCAGTTGTGTTCATGCCTAGTTATGTTTACAGGAAAAGGAGACTTTCCAGGAAAACTCCATTAGAGAACCCTTTAAAGCTTCTTCAAGAAGTTATGCTCTATTGGCATTTTAAAATACTCAGAGACTAAATGAAATTCTTGCAGATGGCTAGAAAGCATAGAGAAAGGTACAATTTCTAACATGCATTAACCTTCTACGCGTCACGCACTGTGGAAACTGTCTTCAAATATAATACCTCAATTAAGGGTAATGGAAATATCAGGAAATGTTCCATAAGTTTATAGATTGAAGGCAGACCAATTTTCACCTTTAGTAAGATAATTAATATCCATTTCTACTTAAGTTAAAATTACAGACATTACCTTACAGACATAATGAAAAATTTACTCTAGCATATTCTTATAGCACTGATAACAAACATGCAATAGTATCTTTATTAAGACTGAGTCTAGGTTCAAGACTGCATTCTTACAAATTAGAAAGTAAGTGTTCTGAAATGTACAGATAATCTTTCCTTAAGAATTGCCTCGCCAGCCATGGGGCAATCATGGCAAGTTAAGTGCCCAATGGAATACCTCCTTCCAGGGCCATCAGACGCAGCTCTCTCCCCTCTTTCTCTCTTCTCACTGGAACTGGCCCATTTGTATAGCCATCTAATTCACCCAACTAGCATCATTCTCCACTCAAAGCCATTCTAAAATTGCTTCCTACCCCACTAAGGCTTTCCTAAGTACCAGAATTCTAAGAAAGTATGAGTAGGCTATCTATAAAATTAGGGCAAATGAGTAACAAATGTATTATCTGAATAAAATGAAGTTTGTACGTTGAGGGATAGAAAATAGGAAACATGGCTCTGGAAACCTGGTGCACAAGAGGCAGGAACACAAAGAGTGCTCAAGGTTGGGAACAGCAGCCTGAGAGAGGAGGAGGAGAAAGCCTACTGGCAGATATGTTCTGGAAGACAGCAGTGACAATAGGACACTTGTCCTTTTCTGTTCTGCTAATTTCTCAAAAATAAATTGATAGAAACTACTTATCAGAAGAGCAGGAGCCTATCAAGCAATGACACACAGGATCATCCTTTTTCTAATGGAATTGAATAAGACACAGAAAAGCCTTTAACAGGAGATAGTCTCTACTTACACAAAGACAAAGAGCTTAAAGTTCTAACACCTGGTGGCATGCTATAGTGATTACAAGCTCAGGCTCTAAAATCATGCTGTCTAAACTTGAGAACTCTGCTGATTATTAACTGTGTACCCATGGGCAAGGTATTTAATTTTTCTAAATCTCAATTTCCTTATTCGTAAAATGAGGGCCAAAAAAGTAACCAAAGTAGGTAAGTATATATAGACCTGTAACTACATGACCCACCTCATAGGATTGATCTGAGGATGAAGACAGAATATGTGCCTGAAAAGTTATAAGCAGTCAACAACTCTAGTAAGATTATTATTACTGCTAAAGTGTATGAGTTGATCAGCCAGCACACACCAATGACCAGTCACTAACTCTTACCCAATTTAATCAAAAGTAGCAGGTTAGAGGATGTGAATTCAGTGGAAGGGCAACTGGGAAAGACAAGGGTCACCACTGAGGGAGTGTGGAAGAGAACATGGAGGAAGGCAGGGAATTACTAAGGTAAACAACTACAAATTTGACTACATCAAGTCTTGCTAATCATAGATGGACATTCAGAAAATCTTAATAGTGATATGTCTATACTACGCAAACATATCCAAGAACGGCTTAATAGAAGTATTTCCATCGCATTGGAAAGACCCCTTATTTTAGCACAGTCAGTTTCATTACAAGAACTTTGTTCCCAAAAGATTTATTTATCCAGGTATCAACAGTACAATGGATTATTCAGATCCTGCAATTTTCTTTTTAGTCTCCTAAATCGTCACCCTTGGATGATTTTGATGCTTATCAACACTGCCACAGCTGATGTGCAAAAGCAGAGAGAACTGAAACTAAAGCCACTCAATTTTGCTGCTTATTATTAGCTTCCTATAAAGATTGGTAGGGAGCAAGGTGGACACTATTGATTAAAACAGGCTTTATCTGTATATTTCATTGTTTTGCTATCTTTCTCCTCCGATACAAAGAAAATACCCTTATCTTTCTGGTGCTTCTCAAGTACACTGCAGTCAAAATGCAGGTTTTTAGGCTCACTCTAGACCTACTAAATCAGAATAAGGGGACAGGAAATCCACACTAACAAACACACTAGTTTAAGAAACACTGACCCATTCTAAATAAACCCAAATAAGATTAATTCTGCATACTCCATGAGAATGTTTCTTTGTGCCACAAAGCACTGTGGTAGCACTTAATCTCGTCAAGGATATGCATGCCCTACTTACTAAAATGTCTATTTGTATAGGATAGTGCAGAAAGGGAGTGTAAAGGTTAAAAAAGAAAAAAAAAAAAAAGGATGGTGCAATAGGGTAGCCAGTAGCAACATTCCCATGGGTTAAGAACCCACCACTCTTAAAAGCAGCTTTCTCTTTTTTATATACTTCTATGCAGAAGGTCGCTATAATGTAAAATTCAAAATAAAAGTTGTACACATCATAAAAATACTATCTTTATCTGCTTCGGCGGTCCGGGGTTCACCGGTTCGGATGCTGGGTGCGGACACGGCACCCCTTGGGAAGCCATGCTGTGGCAGGCATCCCACATATAAAGTAGAGGAAGATGGGCACGGATGTTAGCTCAGGGCCAATCTTCCTCAGAAAAAGAGGAGGATTGGTGGCAGATATTAGCTCAGGGCTAATTTTCCTCAAAAAAAAAAAATATATATATATAGGGGCTGGCCCTGTGGCCGAGTGGTTGAGTTCGTGCGCTCCGCTGCAGGTGGCCCAGTGTTTCGTTGGTTCGAATCCTGGGCACAGACATGGCACTGCTCATCAAGCCATGCTGAGGCAGCGTCCCACATGCCACAACTAGAAGGACCCACAATGAAGAATATACAACTATGTACCTGGGGGCTTTGGGGAGAAAAAGGAAAAAAAATATATATATATACATATATAGGAGTAGTTAGACGATATATTTATTCCTCTACTCTTACGTTTCTGAAACTAAAGCAGGTAGCTTGGAGAGGAAAAGCATTACATTTCAAATAGGTTAGAACCTAAAAGAACATTATATGCATGGAAGCCCAGGTTTCACTTTTTACATGGAGTGACATTCCACAAGTAATTTAAGCACTCTGAGGTTGTATTCCTATTTGAAAAATGTAATAATATTAGTTCTGACTCCCTCCCTGGAATGTAAAAGCACAAACAAACATAAGGCCCTGATATTTGGCAAAGAGTCACGGCAGTTTGCAAAGGGTCTTAGAGAGGCCGCTACTCTAAATGACGTGTAGCTTTGCAGTTCACAGGAAACGGCTTTTTGATGTTTGTGATTACTTTTTAGACATTTTATCATGAGGCAGGATGAGGTACACGTAACAACATAATGTTGATGATCCTTGCTATTTAGTACTTGAAAGAAACAGGCTCATCACTCAGAAAAAAAACATTGAGCTTTATGTTTTTTCAGGTTTCAAGAAATTGCGTATTTGAAAGATGCTATGCCAACATGAAGACAGTCAGATTTAAAAGTTGATACCATTTGTCCTTTGATCTGTAAGATGTAATAAATTCAGAGTTCTTATAATATATGCGTTTATATGTGTGTATATACATGTGTGTACATTATGTATATTTGTGTACATACACACATGAATTCAACTTAATTAACTATTTCGCAAGTCAATTAAAATCCTTGGATAAAAAAGAAAATGGAACAGGGCCGGCCCGGTGGCACAGCGGTTAAGTGTACACGTTCCACTTCGGAGGCCCGGGGTTCGCTGGTTCAGATCCTGGTGCGGACATGGCACTGCTTGGCACGCCATGCTGTGGTAGGCGTCCCACATATGAAGTAGAGGAAGATGGGCACGGATGTTATCTCAGAGCCAGCCTACCTCAGCAAAAGGAGGAGGATTGGCGGCAGTTAGCTCAGGGCCAATCTTTCTCAAAAAAACAAAAGAAACCTTAAAAAAAAAAGAAAATGGAACAGAAAGAAGGGACTGTCTCATTTGATTCCATATGGTGGAAGAAGGCATAATTAAATTCTTAAGGCAAATCCCTTCTCCACACGAAGCCAGCTTTCACCTGATCTTCTGCAAGCACCTCAGATAATTGTGAAAACATCCTTTCCTTTGACGGCATTGAAACTTGAAAACAGTAGTTTGTTCTAACGTAAGTTCACAGCATGAAACAGGTTTAAAAAAAACTTTTTGTTTGTTTTCCTACTTATGACAGTTTCTGACAGAAATTATTAGAGCTCTTAAAATGCGAGGTCACCACATTAGTCTTTTAGTTGTTTACTGTTTTCTGAGTGGTCACAAAATACTATGCTCTATATTCTGGGCTTTTAATTATTTCTGGGATATCTCCAACTTAGATGTTCCATAGGACCTAAAATTCAATGTCTAGAGCCAAGAGATATCTGAGCCGGTCCCTCATTGTTCCCTATCATAAGTTCAAGTCTATCACTACACTCCTGCCACCCAGAAATGCAACTGAGTGATCATCTTCATAATTCTTTCTCGATTTAACTATACACTGTCTATACTCCAGCCATATTGAACTGTGAGACTTTCTAAAACACGTCATGTTCTGTGATGTCTCTGGGACATTGGGCATGCTGTTCCCTCAACTGTAATGGCCACCTCACCTCAATCACTAAGATCATTTCTACTGGTACTTGATCTCCAAAAGGAAATCTTTCTTCACCCTTCCCACGGATGCTCCTCAGTATAACTCAAGGTGCCATAGTGTGTAAGATAGCAAATCATCTATATGCGTATCTCTGGGATGTGCAGAAATCTGATACTAATCCTTGGCCAAGATAAGAACAAGGTCTTCTGAAACCAAAATTCCTTCTAGATATATTGGTGGTTCATAATCTGGACATGAGTCTTGTGTGGCTACCCAAGGACCCTAAAGAACTCTGCCAGGAAGCTTCTCGGGCTGCTGATGCTTTTGTGTGCATTCTTTCTCTTCCCGTAACATTTTCATTGCCTTTACTAAAGTCTTACATGAATAAAGACACACATGAGATCCAAGGGGTCTTGTGTGTCCTTCCAATCATCCAACCTTGTGTAATCCTCGAGACTGTGGGGTAGGCATTTTATACACCTGGAGTCTGGCACCTAGAACATGCTAGAGAGAAGTAGGCTGAACCAGTCCATAAACAACTGTAAAGTAAACATCCATGTCTTTTGCTGATCAGTTATTCTGGAATTATATACTTGCCTTTAGAACTAGGTTACAAGATTGTTAATTTATGCCCTAAAATCAAACTCCCTATGGATACAGTTATACACACCATCTCACCATGAAATGATTCATGGTGAAACTGACAACGAAATCATTTAAATTTGTAAAAGTCTGTTAACTACTTTTTTAACTACAAAGATTTCCATTTTATATTGGTGGCTGTTGAAAGAGCCACTGCACTCACTTAGTTAACTAACGCCCTGTTATTTGAATCATTTACTATGATGTCTGTGTGTTTGTATTCTTTGCAATTTTTACTACACTAGAAAACACATAGAACGACTTTACTTGTGAAATTTACTAAATCAATGATAAAAAGTAGTATTTATTCACTAATTCATTATACAAGTCCATGCTAACATTGGGCAAGTATCATTGATATAATGCTCATAGGTCTGTGCTCTGCATATCTCTACTATAAATTTTTCTCTGTCTGATTTACTTTTCCAAAAGGACAAATAATTTATTGATTATAATACTTGATTTACTATTTTAACTCGCTATTGCCACATTCACACAAAAACACATAAAGTCTTCCATAGAATTCTAAGTTCATTTCTTAAATTATTTAGCTGTTGCTTTCTCACTCTTTCCACACACTTTTTTAAAAAATTAAATTTATTGACGTGTTTCTCCTGGCAATGCTTGAGCATATTCAGTCTTACTCATTTTCCCCCAACAGTTCCTGTAGCATATATTTAGTCTGAATATTTGCAAATGGAAATAGCTCTTCTGCTTGTAAAACTTGCTTTGTTTTTATTCCGTCACTTGGGCAAATGTTGGTGTGAGCAAGCCTGGAGCAATACCTTTCTAATGAGCAATAAAAACAGACTTGTAACCGAGTAAGTGGTGTGGTAATCCTCAGAAATAAATGCAAAACCTGACAGAGCTAGAGATCCAGCTTTAATTATTTAGGATTATAACTGGGGATCAACTAAAGGCAGATCAAGCTCCTTCGTTGTATGCTTGCTGCCCAGGGTACCACTTCTTATCTGAACCTGCAGAGTCTGGGGGCCTGATTTATGCTTCTCTGACTCTAAATCTCCTAGGAAGTAATTAACCATTGCTGCCTTGCCTATCATCATTCGAGAATAATTCCATCACCGATAAAATCTGCCTGAGAGACAGGGCAGGGAGAGAGGGGGACTGTGCAAGTCTATTCAACTTGCTTCTACTATTTCATAACACTGAATCTTGGAATAGTCATGCTATTCAAACATGCAAAGAACCAGAAACTAATCACTAATGAATGTGCTGTATTCTAAACACTACAATCTGTTAAATTGGTTGTTTGAAACTGTGGAAGCTTTTTTCCCAAAGGAACAACGTTATATCGAATCTTTGTTAAATGTAGGCATATCTGAAAGAGAAAAACTAACATTTAGTGAGCACCAACCACGTGCCAGGAACTGTACAGATGTTGTCTCGTTTAACTGTCACAAAAGTCTTATAAGGAAAGTATCATGTGCATTTTATAGATGTGAAAACTGAGCTAAACACGAGGCTTGCCATTAAGTTGTACAGTCTGCTTTCGACTCATTTCTATGAGACTCCAAAGCGCAGTGCTCTTTTGATTATAGCACACAGCCTTGCCTGATCCAAAACTGTTGCTTCTGTTGACTAACAGCATAATAACCCTTAATCACTTTATATATTTCTCTGAATAAGTGACTTTGTTGTTACATTTTGAAGAACATAGGCCTCATTTTCTCCTCATTTCTCCTTCTGAGTAGCCTTCCCAATAGAGTTGAGGACTTCTGGTTCCAAGGCATTTGAGATGTTTGCTGAGACTTAAATCAGGCCCATAAGTTATGTTATTAAAATTTAATGATGAAGAATGAAGTCTCAGGCATCCATACAGGAAAAAGTAAGAGAACTGCCAGGGGGAAAGTGAGGTGAATTCAGCTATTTTCTCAACAGTAGAATGAGGGAAGACTGCATCAGAGACTAATGTTCGGAGGGAAAGAAACATCTAAGATGATAGGCTACGAAGAGAGATCTAAGATGATATCTACATGATATTTCACATTCTCAAATGTGAAATACCACACCAAATACTGGAGCTGCTGAGATTTTTTTGAAAAAGTTTTTGAAGAGGAAAGTCGACACCAAATAAAGATCTCAGGAGTAGAGAGGAAATGGTAAATGGAGTCTTGGTGATCTGAATCCATTTCAATATGTAATTAAGATTAAACTACTGGGGGAATTATAGTTTCAGAACAAAATTTAAATGTTGCAAATCTTGGCAAGTAAAACTGAACAAGCAACAAAAACTGGGGAGTGGAGCATGCCGGGAGTAGGAAATGTAAGTAGATTATTCACCTCATCATTCATATATACACACTGTCAAACACCAAACCATGCTGCGAAGGAAAACCATGCGCAGGCCAAACACTTAATGACTTTCATAATCGTCTTCCTTTAACCCTAGAGCAATCTTTTAGGAACTAATATGCCTTTTGGCAAAGACATATGTATCTGAAATTTGGTACCTCCTTTGATTCATTCCAACGTTTTTTCTGCTGTTAAATTCAAGTCAACTTCAATGCTTTCTACTGTAAAATAGCACGCACATTATAATTTCCTTCTTATAAAGTTAATTCTTCTTAACTATCTATCCATTCTCAGCCTCACTTTTCATAACTAGTTAACTATTTGCAGTTTAAGGCTATGATTTCACTGTTTAATTGGGGAAACTAATAGTCCCAATCTCACTAGGCATTTGTGAAGATTAAATGAGATGATAGATGTAAAACGCTTACAAGTTATTGGTATAGAGTTGTTTCTGTATTGTTGAATATAAATTTTTATCCATATATCTATTCTTGCATGTGCATTTGTCCAAGAGAGATGCCTGGACTACTGTTAACCAAAAGTTCACACAAGGTTATTTCTGCCTGGTGGGGTTTTGAGAAATGTGTTGATTTCCATACTTCTGTGCTTTTCTGTACAGCTTGAATTTTCATAATTAGCATATATCATGTTTACAAAGTAATACAGTCATTCTTCTTAGAAAACAATACAGTGCAGACCTATTATTAGAACAATTCCTTCTTCTATGCTTTGTCCTCTGTTCACTATACTTTGAGATGCATCTTTTCTCAGACTATGGTTTATTGCATAAACCATACCAAATCTTTAACTCCTCTGTGGCCTTTCTTTTTACTGCTTTGCTATCCACAACTACGCAAGTTACAGAGAAAGGAGGCACTCCAACACTATCTGATATAAAGACTGACACGGGACTCTGCTTTTACCTTTTTGAATACAATTTTTAAAGGTTCGAAAAAGGAATTGCTGAGTTCCAGCAGGAAGAAAAAAGGGAAGATGATAAACACTTTTTTGGCAACTGAAGAAATAGACACACAACAGGAGACCATTCTTAAATGTAAAAATATGTATAACTGCTCTGGAGATGAAGTTTCCCACAGTTCATAAGATTAGAAGAAAGACAAAAATGACTTCAGTTTGATTTAAAATATATGTATTTATGTACATATTTTGTAGGGATGAAAGATTACTTCCTCCAAATGTGTCCTAAAATGTAAGAACACAGTGAGCTGGGATCTTGGTCTGTCTTGAAAGAGATTTTATCTCTGAAGTGACCTGGCCACATGCCTTTTCTCACAGCACCCAAATCAAATGACAAAGAGAGAACTCTGGAGGCAACTTTCTTACACCTAATATCTTTCTAATCAACATTTGAAATGCAACCAGATGACTAATTGATAATACTGATCTGATGTTTACATCTAAATAATTTCCCAAACTCTGGTGCTTCCTGCTCCATATTACCTCCCATAACAAGCCCTTCCTCTCCATTTTCATTTCTCATTTCTTTCAGGTCCTCATTCAAAACACGCCCCCCCCCCCCCTTTTTTTTTTATAACCCTAGACCATGAGACAGGGAAAACATTAATTTAGTTTTGGATAGTCATGATGAAGGTGATATTTCTGAAAATGGGTAGATGATAAGGAAGAAGGGATCAGAAGTGTCATTTCTGTGCCATTGGCAGCATATATGAAGTCTTAGATCATGAAATGTTTATTTTCATTAGTTTAAGAGACCATAACATCTTCATTCTCCCCTGAAGATGCCACTGGGCCTCAGAATGTATGTTGTCATTGTTGCTGAAGGCATTATCATTATTACTATCAATGACCATCCCCTATTTTATGCAATATGTATAACAGTAGAGTCAGTTTGATATTAAGAGTTCAGATTCCGGAGACAAAATGCCTGGATTTGAGTCCTGCTTCTACTATTTGTAAGTTGTAAGATCTTTAGCAAGTTACTTAATCTTTCTGTGTTTCAGTTTTCTAATCTGTAAAATGGGAATAATACTAGACTGATCTCATTGACTCATTGGGAGAATTAAATTGTTAATATATTGAAGTGTTTAGAATAGTTTGGCGCATGGTGAATCCTATATGTGATAGCTATTACTTTTTATTTCATTGAGTTAATGATAGGTTACCATCTTGTGAAATTTCAGTTGTACATTAATGTTTGTCATTTGTGTTGTAGGTGCACCACTTCACCCTTTGTGCCCACCCCCAACCCCACCTTTCCCCTGGTATCCACTAAACTGTTCTCTTAGTCCACGTTTTTAAATTCCTCATATGAGTGGAGTCATACACAGATTATCCTTCTCTAGCTGGCTTATTTCACTTAACATAATTCCCTCAAGGTCCATCCATGTTATTGCAAATGGAATGATTTCATTCTGTTTTGCAGCTGAGTAGTATTCCATTGTATATATGTACCCCATCTTCTTTATCCATTCATCTGTTGATGGGCACTTAGGTTGCTTCCATGTCTTGGCTATTGTAAATAATGCTGCAATGAACATTGGGGTACATAGGACTTTTGGGATTGCTGACTTCAAGCTCTTTGGAGAGATACCCAGTAGTGGGATGGCTGGATCGTATGGTAGTTCTATTTTTAATTTTTTGAGGAATCTCCATACTGTTTTCCATAGTGGCTGCACCAGTTTGCATTCCCACTAGCAGTGTATGAGGGTTCCTTTTTCTCCACAACCTCTCCAACATTTGTTACTATTAGTTTTAGATATTTTTGTCATTCTAATGGGTGTAAGGTGATATCTTAGTGTAGTTTTGATTTGCATTTCCCTGATTATCAGCAATGATGAGCATCTTTTCATGTGCCTATTGGCCATCCGTATATCTTCTTTGGAGAAATGTCTGTTCATGTCTCCTGCCCATTTTTTGATTGGGTTGTTTGATTTTTTGCTGTTGAGTTGTGAGAGTTCTTTATATATTATGGATATTAAGCCTTTGTCAGATATATGACTTGCAAAGATTTTTTCCCAGTTAGTGGGTTGTTTTTTTGTTTCAATCCTGTTTTCATTTGCCTTGAAGAAGCTCTTTAGTCTGATGAAGTCCCATTTGCTTATTCTTTCTATTGTTTCCCTTCTCTGAGAGGACATGGTGTCCAAAAAGATCCTTTTAATACTGATGTCAAAGAGTGTACTGCCTACGTTTTCTTCTAGAAGCCTTATGGTTTCAGGTCTCACCTTTAGGTCTTTGATCCATTTTGAGTTTATTTTGGTGAATGGTGAAAAAGAATGGTCAATTTTCATTCTTTTACATGTGGCTTTCCAGTTTTCCCAGCACCATTTGTTGAAAAGACTTTCTTTTCTCCATTGTATGCCCTCAGCTCCTTTGTCGAAAATAAGCTGTCCATAGATGTGTGGTTTTATTTCTGGGCTTTCAATTCTGTTCCATTGATCTGTGCACCTGTTTTTGTACCAGTACCATGCTGTTTTGGTTACTGTAGCTTTGTAGTATGTTTTGAAGTCAGGGATTGTGATGCCTCCCGTTTTGTTCTTTTTTCTCAGGATTGCTTTAGAAATTCGGGTCTTTTGTTGCCCCATATGAATTTTAGGATTCTTTGTTTTAATTCTGTAAAGAATGGCATTGGGATTCTGATCGAGATGGCGTTGAATCTGTAGATTGCTTTAGGTAGAACGGACATTTTAATGATGTTTATTCTTCCAATCCATGTACATGGAATGTCTTTCCATCTCCTTACGTCGTCAGCCACTTCTCTCAGAAAGGCCTTGTAATTTTCATTATATAGGTCCTTCACTTCCTTAGTTAAATTTACCCCGAGGTATTTTATTATTTTTGTTGTGATTGTGAATGGTATTGTGTTCTTGAGTTCTTTTTCTGTTAGTTCATTATTAGAATATAGAAATGCTACTGATTTATGCAAATTGATTTTGTACCCTGCAACTTTGCTGTAGTTGTTGATTACTTCTAATAGTTTTCCAATGTATTCTTTGGGGTTTTCTATATATAAGATCATGTCATCTGCAAACAACGAGAGTTTCATTTCTTCACTCCCTATTTGGATTCCTTTTATTCCTTTTTCTTGCCTGATTGCTCTGGCCAGGACCTCCAGTACTCTGTTAAATAAGAGTGGTGATAGAGGGCATCCTTGTCTCGTTCCTGTTTTCAGGGGGATGGCATTTAGTTTTTGCCCATTGAGTATGATGTTGGCTAGGGGTTTGTCATATATGGCCTTTATTATGTGAGGTAATTTCATTCTATGCCCATTTTGTTCAGAGTTTTTATCATAAATGGCTGTTGGATCTTGTCAAACACCTTCTCTGCATCTATTGACATGATCATGTGGTTTTTATTCCTCAGTTTGTTGATGTGGTGTATCACGTTGATTGATTTGCAGATGTTGAACCATCCCTGTGATCCTGGTATGAATCCCACCTGATCCTGATGCATGATTCTTTTGATGAATTGCTGAATTCTGGTTGTCAAAATTTTGTTTAGAATTTTTGCATCTATGTTCATCAGTGATATTGGCCTATAGTTCTCTTTTTTCATGGTGTCTTTGTCAGGTTTTGGTATCAGCGTGACGTTGGCCTCATAGAATGTGTTAGGAAGTGTTCCATCCTCCCTAATTTTTTGGAATAGCTTGAAAAGGATAGGTATTAAATCCTCTCTGAAAGTTTGGTAGAATTCCTCAGGAAAGCCATCTGGTCCTGGGGTTTTATACTTTGGGATGTTTTTGATTGCTATTTCAATCTCGTTCCTTGTGATTGGTCTGTTCAAATTGTCTGCCTCTTCTTGAGTGAGCTTTGGGAGATTGTAGGAGTCCAAGAATTTATCCATTTCCTCTAGGTTATCCATTCTGTTGGCATATAGTTTTTCGTAGTATTCTCTTATAATCCGTTGTATTTCTGCAGAGTCTGTTGTTATTTCTCCTCTTTCATTTCTGATTTTGTTTATTTGAGCTTTCTCCCTTTTTTTCTTTGTAAGTCTGGTTAGGGGTTTGTCGATTTTATTTATCTTCTCAAAGAACCAGCTCTTTGTTTCATTGACCCTTTCTACTGCCTTTTTCATTTCAATAGTATTTATTTCTGCTCTGATTTTTATTATTTCTCTCCTTCTGCTGACTTTGGGCTTTATTTGTTCTTTTTTCTCTAGTTCAGTTAGGTGTAGTTTAAGATTGCTTATTTGGGATTTTTCTTGTTTGTTAAGATGTGCCTGTATTGTGATGAATTTTCCTCTTAATACAGCTTTTGCTGTATCCCATATCAGTTGGTATGGCATGTTATCATTTTCATTTGTTTCCAGGTATTTTTTGATTTCTTCTTTAATTTCTTCAATGATCCATTGCTTGTTCAGTAGTGTGTTGTTTAGTCTCCACATCTTTGTGCCTTTCTCAGCTTTTTTCTTGTAATTAATTTCTAGCCTTATAGCATTATGATTGGAGAAGATGCTTGTTATTATTTCAATTTTTTAAAATTTGTAGATGCTTGCCTTGTTTCCCAGCATATGGTCTATCCTTGAGAATGTTCCATGTGCACTTGAGAAGCATGTGTATTCTGCTGTTTTAGGATGGAGTGCTCTCTATATATCTATTAAGTCCAATTGTTTTAGTTTTTCATTTAGCTCCTATTTCCTTGTTGATTCTCTGTCTGGATGATCTGTCCATTGATGTGAGTAGGGTGTTGAGGTCCCCTACTATTATTGTGTTGATTTTAACATCTTCCTTTAGGTCTGTTAATAGTTGCTTTATGAACTTTGGTGCTTCTTGTTGGCTGCATAGATATTTATAAGCGTTATTTCTTCTTGATGAAGTGTCCCTTTGATCATTATATATTGTCCCTCTGTGTCTCTCTTTACCTGCCTTATTTTGAAATCCGTTTCGTCTGCTATAAGAAGTGCAACACCTGCTTTCTTTTGCTTGCTATTAGCTTGAAGTATTGTCTTCCACCCCTTCACTCTGAGCCTGCGTTTGTCCTTGGGGCTGAGGTGTGTTTCCTGGAGGCAACAAATTGTTGGATCTTGTTCTTTAATCCATTTTGACACTCTGTGTCTTTTTATTGGAGAGTTCAATCTGTTTACATTGAGAGTGATTATTGATGCACGTGGACTTAATGCTGTCAATCTGTCACTCATTATCTTGTTTTCCTGCATTTCTTTTCCTGTGCGCTTTAGCCTACCCATTTAATATGGTAATTTCTTATGCTGGGTTTCTTAGATTTTTCCTTATTTATGTTTTGTGGCTCTGTTCTGTTTTTTAGTTTAGTGGCTACCCTGAAGTTTGTATTTAGACTCTCATGTATAATACAGTCTATTCTCTGGTGGTCTCTTACTTACTTGGCCTATACTGATTTAGACCCTTTGCTCTTCCCCTCCTAAATAATTATTTTCATTTCTTATTCCAACTCGTGTTATGAATTTGTAGTTAGAGTGATACGATCGTCCTTGCTTTGGTAGTTTCCTTACCTTTACCCTAATGCTATAGCTGAATATTTGCTATCCTGTTCTGGTTCTATCCATCAGTCTCCCTAGTCTGTGGTTTGTGACCCCTTTCTCCCTTTTTTCTTTTTTCAGGTATGAGAGCCTTCTTGAGGATTTCTTGCAGTGGAGGGCTTTTAGTTACAAATTCCCTTAACTTTTGTTTGTCTGGAAAAGATTTAATTTCTCCTTCATATCTGAAGGAAATTCTTGCTGGATAGAGTATTCTAGGCTGAAGATTTTTATCTTTTAAAGCTTTGAATATGTCACTCCATTCTCTCCTAGCTTGTAAGGTTTCTGTAGAGAAATCCGCTGAAAGTCTGATAGGAGCTCCTTTGTAGGTTATTCTCTTCTTTCTTGCTTCCCTGAGTATTCTTTCTTTGTCTTTTCTTCTTGCCATTTGTACTACTATGTGCCTTGCAGTAGGTCTTTTTACATTGACATATCTAGGAGATCTGAAAACTTCCTCTACACACATTTCTCTGTCAATCCCTAGACTTGGGAAGTTCTCTTCTATAATTTCATTAAGCACAGTTTCTGCTCCATTTTCCTTTTCCACGTTCTCAGGAATTCCTATGACCCTTAAGTTCTTACTCCTCATTGAATCCACTATCTCTCGGAGATTTTCCTCATTTTTTTTAATTCTTAGTTCTCTTTCTTCCTCTGTCTGGAGCCATTCAGCCTGTCTATCTTCAATTACATTAATTTGCTCTTCTATGGTGTCTACACGGGCATTCAGGGAATCTGTATTCTGTTTCATCTGGTCCATTGTGTTTTTCATCTCTAGTAATTCTGTTTGATTCTTCTTTATAGTTTCAATCTCTTTTGTGAAGTAACTCCAGAACTCATTGGCTTGTTTCTCTATCTTTCTCTCTACCTCATTGAGTTTTTTGATTACAGCTGCTCCGAACTCATTGTTACTTAGTTTACTTAATTCCAAGTCCTCAGGACTTAATTATATGTTTTTATTGTTTTCCTTCTAGTCTGGTGCTTTTATAAAGTGCTGGATGGTAGAGGAGTGGTTTTTACGCATGGTGGTAGATTTTGGTTGAAGTTACAGCCTGTTGCCACTAGATGAGTGTCGAGAGCCAGGTGTTCTGAGCTCTCCGCCTTCGGGAAAGATGGCGGCGCCCAGTGAGCTTTTCTGTGAGGGAGGGGCTGCTTTTCTCACATGCTGATCTGGATTCGGATCAGTTCTGTTCTCTGGTCTCCCAAGGCCCTGGGTTTATGGGGTCCCTGGGCACAGAAGCTTTCCCCCATCAGCAGGTTTCCACTGTACCAGTGGCAGGAGTCCTGGATGATCCCCCTGTTGTGTGGCCCCTCCCCAACTCCTTCCCGGACCCTTGCAGCAGGGATCGCAGACTCTAGGGGAAGGAGCGACGTTCTCTCCTACCCCATTCCAGCTTCTCCGAGGCCATCAGCAAGGTCTCTGTTCTCTGCCTTCTTGGTATTGTAGGTCTCTAATGTGTTGGCATTAGATTTATTCTCTGAAATTCAGTTTTCCCACTCCTTTGTTGTATTTTGGAGGGGAGAGAGTCCTGGGTCAGCTCACCCTGCCATTTTGCTCCGCCCCTTTTCCAAAACGCTCCCCTTTTTGGTAATTTTCCTTTATTACACATTTGCTTATTTTAGTTATTCATCAAAACTGCCACTGAAATGATCTTGATAAAACATTAATTTTTTTTTACCTTTTTCAAACATGGCTGCTCCCCCCCGACCCCCGCCCATGTCCTTTCTGCTCAGATCCCCAAGTTTCATATTCTAGGCTGCAGAATGCTACTGCTTAACCTCTTGGAGAACAAATCAGACTTTTCCTTTTTCACAAACATTCTTTGGCTATGACAAGCTTTCTCATTATTTCACATAGTACCAAACATATCCACATAGAAATATGAAATAAATGTATCAAACATTCAGAAAATTCCCCATTTATAAGTAAGTGCTCTTAAGCTGAAGAAGCGTTGAAAGACATAGATAACAGCAAAGCATTTTTATTCAGGGATTATAATACTAATAGAAATATCATTCAGCAAGGCAGAATAAGGGAAATAAAATACTTTACAAAAGCTTGGACTTTGTGGACTCTCTGTTAGGGATGCAAATATGTAGACTTTATTTAGTCTGCTTTGCTCACATCTCTGTCAAACTCCTGGCTGGTTTTAAATGATGTCCAAAGACTCAACTAATAGACAGAACTCCAGAGACAAATCAACTTCACATATATACGAAAGGCAGACATATATACATATTCTATTTTGTCTTTGGGTTCATTCATTGACTGGCTACGCAGATCAACCTCTTTAAAATTGGAAACAGTATATTACAATGGAAAGAAAAATGGATGTTGAATAGGAGACTTGATTTCTAGACCTAATTTTGCTAGTATCTTGTTGTGTAGGCTTGAGCAAAGCACCTAACCTCTCTGGGCCTCAACTTACTTTATCAAGAAAATGATGGAGTTGGAATAAATGAGTCCCAAAGTCCTTTCAACACTAAAAGTCTTTGAATCTGTAACAGATGTCTTTTTTTTTTAAGAAAAAAGACACTGTAGTCTGTAGTAAAATGTTATAAAGAATAATTAATTTGAAGTTTTTAGTTTCTATTCAGTACTTTCTAGCAGCTACATTACACTTTTTTAGAACATTCTCATATATGTAGAATAATAGTTTACAATGATGATGGCCTTCAAAATTATGTTTAATAACTATTTCAGTTACTAGGAAAAACCTAGTGGGGTGGGGGGAGAACTAAGCATCTTCTTTAAAATAGGCATATGTTTTTTAGAAATTAAATTTTTTTTTAATGCATCTGAAGAATTGTGAGGTTAGTAATGTTAAGTATTTATTGTCATTTCTCTTTTTCCAAAACAAAGTCACAATTCAACAAACTGCCAGTTATTACTATGTTCTTATTTGTTTTCACATTGTTTAGCATAAAAAATGCTTATAGCTTCCCACTCTAAAGAAGGTAATGAAAAAATAACATTTTATAGCTTCTAATTTCCTTCTAAATACGTGTCAGTATTGCTTTGGCATATAAAAGGACATTTTCAAACGGCTACAGATGCAGAATCAATATATATGATAGTATATATCATTTTTTAATTGGAGAAAATGACAGTTAAGGTTCAATTTATATGCTCATTCTTCAATTTTAAAATGTTTGGAATGACTGTAAGTTGTATATATTTGCATTATTGAGACCAGTTCTAAAATCTAAGAAAACTTTTTTAAACGGCTCTACATAAAATTGATTTTTTTGAGTGGTTCCTTTGCTTTGAGATTAACTAAAAACTCATTTTTGAACAACTGAAATGAATTATATGGAACGCAGTTGAGCTCTTCATGTTTTTTACATTCCCCCTGGTATCCAAAACGAGCAAAATTGGCAAATGCTTATGTTTGCTGCTAGTACGAAGCTGCTTTAAAGAATCTTATGAATTTGGAAGTCTAAACCATTTTGGATGTTTTAGCAATGCATCTCATGGTTACAGAGAAGTACCTTTCGCCCAACTTTTAATGATTCCACAGGGTTCAGTTAGAATATGTTTTCTTTTTTTTTTTTTTTTTGACACAGCTGTAGATATCACTTACTTCTAAGACCCACATTTTCTCCTAAGTCATAAACCAATATTAACATTTCATTGAAAGGTAATTTATCATATAGTCACCAAAAATAATTTGAGAGGCATTAGTAAAATGATTTATATTAAAAGCTTTCTTTACCATGACTCATTAGGCCACATAATGTTGCAACTGTCTCTCTTCATTAGCTTCTTACTTATAAAACTCCATTTCCTTATATTTCTATATTTGATTTTAAGGCCAAGATAATCTTTGCATTAACATCTTGTTCCAGATTTGGAGCAAGTTGTTGAAAACTAAAGGTAATAGGAATGTATGATTACAATGGTATTTTTCTTCAACAATCAAAGCCTTCTCTTGTGTGTAAACCTACTTGGTGGGAGGTATTGAGTCTCCTGCCCTGCTTGCAGGAAAAGCCATTCCCTCCCCACTGAAACTCTCAGGCTGCCCCTGCAGCTATTTGGGCTGGCCTCCCTGTTTCTGATGTAAACAGAAAAGATACAATCCCTGACACATACTCTAAGAAGTTTGTTCTGTTTTTCAGATAGTAGCGCAAATGCTAAATTATTCTCAAGAGATGATAATAACTAGTACAACTCTAGAGTTGACAAGACATTCTCTACAATAAAGATTTTAATAATAAGCTTTTAATGAAAGACATTGGTCTGAGGGTTTTTTAATATATTTACTCATTTAAATCTCATAACAATCCATTGAGGCAGGTACAATCATTAATCTCATTCTACAAATAAGAAAACTCAAGGATAGAAAAGTTACGTAATTCAGCTATGGGAGCTGGAATTTGAACCTAGATATAAAATTCTGGTAGTGTCAATGGAAGTGTTCTCTCGTGGGGTGCTGCTAGGTTCTGATTTCCCTATATCAATGACTACTGAACAGGTTTAGCTAGAAGTTTCAAATGTAAGTGGCTAAGATGGGGATCTCAACTACTAAGGTTAGAATCCTCAAGTTTTAACCACTTACTGTCATATCTGAGATTCTGTCTGGGTTTTGTTTCTTTGTGTGTTCTTTGTTGCTTTTTGAGGCCCAATAAAAGCTTATAGGATATAAATGTTGAGGAAGATTAGGTTGTGAAGGTTGAGAAAGGATGGCTAGTAACCACACAACTCACTGAGGCAGGAAGATCTGAAGACTCAGCTCAGTCAAACCTTCTTTCTCATCAAACACATCTGGTGGCAAACAATGCATGTTTCACATATGAAACTCTGCTACCTTTAGAAATCATTAAAACATAACAATCTTTGTTTTTAAACCTCTCTTTGACATTCATATTTTATTTTGTTGGCCATCATCTATTTAGTTTTCTTCCAAAATTCTTTGTTTCACGTGCCTGTTCTTTCTCCCCAGGGAAGCCATTTGGTATAAACCTAATTCGGCCTCACCTTGTCTTTCCAAAAGGACCTGACCAAGGCCGTTGAGCATGCATTGTGTATCTGCTTTAGATATCCCCTATGGCAAGAACAAAGGCCCTTGAGATTAAGGTGCAACTTCCCTCCCCCTCCCAAACTTGGCATTTCCTTAAGGATTAAGCATCTTTCCTTAGGCTAGGAACCGATTGCTGCGCTCACCTGTAACCACCCAGCTCGAGACAATAGACTTGCCTCCTGCTATGCCCACCAAGATGGCAGACCCACTACCTTCTGTGTCCATCAAGCGCTGTGCCAACAGGGCAATCTTGTGACTATTGTGGGAGGGACATTTCAATCATATGCGAAACGTCCTGTGTGGGGGTATATAACCACTCTGTATACCTCACTTCTTTGGTGCCCTTTCTTCCTTCAGGAAGAAAGGCCCCAGGCTATGTTCCTCAGATTTCAGCTCAGAATAAACTCACCCAAATTTTCATTTATAGATTGGTTATGGATTATTTTCATCAACACAATCCATCTAGAGATCCTGTCAGCATTATCTTGAAAACATACTCAGACGCCCACTACTTCTCTCCCTCAGCTCCTACTCAGCTGCAAGTCACAACACACCTTCCTTGCCTGCACTCCTGCCCCAGACTTCCAATGTGTGCATGCCGTTGCCTCCTGGCAGCTAATTCCTGTTAAAAATGTGTCTCAGGTCTTGTCACTCTTTCTCTCAAAACTCTCTAAATTGAGGGCTTCTCAAATTTTACAGTGGCTAACGGGCCCGGCAAGAACTACAGGACACCTCCCTCCCCCACCCCCACTCTACTCCACGGGTGCCTTTATATTATATTTTCTCTACTTCTCTGTGTTCCAACCACCCTGGCCCCAGGCTGGTCCTTGACTAGGCAAGCATGGTCCCAGCTTCCACCTACTAGCTGTGTCTGGAATACTCTTCTCCCATCCAGTCCCGTGCCTCACTCCCTCACTTCCTTTAGGCCTCTGCCCTGCTCAGAGGTCTTCCCTGACCACTTTAGGTAACGTGGCACTCGCTTTCCTCCTTCTCCCAGTCTCAACAGCCTGCTTTATTTTTCTCCATTGCAGTTATTACAGCCTGGAACACTGTGTTAATAAATAAAATATTGTGCTAATACTACATTATGTATACTAATATATATATATATACACTATGTACTATAAGATACTATATAAATAATGCTAGTGAATATTCTATTAACAAATAAAAATATACTTATTATTTTCTTATCAGGTGTCTCTCAAAAAAGCATTATTGGGGCCGGCCCAGTGGCACAGCGGTTAAGGGCGCACATTCTACTTTGGTGGCCCAGGATTCGGATCCCGGTGAGGACAAGGCACCTCTTGGCAAGCCATGCTGTGGCAGGCGTCCCACATATAAAGTAGAGGAAGATGGGCATGGATGTTAGCTCAGGGCTAATCTTCCTCAAAAAAAAAAAAGCATTATTTTGCTTATTATATGTGAGTCTCAGGAGGGATGGCATATATTAGGAGCTGAATTCAAATGAAGAAGCACATGTGTGAATGAAAGAGCACATAAATGAACCTATATTTACATTTTACTATATTTTCCTACTATGTTTATATGCATATTTCAGAAATTATTTTAAGATGTTATATTCAGTGGGGATGTGGTTAAACTTACATGTGGATATCTCTCCTATTAAAAATTTAATTGCTCTTTTAAGCAGCTCCCCACTATCACTATTTTATGATTTAAATTAATTAAATCTAGTGAAGTCTTTGGTACTATTTAAAGGCAGATTACTGCTTAAAGGCAGTGGCTTCAGACTATTAGGACTATGAACCACAATTTTATGGAATAGATTGATGTTTACTATATGTATTCTGAAAATTTCTTTTCTTTTTCTCTTCTGTTCTATTTCATCTTTAAATACATGCCTCTCATGATGCACTGCATTGATTTTATGACCCAATTTTTTTCACGGAGCATAACCTGCAGTTTGAAAAACATCACTACAGAGTACACAGGATAATATGCAGAATTCCCAATGATCTAGTATTAATGCTGTCACTGCTCATTAAAAAAAATAAAAACTAATGAATTCTACATAGAATAATACTTTTGAAACCAACTATTATTTTATATCCACATATGATCTAAAACAGACACAGTATGAATATTAAACATGAATTTTTGAAATAGAATTTTCTATAAAATGGAAGAATGTAGAACTAAAATATGTCTTAAAAAAGAAGGTAAAAGAATTGTAACATTAAAGCAGAAAACTATTACTTTAAAACTGAAAACATCTTGGGGACTGGCCATGTGATGTAGTGATTAAGTTGGCGTGCTCCGCTGTGGCGGCCCAGGTTCACAGGTTCGGATCCCAGGCCCAGACCTACACCACTGGTCAGCCATGCTGTAGCAGTGACCCACATACAAAATACAGGAAGACTGGCACAGATATTAGCTTAGGGCTAATTTTCCTCAAGTAAAAAAAGAGGCAGATTGGCAACAGATATAAGCTCAGGGCAAATTTTCCTCAGCAAAAAAAAAATCTGCAAACATCTCAATGTAAATGTTATTACATTATTTCCCAAGAGAGAAATAATTCTTAAACAGCTCTCTTAAATTCAGCAGATTAATTTGTAACCAGTGGGTTCCAAAAATGAGTGAAACGATTGGAATCTTTTAATGGCATGATCATTCTCCCTTTTAGCTAAGATGAAAATGGATATTTTTCTTTTTCCCCACATACAAAGTATTCCTCTGTTGCATCAATTCTTCCCGTGGAATATTTAGCACATCTTTATTTTCCACTATATGTTTATCTGCTACCCTATATAAACTGACAACTACACACTTGGACCAGTAAAATAATTTCCTAAGACATTTAATGTCATCCTATCTCTGTTGATCCAAATCAGCTTTCAGATCACTAGAGACTTATCTTCCCCAAATCCTATTTGATTAGTTCACTATTCAAACTGTTTCTCCTGCCATTCGAATCCTTCCCAATTTATCTTTTTGGCCTTGTCCATCATTAGTACCTGTGATGGTCAGTGTCATGCGTCAACTTGGCCAGGTTACACTATCTGGTTATTCAATCAAATGCTAACCTAGTTGTTGCCATGAAGTTATTTTGTAGATATGATTAACATCTATAATCAGCTGACTTTACATAAAGGAGATCATCCCATATAATCTGGGTGGGCTTGATACAACCAATCTGAAGGCATTAAGAACAGAACTGAGACAGAACTGCTGTGTCTCTGAAGAAGGAATTCCATCCATGGTCACCTCCCACCCAAGGGTTTCCAGCCTGTCTTTCTTGAGGGCCTGCCATACGGATTTCAGACTTGCCTAGTCAGCCCTCCAACAACTGTGCAATCCATTCCTTGAAATAAATGTGTGTGTGTATGTACATCCTACTAGTTCTGTTTCTCAGATGGAATCCTGACTGATAAAGTTCTTTACCATCATCAGTATTTTATGGCCCAGCCCAACTTCTGCCAGATTTGGTTTGGGCCTTAGACCTTACTAACAATACTCATCCTCCTTCAGATGTCTCAGCTTGAATTGGTTATTCCACCCCTGTTTTTGACCCTTGGAAATCCTACCTTGCTCCCACTTTCATAAAACAGGAGAGACTCTATTCTCTGAATCTCTATAGCTTTCTGTTAAGTGCCATTTGAATGGCACAAAACATGATCTGCCTTTTATGTTAGTTATTTTTGCATGATATCTCCCTATAACAATAAGATCCATGAGAATATGAGCCATGTGTCATATAGCTCTGAAGCTTCACCAACATTCAGTGAAGTTTCAGCAACAGCACATTATACATAATAGCAATTTAATGAACGAATGAATAATCAAGTGTTATTACATACACAAAAGAAGCAAACCTTTGGAGTCAAATAGACTTCAGTTTTTTAGTCTGGCTCTGTCTTACTAGCTTTGTGATAATAAGCAAATTACTTAATCTTTCAGCCTTAGCCTTCTCTTACGTAAAGATTAATAATCACCATACTGGGTCATAGGAAATACTAAATGAGATCATGTAAAAACACACCAGCACAGTGGCTGGCATATACTTGGGCTCAATGAAATGTAACGATTTTGTAATTGCCTTGGAAAGGTTATTATGCATTAATTCATCAAATACATATATACTGAACACTTACTATGAGGCACTTTGGTAAGTCCTGTGATAAATACAAAGATAAATTAATGATTGCTAACCTTTATTGAGTAGTTATTTTATTCCAGATACTCTTCTAATACTTATCTAATACCCTTATGTCCATAGCAACTCTAATGAGAAATCACTGCTATCCCTATTTCCAGATCAATAACCATACACACAGAAAGGTTAAGTAATTTGCCCAAAGACACATAGCTAGCAATGTTAGGGGTCAAGACAGAAACCAAGGCAATCTAATTCTAGAGTCTGTATTTTTTTCTGTTGTGCTAAGGTAGTCATGTACTCTAATAAGAGATATAGAAAATTTTCAAAAGTAACTATTAATGTTCAATTTAAAACGTTCCACAACAAAGGGAATCCAGAAAAAAATAATGTTCTTCAATTAATTTTAACATAATTTGGTACCCATGACATACACTGTCACTCAAGAGGCCATCTTAGAATAGACTAAACAGCCTGCTCTTCCATGTCTTACTGACCCCTGTCTGGAAGATGTCTCTCTGCCCTTTACTTCGTGTGGGATGTCTTAGAGTTCTTCTGCACCCGTGAATGAGCCCAGGAAACTTTTGCACATAGACAAGCCGATCTCCACTGACACAACCCACAGAGCTAAAGTTAAAGGTAGTTCTAATTAGAATCTTTCAAACCTTTATAAACCAGTTTTTCAAAATGAGACATTTCAATCATATATAAAAATAATCTGTGGTGGTTTCACTTAAAGGATATAATTCCACTATGAGTGATAATATTATCAAAAACTGAGCATGTACTTTAATGTAATAGTGGTTTTCTAGATTAAATTTTTTCTATATAGTTCCTCAATAGCTAATATGAAGACAATCTGTGGAAGAGAGAGATATTAACTCAACTTTTCCCATTGAGTGAACGAAACTTTTCACTCTAAATTGCGGCAATCAATCCTTATGCTAAATCTATAGAAAAATTCATAAGCATTGTAGTGATTTCAAGTACATCAGTTTTCCACAGAAAGCATTTTGGAGCATTTTCTTTTCTGCAAAGTCAACAAGAATTAACATACAGTCGCTGCCCTCTCAAATCTCACTGCTGAGCACTGGCTCTGGGAGAATGTCCTGACGGCCTGCCAACGCTGCTTCCTGCTGGTTCAGACTCAGAGCGGCCTTCCAGAGGTTCCCTATTAAACCATATTGACTTTTGGTTCAATAAATATATTCTCTTCATTTTCCTGAAATAATTCCTCAGACCTAATCTCATTATATCCCAGTACATAGTTTAGTAATCCATAAACCCTCAAGTTCTCTTCTAAAAATAATTTTATCACTTTCTGTTTTCCCTGTGCAGTCCCCAAAGGTCAGTTGCTTACTTCTCATCCATTCTCGTATTCCCAAACTTAACTCTTTAATTCATTTCTGTCTCTTCTAAATTTAGACTCAGATTTCTCCAAAATCTATTTCAGGTTTGGTGCTAATTATAAAATAATACCTTTCTTTAAAGACTTTTCTATAAATTGCATTCATTTATTTGCCCAGTTTTACAACAATGAATCAAATTTCTGCCGACATGGAGTACAGATTGTTTCTATTTCTCTATTAGAATACAGCAAACTGAACAAAGGGTTCACAAAAATATATACGCTTGAGCTTTTTTCTGTGTTTTCTTAATAGTTTAAGTTTTGTTTGTCTCTTTTTTGATGCTCATTACATTCATTAAAATTGTAGCTCATTTCTCTTATTTCCAGGTTAGCTTTTATATTTGTCTGCATAATGCAACAGTAAAATGTTTTTAAAGGAGTGGATTTGTTGAGTTTTTTAATTTTCTACAAGCCATATACTGCAAAAAATTTTAACAATAGCCAAAATCATTTGAAGAAAATTCATGCATGACTTAAACAGAAATTATCAAGGATACTCCTTTTTGTAAAAAAAAAAAAAAAAAAATCACTTATTTGGACAGAAAAATAACTTCCCATGCTGTACACTATAAAATTATTTTATTTATGCAAATTTTTTCAGAGATCATCTACTAGGAAATGCCAATACATAAGCAATCTTTCTAAGATCAACCATGACTTAGTAATAATACTATAACAAAATAAAATTCAATAATATCATAGGAACCATTTTACCTTTGCATTATAGGGAATGTAATGTTTTGATAAAGCTTCAGGCGTATGCATCCAAGTTTTGTCTGCAATGAAGAATACACAGTGTTAAATTATATTACAGGTTCGAAAGGTGTCATATTCATTCATTAGCATCTGTAAGGACTCTGATAAGGCTGGAAGCATCTCTAATTCTGAGATCCTTTTGTTAAATTGAGAAAGAATAACTAGTAAGATATAAGAACGATGAAGCTGGAAAGTGATTACAGGATTCTTTCGTTGGTATAAAAGTCCCTAGCTTTTCCTTTTAAAAGTTTTCAAATAATAAAATGATCCTGAGTTTTAAAGAATATAAAACAATACCATCAGTTGGGCCATGAATAATTACATCAATTATGTGATTAATTGTGTGATCTCTTTCTCCTTTCATTGTATACTCTCATGAATTACAGGTTATTTTTCTTAATTCCCTGATCAATAAAAAGTAACCTGCTCTTTATTCATCGTGATTATTATTTTTTAGCATTAAGAATTAACGATTTAGTAAACGGAAATTTTAACATTAAACTAACAACTGCATTTATTTAAAGCTGAAATAAATCAATCTACTAAGTTCATTTAGAAATCAATATAATATTAGGATAATTTTTTAGTCTAAATTTAGAGAACTATTGATTGAGAGTCTACTATCAGGAGTTTTGGATATAAATAACTTAAATGCAGTAATTTGAAACGTTCCTTAGATTGGTGTAATAGAATATTAGAAATTAAAGTAACTGAAATGATTGATAGAAGATATGGAAACTAATTTGTATTGTATATTATTCATAGAAATAGAAAATATATTTTTCATTCAATTTTTGAACTTTATTTATATATTCCACACATCTTCCAAAATATTTTATGGAAAGTACAAGCAGGAAAAAGGTAAAAAATATTAATGTTTACACAAATCAAATGTGGCTGTTTTTTTGAAACTGCATTAGTTTGTAGCAAACCTTCTCAATCTTCAAGTATGTTATATCTCCTTTAGTGGAGTTTTGTGAGTATCTATTCCTCACAGGAATTTTAAAATTTAGAGTCAATATTATAAACAGAATAGAATCAAAGAAACATTTTACCATGAAAAATGTTAAATAAGTACATACTGAAATGAAATATAAGAAAACTAACAAAGTATCTTCAACATTCAATTCAGAATATTTAAAACTGGGGTTAACAGAAATTAGTTTGATATCATTAATAAGTTCTCAAACTGAGGAAACGTGAAGACAGAGAGAAAATGGCATATATTTTTGGAGCATCAATTATTCTATACCATTTGAAGAATAATGCATTATATTTATGTCAAACATGTTTACAGGCTACACTGAAATATTCACAAGAATTTCTAAGATGAAACATGAAGGATCAATGAAATCCAGGCCTATGGTGCACACTAGGGCTATTTTTGACGACCGAAGTGTACATGTGATAGCTGTATTTGGATGAAATATTTGAGAAGTAATACATTCTAAGCTTCGAAAAGCAATTTTAACATATTGACATTGACATTAACATGTAAAACTTTTATTTCTTGTATGGATTTTCAATTTAATTATAGCTTTCTCTTCATGATTACTACTGGATAGGGATAGGATTAATTCAAGAATAATTTGTACCTAGATTTGGTACATAGTCTTGCCCTTGTATATTAAAAGAAATAAATCACAATACTATATACCAAAACAATAAAAGCACTAAAGACCTGCCTTCAGGAAATCTAAAAAGACATCCAATTTCCTTTTTTACCCCTTAATTCAATTCTCACATCTCCTTTTCCAAAACATACAACACTGTTTCGGAGGATGTAAAGCCTGACTAAAGTCTGAATACAATGTTTCATTCCAATCCTGAGGCAGAGAGATAATTACTTTCTCCTGTAAGCCACCATTATTTGAAAACTGATGATATTGCCTTTGTTATAGTCTCATACTACAGTGACCTAGAGAGAGGGTAGGTATATCCAGCTGTTACTGGTGATAGACTAAAATAACCACAGGGTTAAATTACTAGTGGATAAGATGCAGCTGCTATAACGACAAAAAACCGACATCCATACATCAAGCGCTGACGGTTTGGTGGTTGTTCATCAAGTATCTCTAACGTAGGTAGCATAGTTATAAAAGCCGAAAGATTTCCAGAATGACTCCTTACTGTCATCATAACTTATACTTCCTCAAAAGAAAAAAAATGGCGGAATAAAACTCTTTATATTAACTCATATATGTGGTTGACCTTGAAGAATGAGTACAGATCATGGTCCCTGGTCACTTTATTTGCCCAAAGAAGATATTAGATATATGGAATTGGTACAGAAATGGGAACATAGACACTCTAAAATGTGTCCCCTTCCTTGAAATTAATCTATAATCACTAACTCAATAGTGAACATTCATGTGAAAGGAAATGTCAAAATACTTGACAGTGGCAAACACTCTGACTCCTGAGTCAATAAACCTAGGGGTTCAAAATGCATTTAGATTAAGAGCTCAACAAGAAAGACGCAGTAACTTCATTATTCTTGTATCACCAGAGCTAAACATAGTGAAAGCACCTACTTTGAGTATATTAAATTTAAAACTAAATGTTGTTGGATGAATGGATTCATTTGAATAAAATTTTCATAGAAGATAAATAATATTTAAATATGAATTTTAAGTGCTATGCACTACGATTATATCTACTCCTCAGTATGTCAACTGATAAGTTAAAGAACATAATGTATAATTAGGTGGATTATTTAATCACATTTATTCACATGCTATGTTTTTTGTTTTACTAAATGATTCATTTTGATGTAACAAAGAGAATACAGGATTTTAAAAATTCAAAGAGAAAGCTAACACAGGAAAAGAAGCTATAAAACAAATACATTTGTTAAAATTGAATCTATGATTAAGAGGTTAGACTAATTTTTACAGAGCTCTTCAAAATACTCCAAGATGATGTAAGTCTAATATATTCAGTCTTTTTTAGAATCCGTGAGCAACTCTAATACCATTAGAGCATTTGCAAAACCAATCAGTGAAGTAACTGGCTAATTCAATCAAAGAATACCAGACAAACTACTAACTGGGAGATCTAATAAAAAGAGAAAAAAATTATGTTTAGGTTTAAGATAATGGTCTCTTTTCCTTAGTTGTCTGAGGCCCAGGATGATTTGGTAAGGTTGCGTGTGATAACCAAGTAAATCGGATATCTATGAAATAAGAGAGAAGCTTCTACTGATGGAAGGCCATCCTGCCTTGTATAGAGTACAGTACAGTGTATGTTGATGCTAGTTATTGGAAAGATGACTTGAATTATATATTCTCTAGGGCTATAATTACAGTAACTACAGTTCCTGATTGTCAGGATATATGAATTATCTCAGAAAATTCAAGTTTTCCATCTTCAGTTAAAATTTAACCAAATAGTGCCACTGGTTGAAACTAGGAGCAGAGTTGCTAAGAATTCTTGCTTTAACAACTTGAGGGAGTATGAAGTGATTGGTGAACTCAAGGTACAACTTCCAGTAGCAGGTTCTAACTTGAAATAAGAGAAAAATATTGATCACAAATTTCCTGATAAAGATACTTAATCATTAGACTTGAAAAGCAAAAGACATCAAAAGAAATTTAAAGAGAATGAAACAAAGCAGGAAATAAATGCTTCTGCTTCTTGATTCTCTAAATCACTCCAATTTTCCCCATGGCTGTACTCCCACTATCCTCAAATGAGACACATATAAAATTGCTAGTTACTTGTATTACTATCCAACCCTTGTGATTTCTCAATAAAAACTCCAAATCCTCTTCAAATAAAGAATAAATTAGAAATGTGGAGTTTCAGCTTTAAAACCAGGGGAAAGGGAATTGTAAGCAAATAAAAAAAGAGGTCAAGGAGTGTTTTTAAAAAAATAAGACAGTGTGATTAAAGTGACGAGTTGTGATCTACGGTTTTTATTACTTTTTTAAAAATACTTCTATATACCACAGAATTATTTCTATATTTTTTTACTAGTAAAAGTGATGAAAAAGAAACATTGTTTTACTTTTGGTATTTGTTTTAAATCAGAAGCAAGCTACAGACTGCAATAAATGTCATTTTGCCTTCCCTTTATTCAGAAAAATAAGTAAAATAATAAATTCCTAGCTTCCCAGGGTTGAAAAGTACCTGAACGTTCATATTACTTAAATCCCCACTGAATACATCAATTCTCTGTACCACATCCGAATGTTTGAATGTGTCTCACTTCAGTAACAAAAAGTTAATACCTTGAGTAACTCCACTGTATCTTTGTACAACTTTGTTGGAATTCTTTTCCTACGTGAAATCAGTGACTTTGCAATTTACACTTATTCGTCCTTTATTAAACTTAGTCCCATGACCAAATGACAGCCCTTCAAACACTGAAAGACCACTCTCATTACCCTACCAAGGGGTCTTCGCCATGCTTGCTTTTGCATGGTTGAAAGTCCTGAAGTCATCCCAGCCTTTCTTAACAAGGCATGTTACAATCTGTCAACTAATCCTTTAAAGAAAAAACATACTGTGCCTGACGACATAAAATAGAAGAGAACATTCTATTCACTGATTCCAGACTGGTCCTTACTCATACATTAGAAAACTAATTGGAACCTTTGATAATCACACTGTTGACTTTATTCTTCAGCCATTTTTTACCTACACAGCACTTAAGGTACATCTTCCAAATAATAACAGTATATAAATAACAATAAAAGTGTTAGATTTTCTGGACCTCTTTTTGGCAATTTACAATATCTTATTAAGTTTATAGTGTGGAATATGACCTAACTGGTCATTTCCCCCCACTTATCTGTAATCCTACCACATCAGTTATCTCTTTCTTTTTTCAATCACCTATGAACTTGAGCAGTATTGAGTATTCTCTCCCAATTCATTGACAACATGTTAAACAGGAGAGAGCCCTGTGCCCACCACTAGAGAATTCCTTCCAGAAAGACAAGTTTACATTATTTTAACTTCATGGGACTAGATAAAACTATCAAGTTTTTCTATCTTTCCTATGAGTGTATCATGAAATATTTTGTCAAATACCATGTTTTCCTGTCCCTTAAAAAAATAACGTGTAACTAGATGTTTCTTTCATTCCTATACTGATAATTATGCTATATTATACTTATATTTACTTTAAATTCCTGCCTTAAAAGTAATAACAAACTTATTTTGGCCTCATTGCCATCAATTCCCCTATCATCAGTCCTCACATATTATTCAATAAAAAGTGAAGCACACACACATACACATACACACGAGTGAATTTAAATTATGGTAACCTTATGCAGCCCAGGAAATTTCGTATTATATGGCTACATGAGGTGAGGTTAGGACTATTTTCAGATGACCTTCTTTTTTGCATTTTCACATCACAGAAACATGTATTCAGAACTACACGTATTAAACAGCTTCACTCTTTCATTAGGATGACATCAAATAAGCTTAACTAGCAATGTTTGCAGATTTGTGTTGCTCTATTATAACTTCATTCCTGTGCCAGGTGGTTTGATAATAGGAAGAACTGATTTCTTAACATTTCTGCTTGATTTTCACAGTAGTATTGAATTGACTCCCAGGTCCTTCAAATGGCACACTTACCTTTCTTCCTGCTAAAAGCACGGTTCATGATGAGGATTAGCCAAATAAATGTTTGGTTCAATCACACTTTATATCCTATAAAAACAACAAAATATTAAAGCATAAGTGAAAGAATACTGACCAATCTCTTTTATGCAAATGAATTTTAATCACAAAGTCTTTTTAAACTTTTTACTATTTACAAACAATATTCTGAAATGTCCCAAAGGATGCTGAGTAAGAATAAACATAAATACTCAATATTATCAGTGGCACAGCGATAAGAACAATATCTCAAATGCAATTCCTCCAAAGTTCCTTAATTTTCTTATCTTTTTCCTATTACACATCTATCATTAATTATATTTATCTGCAAACTTAAGGAGACAGAAGATTAATATTTTTCCTTGAGTTTGTTGGTAAGAGGGGTGATAAAGTTTTGGGTTATCATTAACAACAGTAGTAGATAAACAGAAGTCTTTTTGATTATGACAAGTGAGGGTTGTACTTCCCCACTGGGCTCTGCCAGGCGGCCCTGTGCCCCACGATACTCTGGGCAGAGGCTGCCTGGTCCACTGAAACCAAGGTGATGGCACCCCACTTTGAAAACAAGGAGGCAGCCCTAATGATCTCTGAATTACCCTCGGGATCATTCATCCCTCGTCTTTAATAAAAAAAGTGTGTGTTTGCAGCCAAATAGCTTTATGATCCTCTTCCACTGGAATCTGAGAAGTCTAACAGCTTTCCTTCATTTCATCTGGCCTCTGTCCTCTTCAGTTCAAACTGGCAATGTTTCCACTAGCATAGCTGATTAGGTCTGTGGTTCACACTCATACTAATCTCCTTGTCAAAGGGTTATTTGGCCACCTCCTTAGTGTTCTCTGCCATATGCACAGGCTGAAAATTTTCCAAATCTTTAAGTACTGTGTCCTTTTTGCTTAACAATTCCTCCTTCAATTCATTTCCTCCTCATTTTATTACAATCACTTAGAAGGAACCAAATTACTCCTTCAAAACTTGGCTTAGGAATCTCCTCAGCTAAATATCCAGTTTCATCGATCACAAGTTCTACCCTCCAGAAAACACCAGAATACAAATACAATTCAGCCAAGTTCTTTGCCACTTTATAACAAGAATCACTTCTCCTCCATTGTCCAATACCATGTTCTACATTTCTACCTGAGACCTCATCAGAATGGCCTTTACCATCCACATATCTACCAACATTCTGTTCATGATTATTCCTGTATTCTCTAAGAAGATGGCAGCTTTCCCTCCGTCTCTCCTCTTTCCTTTCTGAACCCTCACCAGAATTGCCTTTAGCAGTACCTTCACAGCAATCTCAGCTTCTTTTAACAGGCACCTCAAAATTCTTCCAGTTTCTCCCCATTACCGAGTCCCAAAGCCACTTCTGCATTTTTAGGTATTTGGTACAGCAGCACCCTACTTCTCAGTATCAATTTCAGCCTTAATTTGCTTGGACTGCCATAACAAAATACCAGAGACAGGGTGGCTTAACAACAGATATTTATAACTCACAGTTCTGGAGGCTAGAAGTGTGAGATCAGAGGGCTAGCATGGTCAGATTCTAGTGGGGGCCCTCTTCCTAGCTTGTAAATAGCCACCTTCTGGCCATGTCCTCACTTAGCAGAGAGGGGGCACGCTTGTCTCTTCTTTTTATATGGACACTAATCCCACGAAGGAGGGCCCACATCCATAACCTCCTCTAAACCTAATTACCTCCAAAATGCCCCATCTCCAAATACCACTTTGGGGGGTTAGGATTTCAACATAAGAACTTTGAGGGGACACAAACATTCAGTCCATAACATTCTCTGTAAATCTACAAAGCAATGAAAACAGAGCAGTGAGATTAATCTTTATCATAAAGTCATTATTGCAGTGAAATTACTGGTATCTCTGTCCCTGCATTTCTACTCTTAAAGAATAAAACAGTTAACTGAATTATAAAATATTATTACTAGGTACTACTTTATAGACTTAGATAATGACACAATAATGTCACTTTTTCACCTCATACTTTATTCATCTTCTCACCTCATATTTTATTCTTCTTATGATATGCCATTAATACGATAGGTAGAGAACATATTTTAAGAATTAAAATACCAAAGTAATTATGTCATATATTAACAATATAATATAGTTTGTTTTCTATAATATGAAAGATATTATTATAGAAGTAATGATTGAAATGACTTTATTTTCTACAATTAATTTAGTCATTCATTCAGAAATTATTTATTGATCACCAGTGCCAGGTACTCTGCAAGATGCAAGGGAATAGAGTAAGGACAAAATATATACCGTTATCTTCCCAAAAGTTACTTTTCACCTAGAACCTAATAGATATGGTTATTGACTGATCATATCCTGGAGGAATAAGATCAACAACGACTAGCAGAAAAGAAACATGACGTATCCAGAAGTAAGATTCAACTTCTCCGGGAAAAGAAACTAACCAAACTGACCACCAAGTCTACTAGTAAGCAGATCGAATTCAGTATGCCTCTTCACTACCCAAATTTCATCACTATCAGGTAGACATTTTCAACAATAGCAGATTGTGAAACACAAAGAAGGAGTGTAATACCATATTGTTTTCAATTTCATAAAATTAAGTAATAGTGTCTTTCAAAGTAAGAATATAAGAACTCTTTGAGAACATAAAGATGAGAAGAAAAAACTGTAGCATAATTATATAAAGTTCAGCAGGATAAATAAGTAGAGTATAAAATGGATGCTACAATTCTATGACTCTAAAACACCAGAAGGATTTTTATTTTTTTTTTTGGCAGGGGAAGACTCACCCTAAGGTAACATCTGTTGCCAATCTGTCTGCTTTTTTTTTCTTCCTTTTTTCACCCCAAAGCTGTATAGTTCTAAGTTCTTCTGATTCTTCTCTGTGAGCCACCACCACAGCATGACTACTGACAGATAAGGGGTGTGGTTCAGCACCTGGGAAATGAACCCAGGCCGCCAAAGCAGAGCACACCAAACTTTAACTGCTAGGCCATCAGGGCTGGCTCCAGAAGGATATTTTTTGCATAGATATAAATGTCAACAACTATCAGATAAGCTGTTCTCATAATATAAATAAAAAAACATAATTTCACTTTCCAAACACCAATCTTTAGCCTATTTATTTGATCCTATGGAATCTACTCCTCTTCTTTGTAAAACTGATCTTACTTCCACACTAGAAAATAAGCAGATACTACTGCTCTGTTCACTATACCCATGTGTAGAATACAGTGCATGATGCTAGGTTGGCATTCATTATACTGTATACTTGTTTAATGTATTAATAATAAATTTTTAACACACTTTATAGTTGAGATAAGATATATATTGAAATCAGTTTCATATGTTAGTAAGTTAAGAAATAAAAGTTCTATGTAAACCTACTTTATCTCAATATATAGTATAACATAAATCTTTCCTTTTGGATAAACTTTTCATAAACATTGCTTCACTGGCTACATACTGATGGGGTTCAGGGTAGGCTGCCCCAAGATGTGCCACTCTGGCATACGGACTATTTCAAGCTGAAGACAATAGAGGCTTTTGGGTCTTGTTTTTAAGATTTGTTAAGTGGGGCTAAAGCAGCATTTTTTTCTAGCTTTAATTTCCCCCCACTATTAAGCTAAGACGCTTCTTAGTAATCTAATTGATGTCCTGTGAATTACAAAATTTTCTTCCCTCACTTTTGACTATGTTCAAAAATACAAATGGAATATTTAAATATGATCAAGAAAAAAATTCATAATGTATTCAAAATTTGTTGAAAACATTATCACCCCAAGTTTAAAGCCAACTAGGAGGAGTTTTAAATCTCTAAACAAAAATTTTAAAATATATTATAAGCATTAAAGGTAGATGTCATTAGATGAATTATGTTAATGCCAAATTTTATTTAAAAATCAATAACCACATTGACAAAACACTGTGAGGCCATTTGGCATTAATTTACTTTATAAACTTAACCTGTTATAGACCTAATTTAAAAAAAGTTTGGAGAAAACAATCTTTTTTTTAAAATAAACCTAGCATATCTAGGTTTGTAAACTGATTTACCAAAGAAAATCCAATGATATTTATAATCTAGTTCAGAAGTTTAGAATGGCTTTTTAATGAACAGCAGTTTCTTGCTTTGCAACCTCTTGCCCAAGGTCTTATTAAAAAAAAATAAATTATATTCTTAAGACTAAAAAACTATACAAGGTGTGAATATTAAAATCTATAAAATAGCTGATTCTGAATTTCATTTTTATCCTTATGAGTACATTTAAAATCAAATTTTCCTGGAATTCTTTCAAGGTTAAAAGAAAAAAAAAACCTGAAAATTGATTAAAACATAGTTCGCATTAATATAAGTCATAAATCACTTAAAAATCAAGTTGTTCACCAACAGATCAGAGATAATGCTAAAATAATGAAGTCTAATCATTAGGTTTAGTTCTAGAAAGGTAAACTGGGTGAAGTAAAAAGAACAAAAGTGGCTTCTCCTGTGAATGCACATAAGATGCATTTTTCACTTTCAAACTTTCTGTGTGCTGTTTTGAATGCGCAATTCAGGAAGCTAATCATGAGAGAACGCCAGACAAGTTTGGATACCGCATTAACTCCTCCAGGTTGCTAAATACTCTAAAATAGTGGCCAACTATTGGCACTTCACTGCTGCAATGGTTACTGAAGATTTCAAAATCCTACTCCGAGAACTCAGCTCATGTTTCACATTCTTCTTGATCTAATTAGTGTCTATTGTAAAGGTTCTCTGCTTAAATCTCCCAGTTGTAAGATAGTATTCTCCTTCATTGTATTTTATGACTGTAATTTGCAAAAGTCTTTGCTTTCGTAGATCAATACTATCTAAATGTAGCCAAGAAAACTAATCAGTACACAAACTGAAACATTTCACATTACCAGGAGGGGAAGCCACATGATATATGTTAAACAGAATATACATCTATAATTTGCTCATAAATAGCAACATTAGTGTTTTCTGAAATTCCCTGACTAGGGATACAACTGCTTATTATTATTTTCCCTTTTTTGCAATATGGACGCATATCTCATAACACTCATGAAAAATCCTTTGCTCCTTCCACAGACACATTTTGGAAGTGGAGAAGCAAAAATAAGTATGGTCCCTGCTTTCAAAGAACTTAGCAGCTTTGAGAGGCGGGGAGAACGGGTACGGGGCTCTGCGGATAGGGACGAGACCTACAAAGACGTGGATACCTCTGAAAATGAAAGGATGGAGCACGCAATGATTGTTTCATTCAAGGGGAAAGCTTCAGAGCAGATGTAGTCATTTCCCAAGTGGACAAGGCTAAGGGCAAGAGGAGGAAAGAACATTTGAGGTAGAAAGTCAGCACATGTGAAGTGCATGATTACGGGCAGGGGGCTCCTAACCACACTGCTAACAGCCCTCGGGAGCCAATCCACCAGCCTCACAGAGGCTCTCATCCAGGCTACTCCTGTAACACCCTTCACTGGGAGTGAGGAACGTCTAAGGGGAGCACTTTGGGCACTTGATAATGTGGTCAACTCCTAAGAATAGTTTACATGTGACAAAACCTTAATATATAAGGGCTGAGAAATACCAGGTCTGAGGAACAAAATTAAATGGACTAAATTTCCCCCAATGCCGAGAGTGAGGTCAAAATAAAGGTTACCATAAATCAGAAAGAAAAACAGGCATATACAGCCCACTCTTTCTGAAAGCTATGAAATTTAAACCATTTTATTTTGACAATAACACTTTTTGCTGTAAGAGGATTTGGATGAGGTATATTCAAAAATCATTTCCACAGCTGTAAACTATCTAAGTATTGTGCAATAAGTATGTGAGCAATAATCATGGCAATGTCAGGATATCACCAAATTCTGTGCAGGCACTGGGTACTGCAGATGTACCCGCTGTTCCCATAAACCAGCCTGGAGGTGGCGCCAAGACTCAGCACCTCCAGAATGAGGAAAGCTCCAGAGAAGGCGATGTATTGGAAATCTCAAACTGTCTGAGCAATCTCCTTCCAATGCGCATGGTGAGTATCCCAATATATTTCCATTAGCGTCTATAAGATTCTGAGCTAAACATTGGCAGGCTTCTGTTTCAATAATTAGATGCTGAGATTTTTCATTAAAACTTCATCCAAAGATCAATTAACTATTTCTCTCCTTGTTGTCTTCATTATCTTGTGTCCTTAATGGGAGATCAGCTACCTTTCTCTAAAATGAGATCATCACATAGAAAATAAATTATGCTAAGAGAAATATATTTAAAGACAAATAAAATTCCATATATTGAAACAAGCATTATTTAAAATAGAATAGACATGAATCCCCTATATGTAGACCTTAAAAAGTACCTTGGTTAAGTTTCATTTTGAACATTAGATTTTGAAGTTCTACTCAATATTTTCCCCATTTTTTTTTTTATCATAACAGTACACTATCTCCCTTTTTATTTTGATTGTACACATAAACACTATGTCTTTTTAGACCTGCTATTTTGGTCATTTCACAAAACACTTTGATATCCACAGCCTAAATAAGTATAAGCGAGAACTTCTGGGATCCAGTTACTAAGGTAACATTATCTTTGGTAAAACTAGAAAGATTAGAATAAAACAGCTTGACTGCTCAATTAATGTTATTAGAGTCTCAGACTCAAGACTTTCTGGATTTTTTTTTTTTTTGAGGAAGATTAGCCCTGAGCTAATTGCTGCCAATCCTCCTCTTTTTGCTGAGGAAGACTGGCCCTGAGCTAACATCTGTGCCCATCTTCTTCTACTTCAGATGTGGGATGCCTACCACATGGCTTTTGCCAAGCAGTGCCACGTCCACACCTGGGATCCGAACCGGCAAACCCCGGGCCACCGAGAAGCGGAACGTGCGAACTTAACTGCTGTGCCACCGGGCCAGCCCCAACTTTCTGGATTTTAAGACTAGAATTTGTAAAATACATAGTGCTTTAAGATTCAGTTGATCTCTACAGACAAAGCAACAGTATAAAAATTATTTGCTTCAAATTTTCTGCCTTTTATTACGGTATTTCACATGAAAGGATTTTCTCATTTAAATCTCTTGCTTTAATGTCAGTTGTTTTAGAATGGTATTTTGTATGTTAAGCACAGTTTTTATCCTTACATTAAATTCTAACAATCAGTAATTGTAAATATGCATAGACTTACCATTTTAATCATTTTAGAGAGTTTTGTTTAAGAAAGAGAGCGAGCGATTATTCCTTTTACCAGCTTTTAAACAGCCCTCAGAAGAAATTTCTCCTGTCTGTTCACTTGATATCCAGAGCATCTCACAATATCAGTGGTTTCATTGGGAAGGAATTGATGGGCAGGAAATCTAATCCTTGAAAACAGAGCCTCCAAATATTTACACCGGGAAATCATGCTTTCCCTACTGAAAGAGACAATGCTGGCTATCGCCACTCCACCTGCCCTCACACAATACTGCTTGGCCAGTTACTAAGGCATTCTGTCTCTGCCACTATAATCATGCACTTCCTATGTTTTATTTTAGAGGGACTCTGGGTAATCTTAAATTTGCTGGCCCTCTTCCCGTGGGCTTTCTATCAGTCTTTCTCTATAGCTGCCAAAACATTTCTCCTCAGAAATTTCTTTATCTTCCTCACCATCCTGACAATGTTGAACTTTACCCTAGCCCTGTGATCCTGGAAAATAACAAAGGTTAAGAAAAATCCCCCAATCCTTTGTCTTCTGGAAATGGCTTATTGCAAAGAACCACCCTTCCTCTACAACTTAGATAAGATTCAGGGCACTGGCCTTGTTTACCCAAGACAAGGCCAGACAAAGACCCTCCAAATGCCCATTCTTTGCTTCATAAATGATTAGCTGAACTGTTTTCACCACTGACCTGTCTGGACAAGATACTTGCTACACTGACTTGACCAAATTTTAGCTAAGCTTCTCTCCTTCCCCTAGGCTCCTGAACTTTGATCCACCCTCAGATTAGCAGACTCAACCCTTCCTTCCTAACCTATCCTAAGAATAGACTGACCTCAGGGTCAAACATTCTCTGGTCTACTGTCCGTAATCGCACCACCCTCATTCATCTCACCTTCCCACAGTGGATTCTTTCTAGCCCTGTTTATTCCTTCTTATAAAAGAACAGCCCTTTTCTGCCTCCTCTTCCAGACACTTGCAGATCTTATGGTCGGCACATTCTCCCATTGCAATCACCCTCCTCCTCTTAATCTTTTCAAATAGAGTCTCTCTTGACCTAAGTCAGATTTGTTTTTTATCTGACACTCCATTTGATCATACTTAGAAAGATTTCTGGCGACTAAACCCAACCAACTTCATTAAACTAATTTGCAAATTTTCCTTCCACTAGATCTACTCAGAGCTAGCCCTCTTACTCTCTTACACTGCCGGATGCTTTCACTGCAACCTCAAATGAATTGCAAAAGGATGCCCTAGAAAAGTAAATGAATCTAGGTTTTAAAAATTTTGTTATCTTTTCATCCCTAGCATCTAGTATTTATTTATAGTAAATATAGTAAAACAAATATAGTAAATATATAGTAAATATCTATTAAATTACAAAATGAATAACAAATTAAGTTTTCTAACACAATATACATTTTATTGATATACAAACACACATCATAGCTCCCAAAATCTGTTGAAAACCCATAACAATAAAAAATCTTAAAAAATTTAAAGATATTTTCAGAGTAAGGAAATTCTTTAAGATCGTTCAGTAATACAATTAAGAAAACTATACTCTTACCTTATTATACACACTGCACAGGATTATAATAAATTATACGAATAAATAAAACATCATCATCAAAGAAAACATTATACACAAGCCAATAATGATAATAGCATGATTATCCTCTGATATAAGAAATATTTCTGGGGCCGGCTCCATGGCCGAGTGGTTAAGTTCACGCGCTCCACTGCAGCGGCCCAGGGTTCGGATCCTGGGCGCAGACATGGCACCGCTGGTCAGGCCACGTTGAGGCAGCATCCCACATCCCACAACTAGAAGGACCTGCAACTAAGATATACAACTATGTACAGGGGGGGTTGGGGAGATAAAGCAGGAAAAAAAAAAAAAAAAGGAAGATTGGCAACAGTTGTTAGCCCAGGTGCCAATTTTTAGGAAAAAAAAGTAGAAATATTTCTTCTGTTGAATAGAAGAAATCTATCTGTTGAAAGAATATAAATTAATGAGCATTTTGATACAATCATGCATATTTTCAGACAAAAGTTCCATTGAGGTCAAGCAAAGACTGTTGATTGTCCTAATACCAAAAATGAAGAGAAAATTTACTCCAATTAGGCACAGGGCAATATTCTTTATCTAGATTGAACTTTTCATAGAAACAAAGTCCTAAGAATAGAAGGAAATGAAGATAGTATCTACCTAAGAACAAGGAGGAAATATTTATAAATGAGAAAAGAAGTGAACCAAATGGAAAATATTAGTATAAAAATATAATGGTTGAAATTGTAAACAGCCATAATAAATGGACTAAATTGAAGAATAAGTACAATTTATCAATGAACTACTAAATTCAAAGATTAAATAGAAAAAATCTCCTAGGTGACCTTAGAAATGAGTAAAGTGATATATCAAAGAAAAACTAAGAGATATGAAAGATGGAAATAAAAGTGCCAAAATCTAGGTAGTAGGAATACCATAAAGAGAGAAAAATTTAAAAAGACAGCAGGATATAGTTGAAAAATTATGGAGAGAATTTTCACAGAATTAAAACAGATTATGAAAAATATCAAAAGGTTTCACACCTAGGCATGTTACAGTAAATGCAAAGGGAAATATACATTTAGAATACTAAATGCAAAGAGAAAATATACAGTTCCAGAGAGAAAGAACTTACCTAAATAGCAACAAAAACCAAATTAACGATAAACTTTTTAACAGTAGCACAGGATGCAAAACAAGTCAAATAAGCACTATTTTCAAGGTATTCTGAAAGGAAAGAACTTTGAACTATAAATGTTGTATGGAATAAACTAAAATATAATGTGAGGGAGTAATAACCACATTTGAAGACATACAATGCCACAACATTTTTACCACTGAAAAAGTAAAGTACTTTACTTTTTAAACATTATTTTTACAAAAAAATAGTAAAAAAAGTATTGAAAAACTCTTGGGAGTATTAAAATAAGAAGAGAAACAAATCTAGCATTTGTAAAATATAGAAGCACTAAAATATTACCATAAACTTTACCATGTTTTATCTTAACTACAATAATGGCTAAAATAAGGCTAAAAAAGAAATTAGATAGATGTATAGTTACAAAGATATAGTGATACAGAGAGTTAGATACATACACACACACACACACACACACACACACCCATAACAACCCAGAACTGAAAATCTAAGAAAACATTTGCCCCATGATGGAGCATAGAATAATACTGATTTGTTGCTGGGAAATTACAGTTGTTAACATTTAGGAAATTAATGTGGGAATGTAAGCATCATAAGAACAAAACTATAAATACACATTTAAAATCAGCCAAAGAAACTTTATCTAAATTGACAGTATAAAATGAGAATAAATAAGCAAAAATAAAGCGCACTAAATAGAAAATATGAAATAAAATGGGAAAAACAGAAATCTACCGAGTTTTAAAATACTGTTTTATGGGACTAAACACCGGGTCTACTGTTTTATTAGACTTAATACACTAATTAAATGGCAAAGAGCCTCAGATTATATAGAAAAAATATTTTGTAAATATATTGTCCACAAGAGACTCTCTTAAACAAAATAAACTACAAAAAAATTCAAAGTAAAACAATGGAAAAAGAATTTGTCAAGAAAATATAAACCAAAAGAAAGATATGCTAACTTTAATATTTGACTAAAAAGAATGTAAGGCAAAAATATCTTAAGGTATAAAGAATAAATTTGTATGCTGGCAAAAATAACAAGATAATAAGAAGAAATAGACATCATAAAAAATATAGATCTAACAACAAAGCATCAAGATACACGAAGTAACAACTAGCAGAACTACAGAGTAAAATAGATATATCAATAATTTTAGTTAGATAAGGCAACATTATTCCTCTCAGAAAGTGATGGATCACACAGAAAATTATTAGCATAGGCAGAAAAGACATGAACAACATAATGAGTAATTTTGAGATATTTTATGTCTCTATACCCAGTAAATAGAAAATGTACCTTATTTTAGAACACAGACATTCACAAAAATAGACCTATTGTGAGGCCATAAAGTAAGCCTTAATAAGTTTTTAAAGGATCAACATCAAAAAACTTAGGTCTCAATCATAAGATAGAGCATTGTAACTAATAACACATGTATTTTAAAAAAGACATTTGTTCTGAAATAAATATCCCAGTACTATACAGATTATAAATAATATAGATTTAAAAGGAAACTTAAAGAAAATATGAATAAAGAAATATATTGAACTAAACAATAATGAAAACTCTTCATGTCAAAATTTGTAATAACCAGCTAATGCATCATATGAAAGGAAAGGTATAACTTTAAATATATTTAATCAAAAAACAGTTTAAAATCTGAGCTAAGCCTTCAAAAACTTGGAAAGAGAAAAGAATAAAAAATTAGGCAAAAAGAAAGAAAATAATAAAAACAAGAGCAGGGGTTAATAGAAACCAAATCTATCCAATCCTCCGCTTGAGACCCACATAGCTAAAACCATCAGAAAGCTGTTTGAAAGCATAAATGAAATGGCTAAATTCTCAGTAAAATATAAAAATTCACAATTGAAGCCTAAGTAGAAGAACTTGAGTAGATCAAAGTGTTAAAGACATTGATGAGCTCTCTCCAAAATATCTAAACCTAAGTAGTTTTATCAGTGAATTCTAACACAATTCTAAACAGTTAATTCCCATCTTGAACATATTTTGCCAGAAAATAAAGTAAAAGCTGCCTAGCTAATTTATTGAACTTTTATTAATGTAATTTTATTCCAAACCAAAAAATAATTCAAAAGTAGATGCCCATTTATATGTGTAGATGCAAAAATCCTAATAAAATATTAGCTGCTGTATTAGTTTTCTAGGGCTGCTATAAGAAAGTACCCCAAACTGGGTGGCTTAGAACAAAAGAATTTTAGTGGCTCACAGCTCCAGAGACCAGAAATCTAAAATTAAGTTGTCAGCGGGGCCATGCTCCCTCTGAAGGGGCTGGGGAAGGAGAGGGTCCAGGCCTGTCTCGTAGCTTCTGATAGCTTCAAGGCTTCCCTAGGCTTGCGGATGAAGCTCTCCAGTGTCTTCACATTGCCTTACCTCTGTTCATGTCTCTGTTTCTTCTCATGGCATTCTTTGTGGAATAAAGACACCAGGGACCCATCCTATGCGAGTAGGTCTTCATCTTACCTTTAGTAATTACATCTGCAATGACCCTATTTCCAAAAAAGGTTACATTCTGAGGTCCTGGGGATTAGGACTTCAACATATGAATTTTGGAAGGGTATAATTCAACCTATCGCAGCTACTAAATCAGATAGTGTATTTAAAATAATCTTGATATTCAGAGCTTATGCCAGGAATGCAAGGATTGTTCAACGTAAAAACATTTGCCAATATAATTAAGCACATTAATAGGCTCATTGAGAAACGATATAATTAACTCAATAAATGCACAAAACAAAATTTTTCAAAATGCAAAACTTTTACAGAATGAAAAAGAAAAAGAGTATCTCTTAACAAACTAGGAATGGATGGTAATCTCCTTCGCTTGGTAACCTTCAGTAACCAGTACACTTAATGGAGAATATTAAGATATTTTTAAGACTGGGAGCAAGGTAAGCTTTGTACCACTGTACCAAAGGTACTTGCTCCTACTGTAAGTAAAATAAAACATATGAGTGTGATGACAGAAGGGAAGAGAAAACTAATATAAATCACAGATGATATGACCACCTATCTTTTAAAGTCTGCAGAATACCTATTAGAATTAATTCTGAGAGTTCTGCAAGGTTGCCAGATACAAAATCAACTTAGAAAAATGAAGAATTTTACTCTATAATAACTAGTAGTATAATCAAAGATGAAATATTATTCACTATTGGAATAAAAACTATAAAGTATCTTGGAAATTAATATAAAAATTTCATAAGATCCCTCTGTAGGAAAAAATTTAAACATATATAAAAACAAAGATTTGCACAAATGGATACATTTCTTAATCTGGATGGCATAACTTAATATTATAAAAATACCAATTTCCAAAATAATTTATATATCCAATGTATATAACCAAATTTCCAATTGGACTTAGTAACTTGTGAAAATGTACTGCATATAAAATTTAGAGTAATTTACTCTAAACTTATTCTAAAACTAATTTATTCTTCCACATAAAGTTCCACATAAAATCTCCTCCATGTAAATTTTAGCATGTTAGAATAAATTTACACTAATATGTATATGGTATAATAAATATTTAAAAATAAGTAAATCACCCTTTTAAAATGACTAAAAAGAGGAATCCTAAGTGATATTAAGAAATATATGTTGTAAAATTATTGTAATAAAAAAAGTGTCACATTTGCATGAAATCCAAGAAATGGATTGGAATAGAATTCATAAACATCCCTGTTAAGGATGGGATCTTAATTCTGATTAAGGATAAATCTTCATAGATGATTAAGAGGACACCATAGATCAACGAAGAAAGAATAGACTCTCTAGCAGATGGTATTCAGAAATCCAGCTCATACAGGGAAAAAAACAAAACACTTTATCCTTAACACTACACAAAGTTGGGATCCAAATAAATTGATACATTTATGAATGAGAAAAAAACTTATAAAACATAGAAAATATAAAAGAATATAATTTTGACCTAGGGCAAGGAAAGAATTTCTTGATAAAAATAAACTCAACCACAGCATAATTAAAGATTTCATTTCAGAAAAGGTCACCGTCTTAGAGGTAATAAACAAATGACAAATCTGAGAAAAGATATTTTCTCTCTCTAAATCTGATAAAGAAGTAATATCTAAAAATATACAAAGACTTTCCTAAAAATCAAGAAAAAAAGTCAGTAACCCCAAAGGGAAATGGACAAAGGATCAAGAACTGCTAATTCACAGAAGAGGCAACCTAAAACGCTAATAAGCATATAAGCAGATGTTGCAACTTATTAGTAATCACCAAAATGCACACTTAAACCATATTGCATTATACTAATTTAACTAGAGAAGTTGGAAAATTGTATAATGCCAAGTATTGGTGAAGATGTGAGGTTATAACAATGGTTCTCACATTTACATGCTCAGTGGAATCACTCGTGAAAGATCAAAAACTATTAAATGTTGAGGATTCACTCAGTCCATTTAAATCAGAATATAGGACCCTGCTTTAACATTTTTAAAGAACTCTTCAGGTAATTCTAATATGCAAGCAGAGTTGAGGACATAGTTACTTTCAGGTACCACTTGTGACAATTTATAAATAGCGTGGCTCATTTGAAGAATAGCCCATAGTGCTTAAACAAATTGAATGTTTGCACACCCTGTAACTCACAAGCCCCATTCCTGAGTATTCATCCAAAGGAATGTTCACAGATCCACAAAGGACTGCTGGGAGAATGCTTATCATTGTTCTGTGGTGGTAAGAACTTAAAGGCCATCTGGTTGTCTATCACCAGGAGAGGAGACAGGCAAAATGTGATAGATTACAGCATGGAGTACTATGCAGAACGATCAATAGAAAACAGTGCACATAACAACATGAATGGGTCTTAGAGACCATGCTGATGGCAACAAATAAGAATGAGAACCAGATAATCCCCAAATTAAACAATGCTTAGATACAAAACAACACCAATTCTAAAAGAACAAATACAAACAAAAAATATGTACATTAAACAACTGACTGTGGTAAAGAGGGGGAAAGAGGAAGGAATGGCATAAAAGGGAATAAACTAAATACAGTGACTTTAAACAGACATAAGGAGTATGATGATTTCACTACTTTGCACTCACTGTGAATCTACAAATCTTGGTACAAGGCTGGCACTCCCTTGCCCTTCTTGTCTATTTAGTCACCAGGGTACATGGCGTCTCGTGGTACACTTATGGGGCAACGTCAGAGCCCCACCCTTGTGTACAGGAGAAAGCAGAGGCTCATGTGAGACTTTCCATACAACTGAGGCATCTAGCCTGGGCCCTCCTAGCTACTCAATATCTCTTTTATTCCTTGTTCTTTCATACCTCAAAGCAGCTGTTTCAAATGTTTCCACTTTTGTCAAGTCATATGCTAGGAGATAACCTTGCCTCCTACTTTACTGAGATGATTGATGTCAGCCCTTTCATATTTCCTCATTTTTTCCCTTCTATCTCCACTAGTCAATTAGGCAATGGAGATTGTCCACTTGAAGCCTGAAATCCAAATACCCAGTCATCAGTCTCTCTGCTCTTCTCTTCACCTTCTCTCTTATCTCAGAGGACCAGGAATAACTTCTTCCTCCCTACACTTTTGCTCTTTGTTCTAGTTTAATCCCAATTCTTCCCAACTCCTGAGAATTAGCATCATTATCTTCCTCACTCCATCTCTTAGAAATCAGTAGAGCTATGGATTTCTGTTTTAACTTTTGCCACAAAGTTCTTGAAATTTTGGTCACTTTTTCTACAACGACCCATTGCAGTGTTGTTTGATTTCTATTTCAAAGGGAGAGCTGACCAGTCTACTTGATGGATGTACATTGAGAGTAAGAGAAAGAGAATTCAAGGACAACTACTGCCTTTTTTCTTTCTTTTTAACTGAGTGAATCACAATGCCATTTATTGACATTTGGGGAAAGCAAAGTCTGAAAGGTGGAATTCAAGACTTCTGTTTTGGATGTTAGTTCTGAGATACATATTAGACATTTAAGAAGAGATGTTGAGTGAAAGGTTGGCTACAGGAGTCTTGAAATGGCGGGAAGTATAGAAATAGAGATAGAATTTGTGAAATAACCAGTTTATAGACGATGAGGTCAGCTAGGAGGTGAGTGTACACAGAGAAATGTAATTGAGTCCAAGGTTGTGACAAATTTATAAATTAAGTAGAATAAGAAGGTCAAGCCAGGAGATGGTTAAGGAACAGCCAGTGAGGTCAAATGTAAACCAAGAAAGTTTGCAGCTCTAGCACCCAAATGAAGAATGTTTTCATTAATAGAAGATCAAATGATATTGAGATGTCTACAAAGCGGAAGCCTGAGAAATGACTATTAGCTTCACAACATGGAGATTATCAGTGACATTTGCATTGCAGTTTCAGGGGTGAAGGGACTATCTTAGCTCAATAGGTGTTGATTCATGAGAGAATAAGAAGTGAGGAAGTAGAGACAGGAAGTAGAGGAACTGAAGGAATTTTTCTATAAATGGAAGCAAGAAATAAGGCAGGACTGGAGGGTGACACGGACTCTAGGAATAGACAATTTGTTGAGTATTGTTGCACGTATATTTACGCTGATGGGAAAATTACTTTAACAGGAGAAAATTGCTGATACAGAAAAAAGAGAGGATAAATGCAGGAACAAATTCCTTGAACAGGCATGAAGAAATTATGTCAAATCCACAAATGAAGCGACTGTCCTTAGATAAAAAGAGAGGCAATTTAATCACTATAACAGAAAGGAAGGCCGAGTAATGGGAACATTTAAAAATACTTGGAAGTTCAGTAGATTTAGTGATGGGAAAATAAGGAACTTCTCTTTTAATTGCATGTATTTTATCAGTTAAATAAGAAGTAAGTCACTAGCTCTGAGTGAGGAAGATGAAGGGATGTAAGGATTAGAGAAGAGAAAAGAAGAGGAAAGGAGGGGAGGAGGCAGAAAGTAATGGTCTCAAATAGAAGAGAGAATTGAAGAGGCAAGGCAATTGAATTTCTGGACAATTTTAATGACCTGATGAGGACTGCAATCTAAACATAAAGTAAGACGAATCAACACGGTCATACGAGTTTGCGTGTGCCTGTGTGTGCTTGTTCCAGCCACATGACCCACTAAAGTGTAGAAGAGTACATAGTCATCGGCACAGCTGGGGTTTTTCCTGGCAAGTAAGAGAGAGAGAAAAAGGGGCACAAGCATCTTGGTAAATTAGAGTCCCTATATTGAAATAAGACCTGTCTTTAAAATTGGTCCAGCCTGAGAAACTACATCGAACAATTATCTTTCCTCTTCTTATATCTCTAATTAACATGAATACTCAGTTGTAATTTACTGTTTTAGAAATATTTTTAAATTGCCATAGTATAAAAACTTGTTCACAATTTAATAACTAAAGAGGAAAATATACCTATACGTACACGCTCACACATTATGTTTGTCATACTAACACTTTTACACCTAAGAAGGCTTTCTTGAAGGTCTTCTAACAGGGCAGCACAGGTAAGAGGTAGAGGCAAAGATACTTCTTAGCATCCCTATGCTTAATGTGGATTTCAACACAAATGTGGGTCAGTGACTAAAATTACTGATTATCTTTACTAGTACTGAGTACCTTTTTTTTTTTGGTTTTGGAAGAAGATTAGCCCTGAGCTAACTGCTGCCAATCTTCCTCTTTTTGCTGAGGAAGACTGGCCCTGAGCTAACATCCGTGCCCATCTTCCTCTACTTTATATGTGGGATGCCTACTACAGCATGGCGTGCAAAGCGGTGCCATGTCAGCATCCAGGATTCCAGCCAGTGAACCCCGGGCCACCAAAGCAGAATGTGCAAACTTGACCGCTGCACCACTGGGCCAGCCGAGTACTGAGTATCTTTATTAGGACTTTATTAGTACCATGAGTTTTAATTTTTGGACTTCTCCATCCTTTTCATCAATAAGTTCTCTTGCCCAATTTCAGTCAGACCTTTTTGACCCTGATCTACCAAAAGGAGTGAGGAGGTCTGGGCTGGGCAGCCAGGAGTCCAGGGACATCAGCAGCTACAGAGAGGAAAGAGAGAGGGAGGCCAAGGGCACTCAAGCATCTGTACCTCTAACTAGGAAACCTCACACTTCTAATCTAGAATATCTTTTCCCACTAGAAATCTCAAAACCCTGACCTATCTCTTTTCATATTTCCAGGCCCTATTCCACTAGTGGAGTAATTTCCTTTGTCCCCTTGGACTGGACACCAAATGAAGTGACACCAGGCTACCTAAGGGTGATCTTTTCCTCTGAGCAAGTTATTCAGAGAAAAAGACAATAATAAAAACCACATATAGGCCCTTGTTCTCTGTCTTGGAATATGTCAATAATTGTTATTAATTAGCCTTTGCTCACTGCAAAGCAAAAGGAACACTCAGAGCTCCCAGTACTCTGGGATTCGTGATAAATATTTATATTTTTGCTCAGCTCTGGTTTTTTCAAAGTCTTAAGAGATGGGGTACTGAGTCATATCTACCAACCAACCTATGTAGATGCTGATTCCTCTAACAATACGGATCTAACGATATAAAAATATTCTTGTAAACATTTCCTAGAAGGGTTAAAGGGAGCAAAGAATCTAGAATAGTAATTTTTTTAGGGTGAAATAATTTTATAGAGCAATAATAATTATAATATTTATAAGTATTTATATTTCTAAATATATCAATATTCTTGAATTCCTGCCATTTCATTAGTGTCTTGTATATGTGTACTCATATATAGAGTTACAGAATTGTTGTCAATATTTTGTGAATTGTCTAATTTTAACACATAAACAGATACTTGTTATGATAAATAAACAGAAGACAGAAGTGAGTAATTCTATTTCGAAAAGAAAAGCAAGCACATCTTTTGATAGATAAGGCCATTCAATTTTACTATTTTACAGACAATCCTCCACAAAAGTGTGTCTGATATTTCCATTGTGTTGCTTACCACTTAATTCTGTAAACTCTAATTTTATTTTTTTCTGAGAAAGATTGACCCCAAGCTAACATCTGTTGCCAATCTTCCTTTTTTGGCTTGAGGAAGACTGTCACTGAGCTAACATCTATGCCAATCTTCCTCTATTTTGTATGTGGGATGCTGCCACAGCATGGCTTGATGAGCGGTGTGTAGGTCCATGCCTGGGGTCTGAACCTGCAAACCCTGGGCTGCCAAAGCGGAGCATGCAAACTTAACCACTATGCCACCGGGCCAGCTCCCGAAACTTTAACGTTTTTAAAGATTTATTTACTGCTTTTGAAATATGCCACACCATTATATTAATAAAATATTAACATTCTATATACAGAAACAAAGATAACACAAAAAATAACAGTATGGATTACTTTGGACTAGCAATTCTCATGTGGGGAGTCAGGCGGGACATATGTTACAATTCCAGCAGTGAGGGCAGGGCAGGTGACCCAGCATTTGTTGTTTTGCGAAACATGTAAATGGTATATTTATGTTCATAATAGAAAATATAAGAAAGAAGCTCTATAAAATCTTGTTTGGTGAGAAACAAAGAAAATAAAGTGAGAAAGTAACTTGGGTTTGAAAAGTTCATAAATATGTTGGGGAAAAACCAGTCTCATTACAATTCTTGGCATTTTTAATATCTAACAAGGAGATTTGAAGAATGCGATCTGAGTTCATTGCCTTACTTTGCATTTTTATATCATAAACCTGCTGTCAGGAAGAATCCTGGTGGGCTGGCTCTGCTCTCAGGCCAGGGATCTAGAGGCAAGAAGCCTGTTCGTTCTCTGATTTCTCTACAGAAAGAAACACACACTTGCTTCTGGACTGGTGCTTTCTTCCTTTCGTTATTCTTAACATATAAAAGAGAATTCACAAAAGCATAAGCTTCAGATTTAGTGACAACCAGACAGAGAAGAAACAAGTCTATCTGGGAAAAACAAGATTGGTTGGTCCCTAGCCTTACTTCATTTCGAAAGCTAACTGCGTGCATTGGAAAATACTAAATACTGTAGTGTGTATACTTTTAAAGAACCAAAATTATAAAAATACTCAAATAATTATGAGACAATTCATCCTAATTCTACACATCTTTGCTTTTTACATCTTACTTTATCCATTAGAGAAATACGTATTTCCAAACATAATATTTAATATCATAAATTGAGGTCCATCTATTTTTGCTTTCCGATTAAAACTTTAATTTGCTGTATGTTATGACAGACATTTCCATCATACATAGAAACCAAGTGCATCAATGTATTTAAATTGCCTCGATAGAACTTAAAATTTACTCTTCTTTCTCCTAGTATACCCTAGCAGGCACATCAAAGAGAAAAGTATACTGAAATGAAAGATAAGATATGCCTTTCCCAGTGATCTTCTTTACAAAGTGCAGAGCGAAGAACACTTTACAAACATTGTGTCTTCAATTGTGGTATTAATATTGAGCATAAAAATGACAAGAAGACTAAAATAAAATAAGCATTTTTTAAGTATGGGAATATTGGCAAAGTGTGAACACATTTTAAGTGCTAGGACCTATCCACTTAACGCATCTAACAGAACCATACGCAGATAATCATTACTTAATGATAAGAACGCAGGCTATACACCTCTCCAAAGCAATCCTGTCTTTGTGCAGGTGAAATCAAAAGGTTCTTTTAAAGAGAAAAGAGAAACAAATCTGTAGTTTTCTCATGTTTCCCAATGCTTTCTTTTGTTTTCTATTAACATTCTGTTCTCATAATGCAAACCGTATGTGACAATATGCAGCCCGGCTCATTCCTTTAACATTACACAAATGTGCTCGCTCAGCAGGCCCACAAAAGTGACCGAACTGTGGTGAACGTCTTTGATCATTTCTACGCCAACACTGGCCAGGTAAAGTAAAACAACAGTGTGTCCTTCCTCTGGAATAGATCATGTCTTTTAGATTATAAATTGTTAGGAAAATTCAACAGAACACTAGTTCTTTAAAAAATTCAAATGCAGAAATCATCCATCAACATACAATGTCAATACTTTAGACACCCGTGCTGCTTTGTTTTAAGCTAAAAAGAGTCACTAAATTTTGCAGTTTAAATAAAGCGCATATACTCATTTATGAGCTGGGTAATTTGCTACTACCAGGTAAAGGTAAAACCTTTTATTTGCATGGGAAAAGTAAGCAACTGAGAAGGGGAACTGTTGCTGGAGCTTCATGATTTTCAGCTGTGAGACAGATGGTGCTCCAGCCTGAACTGGAACCCTTCGTGAGCAGCAAAGTTGGGGCTCCTGAAACATGGAGGAATCCTACCCTCGCTTCTGCTGGGTCCCCTGATTCGGAATATGGAAGAGCCATTCCTTCTGAAGGTGCAGTAAATCCAAACATATCTACTTTGACTAGAAAAGAAATCTCATGTCCTAATTATCTTCTATTCCTTTTATATTAAGTAACACATTCTAACTTGGAGAAAGTTAAAGAAAACGGCAATAACTCATGTTAGTCTACAGGATGCACTGACTTTAGCACTTGAAGAAAAACATATAATTGTATATACACATATAATATGTATATATTTATATAATGATTATAAAAACACTATTTTTTAACACTAAAGGAGTCACTACAAAATTTGTACAGTCAACTAGTTTCCTCCATCTTGTTATTCCAGATCACCATTATTTCTCTAATTCAAAATATTGACTAGAAACAGCTCAGAAATACAATAGAACCCTGTGTGTGTACACATGTAAAATTTAACTGTATTATACAGTGTTAGAATGTTATTCATCATAAATCAATAAACAATTACACATTTTAAATATGAAGATTAAAAAACAGTCAGATGACAAATGTGAATCTGAGAGTAAATTCCTACTTTATATACTGAAACTAGAATTATTTTTTCAAATTCTGGAAATCCTAAATCACCTGGTATGATGCCAGAAATATAGTTCCAGATCACCAAAGTATCTTTCTTAATGGTATTGATGATAATGTAATACATATTTTTGGTGTTTTATTCATATCATATACATTATTGTTATTTTGAATCATCATCAATTTGTATGTATTAATATGTAAACCATGCATATTGCAACACTGGTTATATTTAGAGAAATTGAATTTCTAATGAAATTCAAATCTAAATCTATACCATAAGGAAAGGAAAGAGAATCACAGACAAGAACAACTTTCTAAATATCTGAATGAATAAAAAAATAAACTCTATGTAGGCCATTTAATAACTGCTATACTCTACTTCCTTCAGTTCAAGTAAAACCAATTTCTCACTGAATTTGCCAATAATGTGGCAATAATTCATTTTGGTCATAGTCTCATAATCCTTCCAATGCATTATTTCTAGGCATGATTCCAAGACTCCAAATCCTAGAGTGACAATGGGAATTGCTTTGCAATCCTTTGCATTAGCAGAAATGTATTTTCACTTGGAAAATCTATAGCAGAAATATCCATTTTAATTTTCCACCTTTATTATTATGCTGCATATCCTATGCTGCACACACCAATCCATGGAAGTAATGATATCTCACGATGCTCATGCCATCTGCATTCTGATACTATGTTGAGTTCCATAATGCTGGTACTAGAGATATATTTACTACCCTATTAGTATTCATCCTACACAATTTCTTTCATCAGAAAAATAGATAGATGTATTAGGGAGGACAGAACTGAGAATCATAGAGAGATATGCAATGGGAGGAAGAGAGGAATACAAAGAAAACACAGATGAAGGAAGAAGGAAAAATAGTGAAACAAATTTTCCACTCCTGAGGTTCCCATTACTACAGGATGAGCTAAATGAAAGCAAAGTTACTATAGGACTAACATATGTCTGCAAGATAAATATTCTGTTCTCTGCAAGGCTGGGGAAAATGCAGTGGGAGGAGACAAACACTGAATTTAAGAATAATGTGTGATTCAACAAACATCTACTGTGTGCCAATTTTGTGTCAGGCTCTGCATATCTTGGTGCTTTCACATATGTTCTAACTTAATACGGCCATTCTCTGAAGCAGGTAATACCACCTTCAATTTATAGATGGAATACAGAGGTCCATGTAGGTTATAAATACTGCCAAGATCACACAGCTGATAAGAGACACAGTACATATCTATCCAATGGCAGGTTCAGGAGACTTTTTACTATATTATAAACACCATACAAACATATCTCATGATGTGTTCCCAAAAGAAGATAAATTTGTTAAGTAAAATATTTCTGTGTTTCCTCATTTTGTCTTGTTTTTCGTGATGTGGGGAAACAGTTTTTCAGCTAGTGTAGTAGAACTAAACTCAGGGTTGCAAACGAAGAAAAAGATATGGGTCCTGATTGATTGTAATAATGTATGTCAAAGAGTTACAGAAATATTTCTTAAAACTAGGTAAGTTATAATTAACAATGCTACTTTTACACGTGCTGTTCTTTATCTACCCAAACTTCTTCTCACAGATTTTCTGGGATGCATGTAATTTTCTCTTTTACCACTATAACAGATCACAATATCCCACTATCCAGAAATATCCAGAAATTCCACTATCAGAATCTAAACCATATCTCTGATTTTGCCTTTTATTTCTGGACCTGACACAGACTACATGCTCTGATGTTTCCAATTATGTGTTTAATCTAGGTTTCTGACTTTTGGTTTGACCAGCATGAACTCTACATTCCTATAGTAACATCGATTACTGATGCTTTATGTTATGTTTTACCCTGAAAGGAATGAATTTAAATTCTTTCTCCCAAAGGATTTCTTGTGATCAGTGGTAAGAGAGCAAGACACATTTAGAGAGTCATACAGTCTATGAGTATGGAATAAATAAATAAAAAGTTAAGAGAGTAACTAGAATTCTTTGCCTCCGTCTCATTTTCAGGGAGCTCTGAAGAGTTGATATACTATATATTTGGCATCTAGTGTGTGCCTGGCAATGAACCAGTGCTTTAAATATAGCATCTCATTTACTTCTCAAAATAATCTTCTCAGAGTGGTAGAAATTCAATATGACAGTATCTGGACTAATGTAGCAAAATGATTTACCCAAACCTATGTGTCAATCAAATGGCAGAGTCAGAATTCTACTGTTAGTTGATATAACTCTAACGGGTATGTCTAAACTTCCTACTACACTATATCAGGCTGACTCTCACCTTGGATTCATTATTATAAAGCGAATTCCTTCTAAAATACCACTGTGTACAATGAAAGTGCCATAGCAACTCTTATTCCCAAATCTCTTAGACATCTAGTAAGAAATAGTAACACATCATTACGTAAAATCATGCTTCATTTATAAAGTTCAAAAAAAACTTCCTTTCTGTATAAATTGAGATGGAATGTTTTAAAGTCTTGCCTGGTTATCATATAGTGGGATGAGAGGACCATAGAGGATATAACAAACACAAACGCTGAACAGATTCAGACCAGACAAGTCACTGTGGCAGAGAAGGACAGACAGGTAACCCACACCCAGTTGGAATAGCAGAATCCAAACACAAAAATCCGGTAAGCAAGGCTGAACTCAGAATCTAGGAGGTTAGAAGGGCTGTTTCCAATGCACAATTGTATGCTCTTGTCTTAGAGTTGCCAAACTTGCACTCAATTTGTCTTACTTAGGAAGTTTTAAGGATGCAAGTAACAAACTGAAAAAAGTGGCTTGCATAACAACGGCCTATCCTCTCCCATAACAAAAAATTTGAAGGCAAATTATTCCCAGGTTGGCAAATACAACAACACATAGCTGTCATCAAAGACCAGAGGGCTTCCAATTCTTCTGCTCTCTCATCCTCAACATGTTGGCTTTTGTCTTTAGGTTATTCCTCCACAGTCACAAAATGGCTGCCACTGTTCATCTAAACACATGCAAACGTAGCTAGAAGAGTATTTCATTCCCTCACAGGCGAAAAATACACAAAACTTTCTAGAAGCTCCCAAAAAGAAATGGCTCTCACTACTAGACAATATTTGAAACCAAAAATGGAAAAGGAAATAGGCAATTTAGCCTCTTTTGTTGGGCTCATTGGTAAGGAAGCCTGGGAGACTGGCTGAAGGATACACAGTCAGTAGTGTCTATTGCATGTAAATCTGTAATCGTAAACAAGTTTAAAGGTCTTAAATGGCATTCCTTGCAATAGAGGGTGAAGTTAAATCTTAAAATTACCTAACATGTTCAGTTTTGTTTTACTGCCTTTCCTCACCCTCCTATAAAATTCACTAAGAGGTTAAAAAACTTCTTTCAACTTCTGGAATTAGTAATAAATTTAGAGAGGAAAAAATAGAAGAATAGCACATGAATGAAATGAAAATATCCTTTGTAACGCCAAAACATACCAACCTAAATGTCCTAAAAATGAGAGACTTCTATTAAAAATGGTAGTGGACACTAATGTGCGCTAATACAGACCTGGCGAGGAGTCCATGGTAGGAACTTAAAAGAATTATGCAGAGGCCTGAAACATGCCTTTTTCATTGCTAACCCTCTGTCTTTCAAAAGCATTTTTTATCAAAATTAATGCTTGCTAGAGCTTTTGGTATACAGTCATTCTTTTAGTAGAGTGGATAAACATAGTCCTCGACTCATAAACCAGCCCCTCTTGAGTCCCCTCATGTTTATTGTCTCTGAATTACTCTGCCAGTCATTCACCATGACACACGTGCTCTGTATGTATGTCTTCCTTGTCTGCTTTTAATCTCTTTTTAACAATTCTTAATTTGCTCTTTTTTTGTTATTGTTGCTGTTTTTGTTTTTAATTTTCATTCCTTGACAGGCCTGGATAGATGGCAAGACAGAGGCAGCAATTTAAGGAGGGAATTTAGAATTGAGACAAGGCAGAGTGAAATCAACTTCAGGGATTATGCACCAACCAAAGCAAGAAACAACACAAGGCCTGAGATCCATAACTAAAAATATTACGATATTTAAAGTTCTGTCTCTGCATGAAGTAGAAACGTTTTCCTCTTTGACAATCGTAAAGTTATATTTATTTACAAATTTCACAAAACGATGAGGATATTAACATTAAAAAAAAGCAAGTGACGTAGAGTCTGCTTTGAAACTCCTTCATATTTTTACAATTCTACCCTTCCAAATTCACTATTTGTTAGACAAGATTCTTAAAAAAAATTTTGTAAGATAATGTCAGTTTTAGGTAGAAAGATACAGAATATTTTTATAGAACCTGTCTACATCTTGCTCTCCTAGAATGCACAATCTTAGAATTTCAATAAAAATTTATTGACTGCTTATGATCAAACAAACACTGAGCTTGGCATGTTCCAGCACACCAGCTCAGTTATGTGCTGATGTGCTGATGACTGAAAGGAATATGGCACATACACAAATTGCTATGATGCAATGTGGTCATTGATACCTACCATGTCTGCTAGATAGGAGGGATCCAGAAGTTCAATGAAGGCAGAAATCATCCTTGGCTGGCTTTATGGAGGAGTCAGCTTTTCCAATTAAATTTAGGGTAGAAAAAAATACTTTGACAGATATTGATATTGGATACTGACCAAGAAAAATGTGTTTTACCAATATTAGCCTGGGAGCAGAGAACAGCATAATCTGAAAAAGGAAAGTTTACAAGGCCGGGAGATCAGCTAAGGGTGCACTGCAATGGTCTAGGCCAGAGGTGATGAAGTCCTAAGCAGAACTAGAAAGCGGGTAGGGATGCCAGAAACCAGCCATGGGCACTAGGAGAAAAAATGGAACATCACAGTGGATTTTAAAAAATCTTTCTAGAACTATCTTTTGGAGAAAACGAAAACATGCAATTGACTTTCCTTTCTGAGAGAAAGCATACAGTATATGATTAGAATTATTACTCTGACATATTGTGAATTTTATTTTTACCTACAATTAAAATTAGAAATTCACATATTTTTTAGCTTAAGGTATTTTATAAAATCATTTTGTAACAAACGAGACTTTGAAAGAGCTGTATCCAGATTTGTAGTCTAAACTTCTAATACTATAAACTGATAAAGTATTGTTCTAGGTGAGAAATACTGCAATTTATCTTTATATTTGCTTTATTCCTTAGGTACTAGAGTGACAACTATTACAAACTAATTTTTGTTATGGTGAAATGGTAGCCACTGTGTTTAGTGTTGATTAAATGCCATAGGGAGTTCTCATTGAGCATCTACAATGCGACGTATGTGGCTTTAGATCAGATGTTGAACATTCAGAGGCCTTCAAGAATCAGGAGGTAAAACAAACGTGTAAATCAGGCCAGCCACAGCACAATAGGGGCGGTGGAGGACCTGGAAGCACATGTCCAGCTGGAAGACATTTGGCTAACCACTGTGCTAGCAAGTAAGGCAGGACAGGGTGGGCCTCTGGCTTCAGCTAATTCTTTACCACGTCTCTCTGGATACTTGCCAATTCTTATTGCCCTGGTGCATCTTCTCCCCAAGACCACTATACAAATCCAGTAGAGGTTAAAAAATGAGTAGTTTTAATAGTTAAAGCCATGACTAGTTGATGGTTTTTTTGTTAGATGGTTTTTTTGTTATTTGTTGTTTTCTTTATAGGGCACCCAGACTTCCAGCCCTCTAAGATTGTTTATCCATCTGTAGATTTCGTCTCCTTGATAACTCCTCCCCTGACACAAAATTGAAAGACGGGCTGCTTTTCAGAGAGAGACATGGGAAAAAGGAACGGAATTTGATCTTTCAAAGGAAATTTGGAACTTAAACAAAAGTAATGAATTTTATAGTCCCATTATTTAATTAGCAAAGCACATAAAAGCTACTTTGATTCACCTGCATCTTAAGAATAGTTAACAGCTATTAGATTTTACTATAAGCCAAGCACTATTCATACAATTTATAAATATTATCTTCAATAATTCTCAGAACAATGCTAGCAGATAGGTACTATCATTGCTCTATTTTACACATGAGGAAACAGAGAGGCTAAGAAACTTGTTCACAGTCATTAAGTAGTAAGTGGGAGATTCAGACCCAAGCTGTCTGCTATATCCTATTTTTCCAAAACATCTCAGCACTTACGTAGGTACGAAATTAGAACAGAAAAATTTCCAGGGGCTGGCCCCGTGGCATAACAGTTAAGTTTGGCATGCCCTGCTTTGGTGGCCCAGGTTCGAGGGTTCAGATCACAGGCACAGACAGACACCATTCGTCAGCCATGCTGTGGTGGCAACCCACATATAAAGTGGAGGAAGGTTGGCACAGATGTTCACTCAGGGCTAATCTTCCTCAAGCAAAAATAAAAATAAAAAAGGAAGATTGGCAACAGCTGTTAGCTCAGGGTTAATCTTCCTTGTCAATAAAAATAAAAATAAAAAATTTCCAGGTACCTTACATAATTTCTCTGAAAACAAAAGTTTCTTAGAAAGTGTTTTGTGTATTATTTTTACAAATGTAGCATCTAAGTATCTTTGTATTTAGAAAGCAAATTGGCCATGCACCATCACAACTTTATTAATTCCTTCACTCTTCATTTTATAAAATGCCCAGAATGTGGCCAATAATTAATGGTAATGACTTTGTACATAACCTAAGGACTCAAGCGCCTTAACTCCATTTACCAGATGTGACTAAACATCATAAGCAAAGACTTAAATAACAATGAAAAGAAGCCACATTACTTTCTGGACAGAAGACTGTATTTGTGTACGAAGTCTCTATCTTTTATTCAAAAACATCGAAGACAAGAAAATTAATTTTGACATTTACATATAAATTTAAAATGCCAACAACCACTCTCAATTCCAAATGTGCCCATTATTTTACTTTTCACACAAAGAATTTATCTTCTATAATTATTATTAGAAGAATAATTTTACTGGCATTCTAAACATAAAAGAACATTTTTATTAGCTGACATCTGACATTCACTTAGTTTTTTTAAAGGCTATTTTTCATGTTTTTAAAAACCAATGATCTTAAATTGTCAACCCATCATTATAAAGGCTAATCAAAATATTTGCTTATTCAGAAATCAGAAGCCATTTTGTATCCGTCGCATTACTTTAAACTTACAAAGCTCTACTGGTCAGGACTCTTTTAATTCCAAATAAAGAAAAATCAATTCGAGCTTAAGCAAGAAAGGGAGAGGGTTTATCGGCTCATTTAACCAAACCACAGCAGATGGGAAGTACGGTGGTGGACGGCACTGGCCTGGGCTCAAGGTGGACCAGACAGTATCAGGCCTCTCTGTTCTCTGTCATTTGGGTTAACTTTAATCAAGATAATACAGCCTTTCAGCTTTCCCCTTTTAGATATCTTTCTAGGAGATTCACTGTGAGAGGACGATTGAGCCTGAATGCAAACACCCATTGCAGAGGTTTCCAGATGCCAAGCAATGGGGCCCCAGTCTGAGCAAGCGCACCACTGATAGGATTCCCAGCGCTGCGGAATACAGAATAGGGCAGGAGCACTCACTGGATTTGGAGGAGGAAGCTTGGTTTCATTCCCATCTACAAACTCTAGAGGGTAATTTAGGCTAAATATCAACCCTCTTCAGCCTTAGCCTCCCAAACTTTGAGGGTCATGATAATCGCTTACTTTTTAAATTAGGATTAAATGCAAAAGCACGTAAAAGGGCTTGTAGAGGATCTGATACACAGCTACCATTTATTCATGTGCTAGGAGACTTGAAATAAGAGAAATATTGTAGCTTCTTCTAAATACATGGATTCTGGGAGGATAAAACATACAGGCAGCTATTTTGTAAACTTTAAAGCTCTATGTAGATGTCAGTCATATTATATTCATCTCCAAACTTTGATTTGTGGAGTGCCAACTTGGTGTTCCACCTGTCCCAATTCAAATGCATTTGCCCTCTATGTAGGCAAACCAGGCGAGAGGCAGCTTCTTACATCTCACTTTCCTCATCCCTCCCCGCACAGTTCCTAACACCATGCTAAGCACAGAGTAAAGTCCCAACACGTAGCTGGGGACTGATTAATAGGGATTATTCTACCATCTTACCATTAATAGAAAGAAAAATTCCCAAGGATGGTATAAGTGGAATCTCATCTTTTTTTCTACCAAAAATAATCCTTATAGTAAACTCTTGAATAACAAACCACAAGATTATTTATTTATGGTTCTACTTACAAGTTGATAACAAATAACTAGGTCTGGATGTTTTGAATAGCTTCTAATCTTGCAAAAATAACACTAAATGGCTAGCAAACACTGTCATTAATCAAAATTTGTAGTCATAACATACAACGGTAGTAACTGAAGACAGAATTCATCACAAAGTTGAAATGCTATAATATCAAAATAAATTCTTGTGTGTATGATTCTGCACAAAATGCATCAATGCCCCATTTATCCTTGAGTATTGAGGTATTCCACATGAGTAACTTTTCAGATCGTTTATGTCTTTAGACAACCTGGCTCTTCTCTTAATTTCAGAATGGGACCTTTCTACAGCCCAGTTTGGTAACCGAGTTAGACTTGAAAGAAGCTTCAGCAGTTATGCACTCTGCCCTCGGGTCAAGGGAAAACGACTTCTTCAGCTTTCCAACAATAGATAGGTTTTTATGTAAGGGACACTGAATTATGTTTCTTTATCTGTTCTGGTTTTTAGAAATCTTAGAGCCCATATTTGTGGCCCCATTTTTACAAATATGCTAGACTTCCAGGATATGCATTCCACAAAGTAGTTCACCTCACTTTACTTGTTTTTTTTAACTTGTTTATCCCCTCTGTGTTATTTCTCACTTTTGAATTCTCATAGATGTTATAGTTGTACTCTTTTTTTGGGAAAAATATAGGAAACGCATAAATAAATAAGGACATAAATGACTTCCTTTTCCTGTCATCTAATACTACTTGATAGAAGGCAGTCTCATCTCATTACGGTTTTCCTGCATCACCTTATTCATAAACATTGCTCAATATAGCCTGTCTCTAGCATTTTACATCCTACTTTTTCTTTACTGAGTTTTTTCATGACAAAAGGCATATCTGTTACAAAATTTTCAAAAATATAGAGATGTGGAAAGGGAAAGATAAAGACCAGTCTCCTCAGTTTAACTACTGTTCCCTTCTCTCCTTCTTCCAGTTGTCCCTTCCCCCTAGAACTATTCCCTGAAGATCACAGTGACCACTAATAACAATTTGGTATAGAATGTTACAGAATACACATGCACAGAGCATCTGTGTGTCACATGCATCTGTGTGCATTTGTAGCCTTTCTTCAATTGTCACATGTTTAAAGGTCAATTATTGCCCAAGTGACATCAGCAAGATGGCGGAATAGGAAGTCTCCCACCCATATTCCCCTTCAGCAACAATAATTTGGCAGCCATCCATGGACAAAAGTGTCTTTGTGGGAGCTTTGAGATTCAGCCCAGGGCCAGGAGCAGTCCTGCACTCCTGGGTAACTGCCAGGAGTCACATCTGTCTGAGCCACTAGAGGTAGGCCCAATGATCCTGTAACAGCCTTATAACTTGGGTCTTGCCCTTTCAGCCACAGTCCAGGGATGGTGCTGCCACCCAGCGATCAGGTGGGAGACACATACATGTCTGTGCCCTGAGGTAAGCCAGCCAACCTCAGTCCCACTGCAGAGCCTGAAATGGCCCTATAACTCAGATTCAGTCCCTCTCAGTTGCAGGCCAAAGGCAGCCCTGGCTACCCAAGGACCGGCCAGGAGACATGCCCATTTGTGCCCCCAGAGTTAAACCCGTTCACCTCAGTCTGTCTGTGGATCTTGAACCAACCCTTTAACCTGGCTCCAGCTCCTTTTAGCTACGTTCCAGGAATGATTCTTCCTTCTCAGGTTACTGGAGGGACATAAGCCTATCTACTACCCCAGAGGAAGGCCCAATGACCTTGGTCCAACTGCAGATCTTGAAGCAGCCCTATGACCTGGCTCCAGCCCCACTCTGCCCCATTCTGGGGGCACTCCTGCCCTAGCAGGAACCTGTAGAGGCATGTCCATCTGTGCCCCTGAAGCAGCCCTGTTGATAGGCGTTCCAGCCCCATCAACAAATCACAGAAGAAGACAAAAAGAGAGGGGAAAAGCAATAAAGAAACTACAAATGAGTCAGAAAAAAATTAACAAAATGGCAGTAGTAAGTCCTTGCCTATAAATAATTACTTTAAATGTAAATGGATTAAATTCTTCAATCAATGATACAGAGTGGTTGAACGGATGAAAAACCAAAATCTAGCAACATGCTGCCTACAAGAGACTCATTTAGCTTTAAGGACACACATAAGATGAATGTGAAGGGAAAGAAAAAGATATTCTATGGAAATGCTAACCAAAAGAGAGTAGGGGGTGGCTATCCTTATAGCAGATAGACAAGGATGTTTCTGTCAAAACCTGTCAAAAGAGACAAAGAAGGCCACCATATAGTGATAAAGGAGTCAACTCATTAAGAGAATATAAGAATAGTAATAGATATACATATCCAACATTGGAGCACAACAGACATATAAAGAACATTTCATCCAACAACAGCAGAATATACATTCTTCTCAAGTGCACATGGAACATCCTTCAGGATAGATCATTTATTTGACCACAAAACAAACCATAAGAAATTTAAGAAGACTGAAGTCATGTCAAGTTATCTTATCTGACCACAATGGTATAAAACTAGAAATCACTAAGACAAGATGAAAGGAATTGAAGAAGACACTAATAAATGGAAAGATATCCCAAGTTCATCGATTGGAAGAATTAATATTGTTTAAATTTTCATATTACCCAAAGCAATCTACAGATTTAATGCAATACTTAGCAAAATTCCAATGGCATTTTTGACAGAAATAGACAAAAAAAAAATCCTAAAATCTGTATGGAACCAAAAAACATCCCAAATATCGAAAGCAATCTTAAGAAAGAAAAACAAAGCTGGAGGCATCACATTTCCTGAGTTCAAACTATATTACAAAGCTATAGTAATCAAAATAGTATGGTACTGACATAAAAATAGATACATGGTCATATGGAGCAGAATAGAGAGCCCAGAAATAAACCCACCCATATTCTAACACATAATTTTTGTAAAAGGGTGCCAAGAACACATGATCTGAAAAAGACAGTCTCTTCAATAAATGATGAATGGAAAAAACATGCAAAAGAATGAAATTCGACCCTCTTCTTCACCACTCACAAAAATTAATTCAGCATGGATTAAAGACTTAAATGTGAGATCTAAAATCATCAAACTCCTAGAATAAAACATAGGGAAAAATCTCCTTGAGATTGGTCAAGGACATATGCATATGACACCAAAAGCAAAGGTAACAAAAGCAAAAATATACAGTGGAACTACATCAAACTAGCCAAAGAAATGAACAAAATGAAAAGGCCACCTATGGGTTAGGAGAACATATTTGCAAACCACATATCTGCTAAGAGGTGAATCTCCAAAATACATAAAGAGCTCATACAATTCAATAGCAAAAAAACCCCAAATAACTTAAATTAAAAAATGAGCAAAGGACTTGAACAGACAATTATTCAAAGAAGATGTACAAATGGCCAACAGGTGTAGGAGAAAGTGCTCAATATCACAATTCATCAGAAAAACACAATTCAAAACCACAATTTCAAAATGAAATATCATTTCAAAAATGAAATATAGGGGCTGGCCCTGTGGCCGAGTGGTTAAGTTCGTGCGCTTCACTGCAGGCGGCCCAGTGTTTCGTTGGTTCGAGTCCTGGGCACGGACATGGCACTGCTCATCAAGCCACGCTGAGGCAGCGTCCCACATGCCACAACTAGAAGGACCCACAACGAAGAATATACAACTATGTACCGGGGGCTTTGGGGAGAAAAAGGGAAAAAAAATCTTTAAAAAAAAAAATGAAATACAATTTCAAAAATGAAATATCATCTCACACCTGTTAGGATGACTATTATCAAAAAGACAAGAGGTTAAGTGTTGGGGAAGGTGTGAAGAAAACAGAACCTTTGTGCACTGTTAGTGAGAATGTAAATTAGTACAGCCATTATAAAAAACAATATGGAGCTTCCTCAAAAAATTAAAAATAGAACTACTGTATTATCCAGCAATCCAACTTCTGGGTATAGATGCAAAGGAAATGAAATCAGGATCTTGAAGAGATATCTGTACTCTCATGTTCATTGCAGCATGATTCACAATGGCCAAGATACAGACACAACCTAAGTGTCCAGATGAAGGAATAACGAATGAATGGATAAGGGAAATGTGGTGTTTATATACAGTGGAATATTATTCAACCATAAAAAAGGAGGAAAACCTGCCATTTGTAACAACATGGATGAACCTTGAGGACATTATGCTAAGTGAAATAAGCCAGACACAGAAAAATAGATATTGCATGATCTCATTTATATTTGGAATCTAAAAACGTCAAACTCATAGAAACAGAGTAGAATGGCGGTAGCCAGGGGCTGGAGGGTGGAGGAAATAGGGAGATGCTGGTCAAAGGGTACAAACTTTCAGTTATAAGATGAAAAGTTCTGAGAATCTAATGTTCAGCATGTGACTACAGTTAACAACATTGTAATGTAAATTTGAAATCTGCTAAGAGAGTAAATCTCACTTGTTCTCATCACAAAGAAAAGTGGTTATTATGCGATGTGATGAATGTGTTAATTAACTTGATGCGGCAATCATTTCACAATGTATATGTAATATTAAGTCATCAACTTGTACACACTAAAGGTATGCAAGTTTTACTTGTCAATTATACCTCAATAAAGATGGGGGGAAAAGATTAATTACCATTCCATTGTATAGATACATTATAATTTATTTAACCAAACTCCAATTGGTAGATATTTTCTGGTTTGGGGATAGAGAAAGAATGCTGTAAAGACAGTCTAATATGCATGTCTTCACTTACGGATTTCTCTAGGGTAGATTTTTTTCCCCTTCTAACTTTAATTTAATATTTCTAATTTGCTAGCAGACAGGAACTTGGAGACTTAAGCTGATTAGAATGCCATATAAACTGATAAATGTGCTTTAAGTGAGGGGCCAAAGATTTCTCCATTAGTAAAATTCATGAGTTTTAGCTTCTAATCTTCATGAAATCTATCCCTTCCCAAACCCAAGGGTTTTATTTTTTCTAAATTTATTCATCATTTGGAATGTTGAGATGATCAGCTCACCATCACTTCCAAATATTTACTGAACACAAATAGTTGGTGGGAAACATGCTTCCCTAGGGATATGAAAAGAAATAGGATACAGTTTTTAAAGAAGAATATAATAAAAAAATGATAATTTAATTATATTCTTAATTTGAGGAAATACTTAACAGAGAGTTTCTTTAAAAAAAAAAAGCATCTCTCCCAAAATTTTTAAGTACAATTTGTAGAACATATCTGCTATGAAAATAGAGGCGTTTTGTACTAGATTCGCTTTTTTAATATTATGCAACAAGAATTATTGTAATGACATAAAAACACTTAAAGCAATAACATGATTTTAAGCATGTGCAAACTTACATAAGTCTTCACTAAATAGCATATAGCTGAACTTATATTTATTTCAGTCTGATAGCATGTCTTTTAACCAATTTTATCTGTTTACATTTATTGTGATTACTGACGTATTTGGATTTGTTTATGCAACTTTATTTTGTGCTTTTTCTATACCTTACATTTTTTTGCTTCCCCTTTCTGTGCTTACTTCTTATTGCATTGCCATTGTAATTGAATGAATTATTGTCCTCAACTCTGCCCTCTCTTGTTATAGCATTATATATATACACCCTGATGTGACCTCATGCGCCTGGCTTTTGGCTTGGGCATGTGACTCACATTAGCCAAGGAGATGTCTGAAGATGAAATGCAAGCAGGGGCCTGAAATGCGCATGCACTGTTGCTTTTGAACACTGGTGTGTCCTGGATAAGATTTTATATTAATTTTAGACAGGGTTTCTTGCACCACTCTGGGAGTATATATTAGAACTCCCCTCACTGCATTTTTACGCCTCGAATTTGAATTACTTGATGATGCTTTTTCTCCCACCAAGACCCTGTACAGACAAAAGTGTCCAAACTGCTCGCCTGTGTTGGTGGACAGATTTTTTGTTTTTGTTTTTTTTTAATCTCCCTTTCATGGTGGGAGCAACACTCAAGCTTTATGTATTCAGCTCGATGTCAGCTACCCTGTTTTAAGTAAACCCAAGGCCATATCTTCTATCCCGCATGACTTTTTTCTTTCTTTCTTTAAAATTTGGCTGTGCACTTAAACACTTCTTGAGTATGTAACAAACATTTCTATCTATATGAAATAGATGGGGGAGGGTCAGTCCACATTAGATTAATTTTATATTTACCCAAAGTCATTCAAGTAGTCTGTGCCTGATTAGCTTATCTGAACACAGTATAAGTAAATAAAAATCATTGGAAGAAACTGAGCACAAAGTTAGGAAGAATAATGACACCATCACAATTCATTGTCACTTTGGATTTTTTCCACCCAAGCATGGCTGAGTACTGTCACCTGTTCATTAAACAATTACTCATTAAGATCCTATGATGCTATGTACTTTTAGGAATCAAAAAGAGCAAAACTTGGCTTTAAAGAGAGGACAGTCCAGCAAGAAAGATTTAATACGGGCATACATATAAATAATGAATGAAACTGAAAGGATCAAAAGAGACAAGTAGATAGAGTAATATGAAAGAAAAGAAGATCATTCCAGCTGAGAGGTTTGTGATATTTTGATATAATAAGAAATGTATGTTTGGTCTTCATTCTGACTCTGGCACAGAGCTCCAAAATCCTTTGGAATCTCCTGAGCAATAGGAATGAGAGGAGTGTCTTTCGTTATTCACAGTAAGCCCCTTTCAACTATAGCTAAGTTGATGCTAATGGCGTGACCCTTGGAGGATAGGGGCTGGCTGCCAGAGGACTGGAGGGCTGGAACTTTCAGCCCACCATCTGGACCTCTGGGAAGGGACAGGGCCTTGAGATTGAGCTCAACACCAAGGGCCAATGATTTAATCAATCATGCCTACATAATGGAAGCTCATAAAAACTCTAAACAAAGGGGTTTGGAGAGGTCCCAGGTTCGTGGACAAGATGCATCCATGTGCTGGGAGCGTGGCGCATCCCAAACTCCACAGGGACAGAAATTCCTGTGCTCAGGACCCTTCCAGACCTCACTGCATGTCTCTCTTCATCTGGCTATTCATTTGCATCCTTTAAAACATCCTTTGTAATAAACTGGTAACAGTAAGTAAACTGTTTCCCTAGGTTCTCTGAGCTGTTTCAGCAAATATTGAACCTGAAGAGGGGGGTGTGGGAACCTTCCACTTATAGATGGTTGGTCAGAAGTACAGGTGACAACCTGGGACTTGTGATTGGCATCTGAAGTGGAGGCAGTCTTGTGGGATATCACTCTGATGATAAATGGGAAATAGACTTGAGGGGAGGGAAAATGGTGCAAGAGTTAAAAAGCAGGGAGACCTGATGGAATCGACAAGGAAAGTTTGGTCGAAGGAGTTGGTCATGCAGAAGTAAAAATTGGTCAAATTGCGCATATATTTTGAGAGTGGAGTCAAAAGTCTTCTCTAATGTATGGACTGTGGGTCATAGGAGATTTGAGAGAAGGTGAGATATCACAGACTCGCAGGATCTTAAAGGAAAGAATGAGTGAGGAGCACACTTGGGAGCAAATTGTGAGTCAAAGCTTCTCTTTTGGACACTTTCTTAGAAAGTGTATTTTATAAAACTGTATTTTATAGTTCTGTATTAATGATACTATGGATTTGGAAAAACACTTTATGAAAAAAATAATCTTAAAGCAAAAGCCCCTGTATCTATTCTTTTCTTCAGGCCTGAGATTGGTTCCAGTTGGAGCAAAGAAGAAGCTGGGTGGCAGTGCAGCTAGTGTCCCACTTTTCTTTTCTCTAACCACAAACCCCAGAGTGTGACATCTCAAATAAACATTTCGTCTACTTTTTATGCTGTTTTGATCCTTTCTTGACCTGGTCTGTGATGAGTACTATGCAACAGAATCATTGTACTATTTAAAAATATTTGTCAGTATTAAAGTTAAGAAAGATTATATGATTGATGAGATTTAATTTAGAATACATTATCTAACAGATTCAGCTATATTTGGGTTACCAAGATCTAATGTATTAGATGGCTTTAAAAAATCTTTTTATGTTATTAACGTTTAAATTGTTGAGATTTTAGTAGTTTCCTACTTCATGTTATTTTTTAAATTCATCAATTGATAATACAAATTGTTACTATGTAAATCTTAGCTTCCAGCATCAATTTGTAAGCCTTTTGCTCTTAATTAAAATCATTTTATGTCAAGAATGAAGTAATAATATATTTTTATTTAAAGAGGATTAAATGTAATGGTTATAAAATAATGCTGAAGAAAATCGTCCAAAATGCCCACCTAAATTGATGTTTACTTTTAAATCCTTCACTTGGGGGGCAAGAAACACAACAGCACAACATTTCTTGACAGCCAGAAAGTGTGTATGTTTCACAGGTCATCTATAGGCTTAGAGCCATATGCATCTGGGGATTTACTTACCTGCTTTAGGATACAACATACTAGTTGCTGACCTTTCTTTAATCTCAGAATTGCTAAAGATTGTTTTGAAGAGTTAATTTAAAAAAAAAAAAGTTCTCTGTAGTCTTTTATGCTGATGTAAATTACAACTCCAAGCACTTTTATCGCCAAGCAAATATTGACACCTAAGTAGAACAAGAAATGCTATTTCACCTCTAAGTAGAACAAACAGATGATACCAATGTATAATCAATTCTAACTTCAACTTGATATGTGCAACTGCCAATTAGACTGTGTGGGCTGTGAATTTTAAAGAGGCCTGAAGAACATATTCAAAAGGAACCAGTAAATTTAGTTCTTAATGCTCTTCATTCCTGGGGAACAAAATGTAACGTGGAAAGCATAAGTTCTACATGACTATAAAAGATTCAGGGACATTGTCTCATAATAGTCATCTTATCAGTTAACAGATATTAATGCATAATATGAAAAACAAAATTTGATGGTTTTCACATGCCAAAAACAATGATATCTTAGAAAAGTCATCCAAGCAGAACTGGTAAGGTAAACCCGATAAAGAAGGTAAACCTATGATGAATAGTGCTATGGTTCAGGTGAGTAACAAGACATGTTGTTAGTTTATTGCAGAACAGCCAAATTTTACTGTGTTCTTACTATATGCCAAGTGCCAAGGATATAGAGATAGAAATAGAACTACATAGCCCCTCTTAAAGTACTTCACTATCAAAAAAGTGGTTTCCAAAAATGCTTCCTTTATGAAGACTATAAGCACAAAATGCTTGAGCATGAGCCAAGCACATGTACAAATTAATATATAAGCATATAATATACATTTAATTTAAAATTAAATGTGCGTACTACTTTCTTAATATTAAGTACATGCATTATGAAATATACCTAAAAACAGAAATAAAAAGGTATGAGATAAAAATTGATTTTGAATAAAAATTTCAATATTTCTTTTCCACAAATTCAACATAAAAATTCAATATGAGTCCCCCATAGGGATTCATGCGTCTCACTTTGGAAACCATTGATCAAAGAAAACAGACAATAAAATGTACCAATTGCTGTGGTAGAAGCATGAACATGTTTCTATGATGAGAGCTTGGGAGAAGCATCTCAATTAGTGAGGAAGGTGATCCCCAAATAAAATGATGTGGGCCTACAGGTCTACACTTTGATAAAATAGAAAGATCATACTTATGATGCTATATAGTGTCTCTTGTTATTATTATATTATCCCTTGTTTAATTTTGTTAACATAAAAAAAATTAATTACAGGATTTTGGGGAAAGGTGGTAATGGTGGCATAGTTTGTGAATTCCTTCATAAAAACATAGTACAATCATGATAGCAAACTGAAAAATGCAGGAAAAAAATATACAACAAAATTAGGTGACAAGATGTGATGGGAAGAATTTTAAGATGGTTCCCAAGATTCTTGGCCCCTTGTGTAAACACCTTTTAAATCACTTCCATGAGTGTGGGCAGGACCTGTGACTACAATGGGATATCATTTTCAGGAGTATATTAAGTAATACAGTAAAGATAGAAGGATTTTGCAAACGTAATTAAGGTCCCCAGGAAAGAGCTGATTTATGAATTAATCAAAAGGGAAATTATCATGGGTGGACCTGGCTTAATCAACTGAGAGAACTTGAAAGAAGGCCTGGGCCCTTTCTGAAGAGAAAGACTCTCCTTGTGGCCCCGAAGAAGCAAAGAGCCATGTTGTGAACTGCCTATGAAGAGAGCCCAGCCTTTCCCTAAAATTAAATACTCTAAGAAGAACAGACTTTGTCTCTTCTTTGCTGGCTTTGGTATGACTTGTACAGCTGCAAGGAAATGAATTCTGACAACAACCCAAGGGATCTTGGAAGCAGATTCTTCCCTAGGAGGGCCTACAGATGAGAATGCAGTCCAGCCAACAGCTTAATTTCAGCCTTGTGATACGCTCAGCAGACGACCCAGCTAAGGAAGTCTATGGAACTTCTAACACACAAAACCTGTGAGGGAATAAATGGCTGTACTTTTAGTCAGTGAAGTGTTTTATTCAGCATAGGATTTGTTACAAGGCATAGAATACTAATACATAAGCTATCTCCAAGAATCTCATTATGCAACTGAGTAAGGATAAATCATTGACAGTCATGCTATCAGCATCAGTGATGGAGAAAATAAAGGAAACCAAAAGACTTTTTAACACACCAAAATAGTCAACAGGTTCTCAGTAAGAGCCGCAGTAACTGGAGAGGGCATTTTCCATTCCAGCTCCCTGGGGTGGGCCAAAGCCTTGTGTTAAGGTCCAAAAGGGTCAGAGCAATTCTAAGCCCTTTGAACTTCCAAGAGCTCACACATTAAAGTCTCACATTAAAGATAAATTCTGGGAATGAAAACAAATTGAGATAAACTAGAATAATAGTGACTAAAGAAAAAGTCCTGAAAAACTCAGGGGAGGAGACATGGCCAGAATAAATCTGAAAATATGAAGTTATACTTTTATCTCTTCAGGAAAATTACAAAATAGAGAGGTTTATAGTTATGAAGCTAGAGAAGAAATTGTTAAGACACTACTTTTTTCAAAATTTCAGCAAACCTAATCTCATGCCAAAAATTAAAAATGGAAAAAGGATTGTGTTTGAATCTCCAGTACAGTTGTAATAATAAAGTAAAAGAAAATTAGAAGAGAATAATATCCCTGTAAGCAAAGAAAGCATGCGAAAAAGTCTTGCCAACAGATTAAAACTGTAGCCTGATTTTTCAAAATGAGCCAAAAGAAATTAAGAAAATAATAGAAGAAATGAAAAAACAACATGAATAAGAATTAGAAGAACTCAAAAATTATGTCATGTAACTGAGGAAATTTAGAAATAAATCAAAGAAGTAATTTCAGAAAGCAAAAATAAATCAGAAAGAATGCAAAGACAATGGATAATGTTAAAAGATAAAAACAGGAATAAATTTTTAAGTTAACAAAAAAGAAATGAAGAAAGAGATATAAAGGATTTGAGAGGAAGGCTCAAATACAGAATGCAGAAAGAAAATCCCACATATAGGAGTCTTCAAAGGAGAAAGCCAAAATAACTGGACAGAATGAACACTAAAATTAAAATTTCACAAAATACTTACCAAAATGGAGAAAAAAATGATTAAACAAATATGTGCATATATAAATAAGTACGTTATACTTGGTAAAGTTGCCAGAATGACCAACAAGAAGACTAATCTAGTCAAATTCTAGTCGAATTTTAAAGGAAAAAAAAAAAAAAACCTTTGAGAATCTAGGCAAAAACTGTCCAAGGTACTTAGAAAGGAGAAAAAAGTCAGATTGTAATCAAAGTTATGAGAACAATGCTTTATGGCAGAAGACAACTAAAGAAAAGAAAATAGAAGCTAATGATTTTAGATCAAGCAAGTAACTTTGACATATTAAGGCACAGACCAACTATTGTCTGCATGGAGAACTAAGAAAATATTCCAATCATCTCTTCCTAACTGTCACCTTCAGGCAGCCAAACTAACTGAAGAAACAATGACATAAGGCTACTGGTGAACATGAATTATACCTTCACCATATAAAGAACACCTATAATTCAACAACGGTCAAAGGAATTGAATAGACATTTCTCCAAAGATATGCAGATGATCAACAAGCACTTGAAAAGATGCTCAACATCATTAATCATTAAGGAAATGCAAATCAAAACCACAGTGAGATATCATTTCACATCCACTAGAATCACTATAATAACAATCATTTTCAACGACAGATAATCACAAGTTTTGGTGAGGATGCGGAGAAATTGGAATGCTTATACATTGCTGGAGAGAATGCAAGAGTGTAAAACAGTGTAACCACTGTGGAAAACAGTTTGGCCTTTCCTCAAAAGTTAAACATAGAATTTCCCATGACCTAGCAACTGACCCAAAAGAATTAAAAACAAGTACTCAAATACTTCGACACAAATGCACATAGCAGCACTATTTAAAATAGCCAAAGGTGGAAGCAACTCAATGTCCACCAGTGGATGAATGGTTAAACAAAATGTGGTATATACATACAACAGAATACTATTTCACCATTAAAAGGGATGAAGTATTGATATATGCCACAACATGGACAAACCTCAAAACATTATGTTAAGTGAAAAAAATCAGACACAAAAGGCCAGTATTATACGATTTCATTTATACGAAATATCTAGAATGAGTAAATCCATAAAGAAAGAAAGCAAATTGGTGGTTGCTAGGCGCTGGGGGGAAGTGGGAATGAGGACTGACTGTTTAATGAGTATGGGGTTTTCTTTTAGGGTGAAAAAAATGTTTTGGAACTAGATAGAGATGGTGGTTGAAAAACATCGTGAATGTATGAAATACCACTGAATTGCACTTTAGAATTATCTTTTTTGGTAGTGCATGTCTGCTGAAAATTAATTTCTCTTGGCTTTCTTTGGCTGAAAAATGCCTTTATTTTGCCTTTACTTCTGAATGACATATATTCACTAGTGATAGAATTCCAGGTTGACTTTTTTCGTTTAATTTTATGTTGTGAATTTCACCCCGATAAAAAATAAAAGTTAAATTAAAAAATATGTATATATTCACACAAAAAGCTAAAACTAAATGATGAGTACAAGGCAGAATATATAGTATGCAATGTAGATACAGTACAGTATTAAAAATGCATATAATTGTGGAAATCAAATGAAACCTGGAATGAGCTTGCTAACTGCCCTTTATATATTTAATGGCAAAATAAAAATTATCAGATGCTGGAGTTAAGGAGAGGAGAAGAAAGAGATTTGATATTTCTCATAGGAGGAAAACAAGAGATTAAAACAAAACATACATAAGAATAAGGGATTATATAAAGGTAACCAATAAAATGAAAAATACAAACTTTCTAAACATACTTTATAAAAAATAAAACAAAGGATTCATAGGGCCAGGACTCAATCTAACCCAGGGGCTTAGTCAGGACTAGACTGAACATGTTCACCATGCTGGGCTAGGACCAGCCAGTCATTTCCTCTCTGGCCAGGAACCAGGGGCGTGTTCCTTGGTAAAGCTAGGGCTGGCAGGCCTTTGAGAAATGATTGATGCCAGGGGCTGAGACAGAGAAAATACAAGATGAGCCTGATCCTCTTTTGTGCCAAAAAAGCAAGACAGTGCTTAAAGAATGATGGAGATATGTCAAAGTGACATAGGAGCCTGAAGGTGTTAACACTAAGACAATTTAAAGAGCAAAATAAATAATGATAGTAGTAGATTATCAACCATTGAATAAAATAGAAAGCCATAAGCCAATAACGATATAAATAAATACATAAGTTGGGGAGAAGGAAAGTTGTACTTCTTAGTAGAATGTCAACATAGAAGAAACAACAGAAGAAAGTCATCATTTAGCAACCATCATAACAATAACTAATTAAGACATGGGTCATCAATGCTAAAATTAATGTGGGTAAAATTTGATGATGATCAAGTTATTTACAAGCTTTTAAAATATCTCTCCAAAATATTAATTACTAATCTGCATAAAACTACTGATTGCCAAACTTTACAGAAGAGAAATATGGCAGATATCATAGTAATCAAGTTAGGAAAATGACCATCAGTATTGGGACATGTCGACATCATGTGACTCCTGACACACTGTGAATCCTGCATCACTTCCATGGTATTGAAGCCAAAGAGTATAACCTGAATCTAATCATGAGGAAACATCAGACAAACCCAGACTGAGAGATATTCTACAAATAAGCCTATATTTAAAGAGGGTCAAAGTCATGAAAGAAGAGAGAAGATGGGTAACTTTCCAAACTGAGAGATTAAAGAGACAACTAAAAGTAATGTGCAGTCCTTAATTGGATCCCGTACCCATAAACGATATTATTGGGACAATCGGCAAAACACGAATAGAGTTTGTGGGTTAGATGATGGGATTCAATGTTAATTTTGGGATTTTGCTGGCTATACTATGGTTAAAGGAGAATGTCCTTGTTTTTAGGAGAAAGTCACTGAAATAATAAGGAGCAATGGGACATCATGTCTGCAGTCCTGGTTTTGAACTGGAACAATCAGTGTAAACTCGTGACATATTTTTATTAAAAAAAAAATTGACTATTGAAAGATTTGAAACAACCACCTCCAGTAGCAAGGAGAACCTTAGCACCCAAGTTTTGGGCTGAAAATACTATTTCTCACTAAAGAAATCAAAGTTCCTTGGACAAATGGCTGAGTCAAGATCTGGGCCAGGAGGTGTACAGAGACTAAGTACAAGGTTGAAGAGGCCCCAGTGGTTAAAATGGGAAAATTCACCTGCGATTAGAATAATAAAATTGCAATGTATTGAAATATGTCAAATACGTCTAAATCCATGAGCTAATAATAATAATAACTCATCACTTGACATCAAAAAATGCTAGAAAACAAATTCATTATGTTGAGAGCCAGCAAATAAAGGGTAAGATTCAACCATTTATCTTGACTTTCCTATATAAGTTATTTCGATAGTTAACCCAATAGTAGATGAAGGACAGTTTTTCTTTAGATGTATTCTGCTAATAAATGTAAGAGTAATGACGATAGAATTAGAACACTCATTTTCAATCCCTAGCAAATTAGTGGAGCCATTGAACATCAATGACTACTAACATCAAACAAGAGAAACAAGCAAGAGTTCTCTAACTCCTGATGAAAGAACCCTACGCCACTGTGAAATAGACTTGCCAAAAGAAAATCAAACCTGATTCCGATCAAACCTCTACATCCAAATAACATTTTATGAGAAATTCAAAGAACTGAGGAACATGTTGAACTATTCCACAAGGATGCCATCATGAAAATTCAGACCATGGGAAATTCTACAACACAAAGGACCGGCTTCTACAACATTTACTTGTTACATGAAGAGAGAGAATGATGAAAGAGAAAATTATTGATTAAAAGAGACTGAAAATACATGAAAAATTGCAAATTATGGACCTGTTATGGAATATGGGCTATATTTAAAACAAGGAAATCAAAAACATTATGATGTTATAAGACAACCGGGAATTTAAATATGGCTAGCTATTGATGCTCTTAAAGAATTATTAATTATTTTAAGGTGATAATGGCATAATAATTACCTTTAAAATAGTTTTATCTTTTAGACATTCACAAAGAAATATTTATGGATGAAATGATATGATGTTGAATTTTACATCAGAATAATATTGGGAGGAGGATAAAGAACAAGCATACATGGGTGAACAGAACGGCCATGCACTGAAATTGCTGAAGGTGGATGATGGACACATGAGGGTTCATTACACTATTCTATTTACCTTTGCACATGTCTGAATCTTTTCATAATAAAAATTAAAAGTGGGGCCAACCCGTGGCAGAGTGGTTAAATTTGCACACTCCACTTCAGTGGCCCAGGGTTCACCTGTTCGGATCCTAGGCACAGACCTACGCAGCACTCTCAAGTCACATAGAAGAACTAAAATGACCTACACCTAGAATATACAACTATGTACTGGGGCTTTGAGGAGGAAAAAAAAGAGGAAGACTGGTAACAGATATTAGCTCAGGGCCAATCTTCCTCACCAAAAAAGATAAATAAATAAATAAATAAATAAATAAAAATTAAAAGCAGTTTATAACTATTATAACGAACTTGATTCATCTCATTAATAATTTTCAAAAGTATTTTTTTATAAAATTTACACACATGAAAAATTTTAAAAGAATAAAAGAGTTCCAATTTTTGAATAGGTATATTCCATCTGTTACTAGTTGGTAGTCTTCTTGGTCAATCCAAATAACATTCTCAGGTACTCAATTTTATATCTGACATTCTAACTTACCTGAAGGATTTATATCACAAGCCCAGAGAATGATTCCTCCAACAGCTGTACATTTAAGAAGACACAATTATTTTTTCGTAGCTATAGTAAACGAAATACCACAGTGCCCTGAAATGAGGCAAAGCTACACTTGATTTTAAAGAAGCTTTATTTCAGGACTGAAACTCAAGTACACACACACATATATACACATAAACATATGCGTATATTGTGGATATATGTAGCACATAAACATACGCGTATATTGTGGATATATGTAGCACATAAACATACGCGTATATTGTGGATATATGTAGCACATAAACATACGCGTATATTGTGTATATATGTAGCACATAAACATACGCATATATTGTGTATATATGTAGCATATAAACATACGCATATATTGTGTATATATGTAGCATATAAATGCACACACACATATATTTTAAAAAATGGAAACTTTGTAGAAGTCTGAAAACAGGGTAAAAAAGAAATAAACCTTAAAAGTGCTATTTTTCAACTCAACTCTATCCATTTTAAAATGGTAATTAATAATGAACATTTACATTTCTGTGAACTCATCTAAAAATGATTTTGACCCGTTAAAATTTTCGTGATAAAACCTTTAACCTTTACTAAACTATAAGGAGCTAGGAAATACTGATTAGTGCAGAAATTTTATTTTTACATCTCACTTTTAAAATTTAAAATAATGCTTTCTCTCTCAGGATCTCTAAAAGAGTATGTTTTAAAAGGATACAGTACTCAAAATGAAATCAGGTCATAATCATGGAATCTTTGGAAGAAGCTATTGTTCTATTTCAAAATAAAGAACAAAGCATTTATGCTTAACAGCATTGCACAGCAGAAAGAATACTACCTTAGGAATAAATGAAAATAGGTTCTAATTCTCACTACCATTATATATATGGCCTTGGAAAATCACATATTGTCTAGAATTCAATTTCTTTCACTAGTACCATAAAGTGGGGATAAATTGTTTATACAAACACATTCAACTGTTTTAAATGAATAAAGATGTTTCCTCATCTTTAAAATGGTATGAATAATGTCAATACTCAGCAGGCTCTTTGAGTATAGCACTTTAGAAAAGCAGGTGCAATTATCAGGGAACAGAGTTTCTCAAAAATTCACCCTCAGCTGGTGGAACCTGACTTTTCTTTCATCCTCAGGAGCAATGAATGAACTGGAAACTGCCAAGAAAAGAAGCCATCCTTGGTTGACTTTTGAAAAGCAGACTATATATAGTACTAAAGATTAACCTGCGTGTCTATCTACCTGATTTGGGAATAACTCATCTTCTAGGTAGTATTTCTCAGAAAGGAGGTCAAAGAGATGTTTGAGGTAGCCAGGGGTCTGGAAACTGAAGCAGCAGAGAAAATAAATAGAGCCATAAGGTAGGGTCAGTGCCTCTAATTATAATTAGCACAGGCACGAGAACCTCCACCGCTCTCATGTAGGCTCACAACGAAAGAAAGAGAGTTTTCTTACATCTTGTGACCTGTGTGGCCTGGAAAAGGCTTAGGAAAGAAAAAGGTACTTTTAGTAACAGTTGAGAAAATCTCCTTTGCTGTATTGCGGGGATTTTTTTTTACATCAAAATTCGTACCCGAAGTTCAATACTGATTAATAATATTTTATTAAAATTATTTCTTTAATTTAAATGCTTGTGTTTCATTTATTTAAAATAAGATGTGCACATATTTCAATTAAATTAGAGAACATATCAGAGCTTCATACTATAAAGTGAAAAGCAAGTCTATAATAAATTTCTATTATTAAATTTCATGTTTACCAAATAACAAATAAAACATCAAGTTGACTAAGGCTATTTAAGCATAGGATAAGGCTGAGGGAAAGCACTATAATTTAGTTCCAGAGATAAATTTATGAATACATATATATATATTTAAAAATATGTGTGTATACACTATATGTAAATTAAATGTGTGTATGTTATATATAATATGTGTACATATATACATACATATGTATTTGTACAAGTATGACAACTGAATTTGTTCCTAGAAACTAAACGATCAATATACCTAAATTTATTGTTTCAAAAGGTCATTGATAAGAACTAATTCTTGATTAAATTTATCACTACTTAGCACTTGAAATAAAACAATGAATTCTGGACTGAAGTATTAAAAGGAATTTGAAAAATTCTAAGAAGAAGAAATACAATACTTAAAGGATATAATACATGATTGATTAAAAAAAAAAAAAGAAACAAAAAGGTCAAGAAAATAAAAGTGTGTCCAGAGCTTATTTAACGTTTATCTACTATGTGAAAAAAAACGTTTTTTAAATTTTTGACACACAAGAAATACTAAAAAAAATAAAGAGGTTTAACACTTTTCTTTTGAATAAAAATAAATTAAAGAACAGCTACATAGCTCTAAGTGAGGTGTTCTTTTCCATATGGAAGCAAAAAGCAGCTAGAATTGTATTTCTAAAAATGAAGATTAGACTTTCCAATCTACGGCTTTGCGTCCTTCATACTTCCACTCCTCAGTGCTGCTTGACCCTCCGCCTCTCAAGATTTTTCCCACATTAAGCCCACATTTGAGTGCTCCACTCCCACAAAGATGGCCACTCTTTTCTGTACAAGTCTCCATGTATCCTTTGTCACACTATTTGAAATTATTCATTTATACATGCTTTCACTCTACTAAACCGAAGGAGTCTAAAATGCAGAAGCTGTGCCATCTGTACAGTTTCAACCCCAAAGGTGACACCTAGTGGGCACTCAAAACACGCTCACTGAAGAATGACTGAATGAATGGATGGAAGTACCGACAACAAAGAGCTGGCAATGATAACCTTTTCTTCAATCTGAAATTTCAGTAAAAATGTTTTAAAAGAAAAAAATCTACTTTGGCATACTGACATTTTATCACTGTATTAATTCCTACATCCCTCTGTAAACACAACACACACACACACATACACACACTCTCTCTCTCATGCACATACAAATAAAACACAAAATCCATTAGTTTGGACTCCACATATTTAAAATTTCCTAAGTTTTACAGGGGTAGGGCTGACAAATTTAATAGTGATAGATTCAAAATCTAAAAATGGGGGAAATATAAGCTCCTCCTTAAAAGAACAAATCTACACTTTGTCAGTGAGGAGGTGAGACTAGATAATCAATAAGGATCCTTTGAATTCTCATTTTAAACAATTGTTCCCATTAAATCAAACTTCCATTAACTCAAACTGTCATTAAGATTGGATACATTCATCTTTTACAAAAGAACAGGGTTTTAAAATGAAATGAAAAGAAAATTTAATGATAGAATATTTGAATAAATATGAATCAATTATCCAAACATTCTATAGTGGTATATTTTTTGCTATTTTTAACTAATTAGAATAAATTATACTACATAGTTAACATTGGGGGAAAGTGTTAAAACACATCTTCCTTCCTGCTCACAAAGATTACCTGAGCTAATCCAATAATCTAGAGTGTGCAGACAACTTCCGGCACAGGAAGTAAGAGACAAAGAAACTATTGGGTAATTCTAGCAAATAGCACTAGTTTGAGCAAATATGTAACAAACCAACAATTCTTTATGATCCAATGAGCCATGCTTTAAAAGCTCCCAGTGTTTCCTGAGAAACACTCACAGTCAGTTAAAAAGTAGCCATGTTATGCCATAAGAGATCATGGGAAAAGGAATTTCTTGTCATAATGAGTGAGATGAGGCAAAAAAAAAAAGCAACCAGATTGACACTGCTTTGACAGAACAATAAAAACAGAACAAGCTTGCATTTGAAGAATGCTACATATATCCTGATCGCATGGATTTTTCACTGTCCCAGTTTACAATGGCGTTTAACTGTTAAGTACTTTGAAAACTTTCCTGATGTAGACAAAGAATATTTTCCAGGCACCCAAAACTTTTTCAAGAACAGAAATTATAATACTTTTTTCAAAAACTCAATCTTCACCATTGTGATGTGGCATTTACTTGAGAATAAATAAAGCTCACTAGACTTTAAAAACAAACGTTCAAATGTATTTATCCCTCTACCTGATTAAATGCAGTAAATGTTTGGTGGGCTTTTTATTCACCTTTCAGTTGAATACTATATATTTAAGTGCTTGCTATCCTGTGGCTTGTCTTCATAAAAGGCAAATCCTGTCTGAATTATCACTGACAGTTTCCCTTCCCGGGACGTAGGACACAAAGCCCAGAAACTGATACAGGTGAATGAAAGCTGTGACTGACGCCAATTTTCTGATTGTCAGTTCATCTCTTCCATCACAAGATTGTTAAGAACTGAAAGGATATGCCAATTGAGTCCTGAAACTGAGTGTCTAGCCTTGTGATTTGTTGTAATCAATCTGACATAAGACTAGGCTAGCGTCCTTGTACTTTACTTATTCTAGTCACCTTAGTTAACCTCTGGTTGGCAGTTCGCTTTTTAAAAACAGCTTACTTGATACATAATTTACATACCATAGGGTTTAATCATTGAAAATAGACAATTCAATGGTTTTTGGAATACTTACAAAGCTGTGCAACTATCACCATAATCTAACTACATTTATGTAGACCATTTTCATCACTCCAAAAATGTCCCATTATCCACACCCAAAGGAGGAAGAGAAGAAAGAAGGGGAAAAAGAGGGAGAGAGGAAAGGAGAGAAGGCGAGAATGATGAGGCAGGAAAGAGGCATAGAAAGAATTTCATTTTAAAACTGAAAACAATGCTTACAACAGAAAATACTGGAAAGGTGAATTCAAAATTTTAAAAGTCTATTTTCCACTTTATTCTAGATGATTATATCTCTTCTTCCTTTTTCATTATTAATTATTAATTAGTCACAGAATGGGCAAAGGATTCCTAGAAAAGGGCTTTGTGAATCAGCAGTGTTCCTGTAACAGAGCACTGCGGCATCGTGGTTTAGTTTCATCACTGCAAACCATGGAATTCACTTTTAACTAAGAATGGTTGGACTCATTCCACGTTACCCTGGGGAATTTTCAAATAATGAAAGTATTTTCCCTTAATTCTTACTCTGTCACTCATTCAGCTCAAGTGGTATGTCTTTTCAGGTCTTAACAATCTTGTACGTTTTAGTCTTGAGAAGGCAGACACGGACTGGCAATCAGAAAACTGATTCCTATACTCATCTACTCCTTCTTTTCTAAGGGCGTATTCCAGGTTCTTCTACTTTTTCCTTCTTCAATTGCAACACCTTTTTTCTCAGATTTGCTCTATACTGACAAAGAATTTGGACAGACGTTAACATTTCCTCCAAACTTTTCTTTGAAATTTGCTAGGGAAGCAGAATAAGTGTCACATTCTCCAAATTATCATGGGACTCTTCAAAATGCCAACTCCCGGGAATGATCATGAAACTTTTCAGTATCTTGGGCAACATTTCACAGACAGATACATACAGCCCCGCAGTCTTCTGAGATAAAATTGATTTATTATTTAGATTAAATAGATTTTATCAGAGATCATCTAGCCGTGAGATATAGAAACCATGCAGCCTCCACTCTATAGCCTTAAAAAAAAGGCCCCAAAATGTGCCCTTTACTCTTGTCTATGAAATACACAGTCTCCTTAGAGTCACTCCTGATTCCATCAGAGACTCCAAAGGATTACATGGAGAAAATCCTGAGGATCATATTGATCTAACTTTAGTTATTGGTAAACTAATTTTGGGACTGTGAAATGAAACAAGTGAACTTTGTCTACGTTCTTAAATACTGCTAAAAGTCATCTTTAAACACTGCATTCTAACATCCTAAGACTTATTCCACAGGGTAACATACTTACTCTGGATATAACGTTATTCCACAAAACCAAAAATTATAATTTGTTACAAAGGAGTTGAAAGGGGCCCTCAAACAACACCTATTCACTCTGTTAGAATCCTGATTTATAATTATAAAAGTCATGCAAATTAATTCTTCTTAAGAAATTATAAATTACTCTATATAAAGTTTTCATTGTTGTTTTGTTTTTTTGTGAGGAAGACTGGCCCTGAGCTAACATCTGCTGCCAATCTTTCTCCATTTTATGTGGGATGCCACGAGTGGTGCTGGGTCTGTGCCCGGGATCCGAACCTGCAAACCCAAGGCCGCCAAAGTAGAGCAAGCAAACTTAACCACTACGCCACTGGGCCAGCCCCCTAAAGTTTGTTTTTTGAAAAAACCAGAACTATTTCTGTCATTGTGTGATTTAAAACTGCACAGAGATTTGCCCCAGCCCCACGGCCGAGTGGTTAAAGTTCCACTCACTATGCTTTAGCAGCCTGGATTCATGGGTTCGGATCCTAGGCATGCACCTATGCCACTCACTAGCCATTCTGTGGAGGTGTCCCACATACCCCACATATAAAATAGAGGAAGACTGACATGGATGTTATCTCAGCGCTGATCTTCCTCAAGCCAAAAAAGAGGAGGATGTTAGCTCAGGGTGAATCTTCCTCAGAAAAAAACAAAAGAAATTTACATAGATTCAATAAAACAGAAATTGATATCATCTTCCTGTCACAAATATTATCTTAGAACAGAACAAAATTATAAGCCCCTGACATATTACAAAAACACTTTTTAATGATTAATAGTGTTGAGTTCTCAGAGGAATTGCCAAGCTACTGACATATTTAGCCTTTGCAGCGTCAGCATTGTTTTCAACTGTCTGGGAGGGCAAGCATCTTATCTTTCAAATCCTTCATTTACTTCCTGCTAAATGAAGCTCTAAAAAAATACCAAATTATTTTTTCCAGTGAAGATTACTGAGGTGTTATGATCTAGGATAAGTGCCTAATAAGTCATAAAAATGATTTGTCTAATGGGTTACAGAGCTGTAGTCAATATGCCTATTAAAAAACATATTCATGCAGCTTCTCTGTAAAAAAAAAATGACAAAGATTTCAGTAGAGAAGACATAAGAAAAACTGGTCATCAACTAGAAGCATATAAAAATCAATCAATCAATAGTTCTAAATACATTTTCCTTATAAAACAACCCTAACTTAATTTATTGTAGGACTCTTCAAAAAGCCAACTCCCAGGAATTAACATTTAATTGATTTACTTAATGCATTAAAATAAACTTAGTATGTAACCAGCAAATTGAAATAGAAACACCTCTTAACAAATACAATAACACACTTATATAATACCATTTATCCCCCAAATAGTTATTTTAACATTTAGTCACAATTAGTGCAGATGGTGAAGTATAGACTTTTTAAATTATACATTTCTTTTATTTGGAGACGATGTCAGAGAATTTGAAAATCCAAAAGGGATAAACTTACTTTCAAGAAAGAAACCATCTTTAAAAGTAGTAACAAAGGTATCTTTCGATCATTCAGTCAATATTAGACAATATTTACTGAGAATTTATATTGTGGCTGATATTGTAATATAAGTGCACAAGACAGAAATAACCTACGCCCCGATGAACTTACTTACTATCAGGAAAGACAGATATTGGGGATAAAAATAACTGCACACATAATGAGAAGTGGAAAAAAAAAGATATATAGGGTGCTATGGTGGCTTATTATAAGATAACCTTAACTGGAATAAAAAATGAAGGAGTGCTTTCCTGAGGAAGTAATGTTTAAGCTACAACCTAAAAAATGTAAGCGAAGTTTATCAAGCAGAAGGAACAAGGAGTGCAAAGATTTGAAGGTGTGAAAACATAGCACTCAAAGAACTGAAAATAGACAACAAGGATGAAGGGCGGAGAAAGGGGACAGAGAGACAATAGATACAGCTGAAGAAGAGATGAGACCGTGAAGAAACCTGTCAGGCAGTTCAACCTTGCAACAGGAAGCAAGTGAAGTTGGCTGGGAGATGGTAAATCTGAATGTAAATGTACATATTCATATATGCATATTCTTGAAGTGAATACTAGAAGAGTTAAAAAGCTGTTGTAGCTCAGGCAAAAAATAATGGCGGAGAAACAAAGGTTGTCTCTGAGAATGGAAGGAAGTGACTGTATCATATTTGGAAGGTTCAATGGACAGGATTCAGTGTCTAACGTGAGAGGGTGGGAGGCAGGCAAAGTCAGGGCAGAACTGTGGCTTCCGCCGCAGTATGATGCCCGCGGGATCTGGCAGAGCTGCCTAGTTCTAGGAAACGGATACAGGTCTTCCAGTCAACGAAAAGATTCCTTCCCTGACTTGATACTGTTTTAGATTAATTGTTAAATCAACTTGCTGTTTAACAGGAGCCCAGGCCCTTAGTAATAACTGAAAGATCCCTGGAAAGCTACCCAAAGATTCCGAAGTGAAAGGTGGAAGCCGTGACGCTTTTGCATTTAAATGCAGGATTGGGTTAATCATCAGTAAAAACAAGACACTATTATGAAATATTTATTACAGATGGAAAGGAATAATGTAATAGTTAATTGGGTTTTGCCGAATCTCCATTATTTTCTTATAAAACTGGATTACAGCTGTTCCAGCAAAATGGAGTCACTGCAGAGGAAAGATAAACGATAACCAGGGCAGAACTCTAAAACGCACTAACTAGCAGATAGAAAATAGACATAATTTGCCTCTAAGGCTGACTAAAAATTTTGTTGTAACACTTCCTAAGTATGATATATTTAAACATCATAGCATCAGGCAGCTCTTAATTATACTTTGTATCTGTTAGATGGTTGAAGAGAATGTACATTTTATTCTGAGACAAAAAAACAAAAAATACCTCACGAGGAAAATGCTTCCTAGTATTGGAGTACGGGAGAAGAATCACTGAATCATGCAAATTAACATCTCGCACATCAATTGATGTCCTCAAACCCAGCAGCAATTCTGTAATTCAAGTCAGCAATCCTTGTGAATTGCCACAGAAAATTCCTTATTAGAATACTCTAATACATAGTTGCAGACCTATTAGCCAAAAACATTATCAGTGACTATGGGCAGTAAAGTAGCCCCATCTTTGGTGTCACCAACATTTGAACACAAGTAGCTAATTCAATAAAAATAACAGAAACAGTTAAAAAAATGTAATCAATAAAACTCTTGTGGATACCAAAAGATTACACTTAAGACACTGATCTATGAGTAATCGCTCAGAGACACCCCAAACGATATCCTTAATATAAGTGATGTGGCAACATGAAGAGACCAATCCATAGACAGCAGGAATGGACATGTGTGAAACTTTGAGGCACACGGGAAGATGAGGAAGCACTTGAAGTAAGGGATGGAGGTGGACCGAACCCAAAGAGAATGGCCTAGCTGCCCTTGTGGAAGTGAGGAGGGACTGACCGTTAAATCCACAGCTATAGTTAGAGGTGGAACTGAACCACAAAGTCCATGCTTCCAAACAACGTCATGGACACCTCTGTGGAGTCCTTCTTGTCCTGAACATATCCTTTTGTACTTGAATGGGAATTTCAAGCTACAAAATGGTGGTACTGTCTGAAGGCCTACAGTTTCTACAGGTTGGTCAGATTTCCCTGTAGAGCAAGAATTGCATAGTTATTTAATGATTTCATTGCATTTTTCCATTGCTATTTTAGTTTTTTAAAAAAGCAAAAACGGACAAGGAAGGTTCTATTTTTAAAGAAGCCCCTCAATTCTAGGTCATGGAAATTGAGGAGCAGGAGGCTGCAATGAAGCTCTCACACTGAAAAGTAAACCCTAGAAGGGCAGAAGTTCTGTCTATTTTGTTTCCTACTGAATCCACAGGGCCTAGCACAGTGCCAGGCGCATGGTGGTTATTCAATAAACATTTGCAGAGTGGAAAAGGCAATGAACAAATGAATACAATCTCAGATCAGGAGTAGGTAGCACAGGTCTACACTGAAACAACTCCAGCAGCTCAAAGCACCTGCCTGGGGAGGCTGGAATAATGCCCTCCACGCCAGTATCTACAGTCTAACACTTGTCGGCTTGAGGCAGGGAGAATGAAGACGAAGTGCAGGAAGAAGCCAGATCTTAGACTGCACTCATGCATTTGTTATTATTTCTGAAAATAGCAACATGCACCTTTAATAACATTGATTAAGAAGTATTGTGACAAAATGACCAGTTTTCAGTCAGAAGGACCTGAGGTGATCTGTGTCGTCAGTGTTAAGTTTGCTGAACGTATTTGGGCAAGTTGCTCAATCCTTCCGGGCCTGTTTCCTCTGCACGATGAGAAGAATGACAGGCTTCTTAGATAGTGGGTCATTTTTAAGAAGTAAGTGTTGGATACAACTTATGAAAGTACCAATTACACCTGTACCAGAGACAAAGCAGATGCTAAATAAGTGGGGTTTTAAAATATACGTTAAATAATATATATTATTCTCTTTATTCCTGCGTCATGCCAAATCATCCCTACTTGTTACTGAAATACCTTAATTCTGTACTACTAAAAACATGGATGAACTAACAATTTTGCAAGCTGGAAAGAGCAAAGGAATCCAAAAGATTCTGAGTTTCCTCAGCATTTTACTTATGGCTCTCAGGGGGAGAGGAAAAAAATTGCCCAATGCCCTTTAACGCTACCTTAAAGGGTTTGTTTGCAATGAAATATTAAGAGTATGACCGGGAATCTGTTAGGCTTGGGAATACTAGGTTAAACAGCCAAATAACATTATATCTAGGTTTGCTAATGGAAAGAAACAAGCCAGTGTTGAAAAGCTAAAAATCTACAGTATAACCTTGGGGAAAAAACAATGAAAATATTTTGTTACTATTTGGAAACTTTCAAAGCTCAGGAAATAGAAAAACATTCTTTGTGCCCTATCACACAGATAAACACAGGCACACAGCTCTCTAGTTCTAGAATAAATATCCAATCATTATAAAAGCCTGACAAAGTAGAGCACCAGCTGCTACTTTTTAAAGTGGATTCAATTTATTTCCTAAATGAGGGTGGGGTGGAGATGAAAAGGCACATTCTTTACTCCTTTGCATTCAAATACTTTATTTTTTATCAAAGTTTATTTTCTCCAGTACTGTTTATTCTGTCCCTGAAAAGTAAGAAAAAACAATGATATGCTCAAACTCTATACAGGCCAAAAAGTTTCCTCCTTATCAGCAAATAAATAACATCAATAACTGCAACTCTAGTTACTGCACCACATGAGATTCCAATATTTTCCATGGTTTTAGTGTTGAAATATTTGACCATGTTAACATACAGAAATCAGACATTCTATGGTAATCTTTGAAAGAATTACACAAAACAAAATCCTAAAAAAAGATAGGATTCTTAAAAAAGAATTTGTTTTGTTTTGAAGCTATGTAACGACCTTTGTCCTCCATTTTCATTCCTGAATTTTAACACTGTTTCTAACATTTTAAATATACAGTGGAATTTTAGGTTGAAATATTTCTCATGTATGCTTTGGCCTAGTTGAAATGTTAAAGAAATATGACCAAGTTTTTAACTCGCTTGATTTCTGCTTGACTCTCCTGGATTCAAGCAATAGCTCGCACATCCCTCTGCTGTCATATGTTAATCGCACTCTGCTTATCTTGTCAATGCTTTTATCTCAGTGCTATCATCTCTCTTCAGTGAGAGTGGGGAATGGTGGGACACACTGAAGAGAGGGCCACTTTGGTTCCCAGATCTTCCTCATCATTGCCAATCATGTGAACACTTCACTGTTTCTCTCTAATCCAAACGTACATCCTCACTGTCTGCGCCATAGAAGATAAACGGGGTTTCTGCAGGTTTGAATAAGTGATTACTCCTCTGCTGGATCCCAACTAAGCAACTAGTTACTTCTCCCTGGACACATGGCTTCTCCGGGAATCTGGAACCTGCCTCTTCCAAGTATGGAGCATTCTTGTGCCTCACTCACCTTTGGGTAGCAGTCTTCCCACTTGCATATCTGAAGGGTGGTGGCTTCCTTTTCAAATCTGACACTGTACCCTCTTCTGGATTTCTCAAACGTTTTGTCTACTGAGGGTTCTCTGACTTATTTTCCAGCACAGTGCTGAATCAAATTATATATATTTATTTTCTGTTTTATCCAGGGATTTGAGGTTGTAAGTGGGACATTACTGTGTGTGCTTGGTTTATCATAAGGAATAGAAAATCTATAATTTTCTTCTTGAAATATAATTTAATGTCAAGTATAAATTTAAATTACAAAAGGGAATATCAAAATTTATTTTAATAATCTCATTACCCTGAAAACTTACTATTGCTCTTTGCATTAGTATTAACTTAGGACAAAGAACTGATGCACTTATGTTTTACTAGCTCAAAACACTGCTTTCATCCTTTCTAATTAAACAACATAAGGCGCTTATCTTGGAATCTTTTTATAATGATACATACTAGAGAACATGTAAATAAAACTATAAAACTGAATCATAGGCAAGAGAAGAGAAGAGCTAAGGGACCTGAAATGAATAAAATATGAGGAGGGTGGGAGGTACAAAAGTGTGGGAGAAGATGAAGTAAGTAACGTGTCTAGCATAGAGCTGAATGTCAGATCGTCTCACAAGAAGATGACAAGGGAATATTGACTAGGTGTTTGATACTTTTGGCTTAAAATACTTTCTTTCACGTTAATACGTCTTCTTCACGCAGCAGAATGGAGTGCATAAAATAAGGACTCTGCCTGGGTTCTAATCCCGTCTCTGCCATTTGATCTTGGGCAACTTTACTTTACCTCCACCTAAGCTTTCTCATCTGTCAACTGAATTCCCTACCTCAAAGTTTCCCTCTGAGAATTAAATGTGCTCATGAGTTTAAACAGCAAAATATTTATACTTCATCCTAAATCAGGATTAGCAAATAATTTTATTGATGAGTCAAAGCAAACAATGTTACTTAAGCAATTATCAAAATTTTGGAAAAAATAGGCTCCCACATAAGTATCAAATGATTTTCCTTATTGCAGGCACTAGCCAGCCTTTGGTCTTTTATTAAAGTTATTATGAGGTATTAATTATGCGTTATCTCTTGGTAAGTGCAAAAATAGAAAATGGCCTAAAGATGACTTGAGTGTTTTAATGGCACTGTCCTATCATCCCATATGTGTTAAAGGAATAGTTGCTTAACATGTTTAATATTTTGAATCTGGGTGGAAAAAACAGAAGAACATGCAAATACATTCTGTTCTCACAGCAGGACCCTGGGAGACGTAAAGTAGATTTAATATTAAAGCTCCAACTTTGCATTCCAGAAATCTAAATACCACTTCAGTCTGACAGAAATTAGTCAAATCTGCACAGGAATGTTACGTCTAATCACCTTATATAAGGCAACCTGGCATTACTGATGACAACTTACAAAAAAGGATCAAATTCTGTGTTTTATTAAATTGCTCATTCACTGATATGGTTTTCAAAATCAAGTGAAAAATGCTTTCCATCTAAATTTATTTTCTACTTTATGCCCCAAAGTAGTAATTTTTTCCCAATTTATCAGCTACTTAACCAAACTGAGGATGTGCAATCCATATCCCCAAATATATTTTGAGATATTTTATGAAATACCTGGCTCAGGTGGTGTAACTCTTTATTCACTCACAACTCTTTGTCCTCCTAAGTCAAAAGGTACCCAATCCTTAAAATTAATTACTTATTTTTAAAAATACTATGCTATGAAAATCCTATTTCAGGTACATTTTATGTGGTAAAATTTACTCCAAAAAAACGTATTTTTTTCTGGTCATAAAAGTAGCATGTGTTTATTGGACCCACTGTACTTTAAAAATAAGTTAAAAAGAATAAAATGAAAGTCACTTAGAAATAACCACTGCTAACATTTAGGTGCGTTTACATTCAGTATTTAATATTAAAGATAGCCAGATGTATGGAGTGTTGAGATCCTATGGCAGATACTGTGTGTCTCAGGTTGGTTCATTTTACTGTTGCTTTTCTTGCATTTTATAATGGTTCTTTCCTGTGCCATTAAATATTATTTCTAAATGTCATGATTTCAGTCTGCATAATATTCCCATGTTAGATATAGTAATAATATAAAATTTATTTGTAAATATCCCCAACAATTGCAGGTACCATTTAGGTAAGATTTCCTTACTCGGCAGCACCTTTCCATATAGCCAACTGCCTCTTGAACATATTCATTTGGAAGTACCACAGCAAGGAAAACTGAAAATATCCCAAACTGAATCCATTATTTTGTTCGCAAGTCTCTGTCTCTATGTCTGTCTGTCTCTCTCTCTCTTTCTCACATTTCCAATCTCAGCACCTATGACCATCATCCACATCTTCTCAGTAGCTAGCTACCTGGGCTGTCATTCTTGATTCCTCTCTTATCTATCTTTGTCTCTAATTCACACGAAATCAATTCCACTTTTTCAATTTACCAGATTTACATTTATTTCTCTTCATTCCAATCATCATCTCCTTCTCTAAGACTCTACTATTTCAAACCTGGGTTACTGCAGTCTCCCAGCTACCTTTTCTTTCTCCAGTAATGCTCGATCACTCCTTCTCTCCACATTGCACCCAAAATGGTTTTTGTAAAACATAAATCTGATTTGGTTGTTTATCTGCTTAATTCCCCCCTAGGGGCACCCCACTGCATTCAAGATAATGTCAAATTCCTTACATGTTCCCTTATCATCTGTCCCATTAACCACTTCGCCATCATCTCCCCTCTCCACCTCTTACCCAGTGTTCTTTGCTCCAGCTGCACTGAACTACTTTCAGTTCTTCCAATGATCTACGCTTCTCATAAATGCTGGGAGGGTCCATGCTACATCCCTGTCCTTCTGATTGAACATTCGCCCTTAGCTTAGACATCATTTCCTTTAGGTAGCCTCCTCGAACATACCCCAAGTACAGGCCCAGGGACCCTGCTAGGAACACCAACAGTATTGTGCACCCTCCTATACTGTGTTCAAGAGCATCTCCCCAAAATTCATGTTCACTCAGAACCTCAGAATGTGACCTTATTTGGAAATAAGGTCTTTACAGATCTAATTAGTTCAGGATGTTGAGACAAAATCATTCTGGATTTAGGATGGACCCTACATCCAATGACTGGTATATTTATAAGAAGAGGAGAGGACACAGCCAGTGACACAAAGGGAAGAAGGCCATGTGACCATGGAACCAGAGATTGGAGTGATGCTCTCACAAGTCAAGGAACACCAGGAGCACCAGAAGCTGGAAGAAACACTGAAGGATCCTCCCCAAGAGTCTTTGGAGGGAGCATGACCCTGCTGACACCTTGATTTCAGACCTGTCGCCTCTAGAATTTTTGTTGTTTACAGCCACCCAGTTTGTGGTTCTTTGTTACAGTTACCATAGGAAACTAACAGACCTCCCACTCTAGACTTCTTGAAATATATCAATCATTGTATTTCCAGTCTCACTAGACTCTAAACTGCAAAAGCAAAGCAAGGACTAATTCTATTGTTAGAATTGTATGTTCATTGCTAAAGACAGCAATTGGTACATTACAGGCAATTACCACAAACAAATGTATAAAACAAAGAACAAATAAATTCTTCGTAATAGTAGACATCTATCGAAACCTGAGCAACACCATTATTTAATCTACGTTAATTTTGCTGGCAAAATCTGTATGACTTGAGATTTTATTGCCATTACAGTTTGATGGCTTTTGAATGACAGTTGTGAAGAAGGGTTTAGTAAACATCTATTGTTTTCACCTGCTCCACACCTACTCCCCATCTCAGAACTGCGAATTTCCCTTTGGGAACTGACCCTCCTCACACGCAGGCAGTCTCGGGAGAATTGTTAATTGAGTGCCATGGTTCCTGGCAGAGGGAAAATGATTCAAACTCAGCCACGCAGACTCCGTGGGTGAATGTGGGAAGAATAGCATTAAATCACACTATTAGTCCAGATTTAGCTCCATGGCAGTACTCTTCAGAGTCTCTCTCCAATTCTTGTTTTCTGGATCCTTGGAACAGCTCTGGCTCCTGTCTTTCCTGAGGACTGTTTCATCTGATTACTTTCTGATACTATGAGCTAACTCATATCCTTTCAGCAAGATGCCAAAAGCTTAACTGCAATAATGAGAGCGATCTAGAGCCAGAGGCACTAGCTAAGCTGTGCCCAAATCTGTAGCCCAAAGAAACTGAAAGAGAATATGTAAGCACTGTTTTAAGCTGCTAAGTTTTGAAGTGATTTATACACAGCAATGGAAAACTAATATGCAGCTCACAAAAATGTCTGGGTCAGCAATAATTAAGAGAAGCCATGGAAATGAATTCAATTTTGCATTTATGTAATATTTATGGAGTACCCTATATAAAATAAACATTATGGTGAGTTTTATTTAGATATAAATTTATATCTGTAATCATAAATGATGACTGAGTCCTCAAGAAGCTTCTAGTCTCAGGGAATGAAGGACTAGACCACAATGTGAGGTATGACAGAGGAATGTAAATGGCATTAAGGTACACAGCACATAGGAGAGGGACCTGGTCTACCTTCCAAAAGTCAGGAAAGACTTCCTGGAAAAAGTGAATTCTGAACTTCCATAAATTAACTTACTTACAACTATGCATTAACAAAGTTCCCTTTCCTTTCAACCATGCAATATTTAAGGCACCTCTAAGTGGTAAGAGACACTTTTCCTGTCCATTATACTAAGACTCCTATGATAAATTTATCTCAGCTCTTAGGGCAAGAACATATATCTGCTTTTGTGACTGCTGGAAAGGCTAAAGCTGAATTATATATAGAGTGGTTATGAATCAATCAGGTCTTTACTTCATATTTCATAGGTTTTGTTTGATGTAACTTGTTTTTCTCTTATACTTGGCTTTCATTTGAGGGAAATTCAAATCACTTTTAATAGTAAATAAAAGAATCCTCAAGTATATAAGGAATAACAATGAAATTTTAAAATGCTGTAAGTGCTCTAGCCAAGGTATGAGTAAACACAGTGAGAGAGGCAGGCAGAAAAATCCTCAGTGTTCAAAACCAAACCTATTATTTTACAAACAAAAAATCCCACTTTTGAGCCAGCCCTGATGGCCTAGTGGTTAAAGTTCAGCATTCTCACTACTTAAGCAGCCCAGATTCGGTTCCCCATCACAGAACCACACCACCTGTCTGTCAGTAGCCATGCTGTGGCAGCAGCTCACATAGAAGAACTAGAAGGACTTACAGCTAGAATGTACAACTATGTACTGGGGCTTTGGGGAGGAAAAATAAAAAAGAGGAAGATTGGCAACAGATGTTAGCTCATGGCAAATCTTCCCCAGCAGGAAAAAAAAACAAAAGAAATTGGTGCTAGTGGGGCCAGCTCACTGGCTGAATGGTTAAGTTCGCGTGCTCCACTTCACCAGCCCAGGGTTCACCAGTTCAGATACTGGGCACGGACCTACACACTGCTCATCAAGCCATGCTGTGGTGGCATCCCACATAGAAGAACTCGAAGAACTTATAACTGTGATGTACAACTAGGTACTGGGGCTTTGGGGAGAAAAAAAAAAAAGAGGAAGATTGTCAACAGATATTAGCTCAGGGCCAATCTTCCTCATCAAAAAGCATACCTAAAAAAAAAAGAAAGAAATTGGTGCTAGTGATTAAAGCAACCCTTTTAAAAAAAAAATCCCACTTTTGCCATATTTTCCTCATTTCTGTTAATGCCATCAATATGCTGCTCTTGCCTAAAAGACCCTCTCCACTTCTAGCACTTCCACCACTTCTAGCGTCCACCACTTCTAGCACTGCTTTGTTTCTTATTTACACTACTCTCACCCTAGATAAAGCTTCTACTGCTTCTCATTTGAACTCTTACAGAGTTTAGAAACATTGCTTCTTGGGCAAACTTGATCAGATTTGACATCTGTGGGAAAAACTCATCAGTAGAAACCCAGAACCTGCATCTCAACACGTTACCAACTAGTCTTTCCTTGATATGATTCAATTCTTACACTGCCATGGTGTATTATATTCATTTGTTTGTCATGCATGTCTCATCCACCACACTGTAAGCTCCTCAGGAGTGAAGATCATGACCTCGTCATCTTTTTTTCTCAGTTCCTACCACAGTGCCCGGCAAATAGCAAGTGTTTAACAGATGCTGATGAAAACGAAAGGAAAAGTCTACAAATCATCCTCCCTTCCTTTGGGTCTGCTCTCTCTTCATTGGTCTCACCCACATATCATTTCTAGATTAAGCTTCTTAAAGGACTGCACGGATCATCGTATTCCCCTGCAACTGTCCTCATCATATTATGATGAAATACAAATGCCTAAGAATCCAAATCACAAACATATTTCCCAATACTCTGCTATATCTACCCTATCGTTCCAATTTCCTGAATATCCCCTGTGCTCTCTCAGCTCTGTAACTTTGCTCCACCTTGGTCCTCCATTTAAATGTTCACCTGCCAAAGTTCTACCTACCCTGAAAAGTATGTCTCAACTGATCTCTCATTTGCGCAGTGTTCTTCAGTTCCCAAGCTTAAAGAATTATCATCAGCAATTGCCCTTTCCTTTTACTTCTATCTTGGCACTTAGTACACCCTACCTGTACCTAAGGAACTGAAATAGGTTTCTTATCTTGTCATATTTTATTGAAAATTAGGAGAGGCAAGAAACTATTTCTGTACCATCCTGTCCCTAATGTCTCCCGTCACCACCACCATAGCTGAAATAATCACAGTGCTTAAGCTTAGTGCAATAATGTTTTCAATAAATATTAACTGCATAATGTACACTTGCTATCATTTATAAATACTGTATTTTTAGATAGAATGGAAAGATTATGCATATATAATATCCACTTTTCTTCTAGGCTTAGTGAGAAGATGCTACTACTTGCAACCAAAATTTAGAATCTTAACTTAATTTTGAATTTTTTCTTCAACACAAAGCATATTTTATTAGGGAAATTCTTTGAATAAAAAAATATGTCAGTGGGTCAACAAACATTTTCAAAAATAGCTAATGAAAACTATAACTCATTGCCACCTTCTAGAGGTAAATTCAGCAACAAGAATAAAAAGCCTTCAAAATATTTTAGCCATTAAGCTAATTTCAGTAACTCTACTAATGCAAAATGAATGATGTATACATCATTTTATCTATAAGGATATTCTTTGAATAATAAACAAAATCTAAAAAACATTTTTAAATCATTTAAGTTTACATTAACAAATGCAATGGAAAATTCGAAACATTAATGCATATTCTCAAATAGAACAAAATAGATTTGTTTCAAAAAAAAATAAAGAAATTCAATGAAGAATACATATAGTATTATCCAACTTTGTTTAAAGGGAAAAAACAACAAAACAGAAATAAGTGATATAGAACAAAATGATAGAAGTTATTTTTAGAAAACAGGCTCATTTCTTATTTTAATTTTATTCTGTTTTATGTATTTTACCGTTTTATATGTTTTTTAATACCTGGTACAAAACAAAAACCGCTTTTATAATTTAAAATCTTTTTTCGAAATTGTGGAAAGTACATAAACAAACAACCATTTACTCTTACCTGGGTATGCTCAAATACAGCTGAAAGAACATACAGACGCTTGGCTTTGGATAGTTTCAATCATACAGTTGCCATCTGAGTTCTCCTTCAATCACTTTCTCTCCTATGTATACCAGATGGAATCACATGGAACTAAAAAGAAACGTAAAATTGGACTTAGTGGAATTAATCAATAATTACATTTGTGTGTATTTTAATTTAGAGGTTACAATCCATACTCTAAAATTCTAAGTATTTTTTGTGCAAGTTCAAGAAAGCTAGCCAATAACAGGAAAACAATGATGAAACGTAATTTTTTTTGAAAAGGTAGAGTAACAGATTGCTAGATAAGGGGAAATCGCAAGAGTGCTAGATAAGTTAAATGTTTTAACTCATGGATATGTTACTATTAAAACACAGTGATGGTTGGTTGACAATTTACCCCTTTCTCCCTTGGTCTGCACAACAGCCAGCCCCAGCTATCGCCTTCCTTATTAGCCAGTTAGACCAACCAAGCGCATACTTTGTACCTGATTAAGATAAAACGGAATTTTAGAAAGCACCCATCTGTTTAACTTTCATTCCACTTGGACTGCTATAGAGAAGCATTGAGGTAGCTTAACCTTCCATTCATCCTCTTGATAAACCAGAACAGACACAGCAGCTGGTTGAGATTTTCACATTTTATTCCAACAGACAAAAGGAAAAAGTCCTTCCAGATGCAACAACACAAATTACGCCTTCCCTTGTTCAGTCATTTCAAACATACCTCTGACATAGATACAAACAGTAGCAAAAAAATTCACAGTAGAGTATTTCTTCTTGCCAAAACAGCAAAAACAGCTCTTTTTTTTGGCAAAAATACAAAAACATATCTGACTCTTTTTTTTCTGCCTCCCTTCATAACTTTGATCCAGACCGTTGGTAAAGCCAGACCTGTATTTTTGACTTTCCCAAATTATAAGTAAAGACAGATCTCAAATATTTTATTTTGGCCTCTCTGTCTGTATCTAAGTCATCCGACTATTCTGAAAACTATCTTTTTCCATCTTAGCCACAAGTTTCATTGGAGGCCTGCCTATCTATACGTTCACCCTATTCTCTTTCATCTTCTAACATAACTTTAGAGAGAAAGAAAGAAGGGATCTTAGTTAAGGTGGCCCCACAGGCAAATTCCGAGGTAATAATTCAAGTAAGTGAGTTTATTTGGGAAATGCTAAGGGAGAGGGTTATAGGCAGATCATCAACAGCATCTGCCACAGAAGGTAACAATTTTCACATTTGAATTAAAATATAAGCAGGGTATGAATTTAAGGTCATTTATAGATATTTTATAATTTTAGTGAAAAAATGTTTCTCTGCCCAGTGATGCTATTATTTATTAAATCGTATGGTATTCTCTTAGCACTTACTGAATCTTAGGGTATACAAATCATACAATTCATTTTACTTTTCCTCAAAATGTAAAGGCTGCATTATCACATACTTCCAGCTTGAGAACTAGATTTTTTCATCCTGGACAGGAAATTTCAAACATAACACAGCAAAAGGTAACCGTGAAACTATGTCATGATTTCTAAAGTGATTAACCAGATGATTTTTTTTCTTTTTTATCTCATGGAGAGGGGTAAAGGAGAGACAAAATTAATTCTCTTTTAGCCTAATGGTAATTTCCCTATTTTGTGCAAATATTGGTCTTATGAAAAGAAATAAGAAAGAAATCACCCAAGATAACAAACGTAAGTAACTGTTCAAAAAAATCTCATTCCAAAATATTGCAGCAAAATAAATATTTTCCTTAAAACGGTTAATTCAACTTAACATCACCACAGCTTTTATTTCGACCTCAGATTGACCGAAATCCAGTCTTACTGTGGGAAAGACTTTTCAACCTAGAATATTCTATGCGATGTGACAGAATACAGAGGAGCACAAAAATATCCACATCAAAAAACAAGAATGAACATATGCCTACTTCTATCTTTCTTCTTGCAGGAAAATGACAGATACTCTGAAGTGCATCTATTATTCCATGTCTGATATGATTAGATTTGTTCATATAAAGAGCATTTTAATATTCTTGCGAAAAATGAGATGTGCTTCTAAGCTGCTCTTTTGAACATATTTTTATTTTAAAATATAAAATCTTGATTTCCGATTTGAATGATTCTTAAAATTTGAGCATAAACATAATACACTCAATTTTATAGTTTTGCCTCCATTTATTTCATATAGTCATGAAATTTGAAGATGTGTATGAAATTAAATGAAGCCAACCATTTCTTTACCAAAAGCTTCATTTTACCTAACAGCATTAGTTTAAGGAAAACATTATTAACATTGCAATATGACTAGATGCTTCAATTTTTTAATGCAACACTTATATCTTTATTTTTTAATTTATTTTATTTTTTTTGAGGAAGCTTAGCCCTGAGCTGACATCTGCCACCAATCATCCTCCTTTTTGCTGAGGAAGATGGGCCCTGAGCTAACATCCATGCCTATCCTCCTCCACTTTATATGTGGGATGCCTACCACAGCATGGCTTGCCAGATGGTGCCATGTCCACATCTGGGATCCAAACCGGCGACCCCCTGGCTGCCGAAACAGAACGTGCAAACTTAACCACTGTGCCACCAGGCCAGCCCAATATTTCTATCTTTAAATATTCCACACACAATAAAACCAACCTAAACAAACAAGCCAGGCTAAAAGGTATTTCTACCTGTCATCAAATGAAATAGCGACTATCATTATCATGATCTTAAAACTTTTCAAAATCATGTTTTACTACTTATTTTTCTTTCTATGGCTAGCTCCAAGAATTTAGCAATATTTCAATCTAATTTGCAAAAGGTTGCAAAAAAATGTTTTCCTGGATATTCATTTTTTATCTCCCACAGGCATCTAAATTCAAAGTATTCAAAATCAGATCCTTGTCCCATGATTTCCTTTTTTCTTTTCCTTTTATTTTACTTTGTCCAGTGATTTAATTAAGTAAACAGTACCTTTTCATTCTAGTTGCTCAAGCCAGAAACTTGGCGTTATCAATCCCTCTTATTTCCCTTACCATCTTTGTGCAAATAATTCAGAATAAATTCAATTCTACTTAATATAAAAGACTCCATTTTGTTTCCTCTCCCAGTTTACAGCCTCATCAACCCATCAGTAGTCAGCCATGTTTTCGCTAACAAGTAATCTGGCCATACCTCCCTCTGGACAAAATCCAAAGGCCTTAGTATGCCTTAACATCTTAATCCAAACGCTTTAGCAACTTTTCTTAAAGATGGTTCTCAAATGCTTCACCCTAATCCTCTAGACAGACAAAGAGTACACACACAGTGACTTGGGATGATTGTCATAAATGGCTTGGGGCAATCATTTCCTGTACATTCGAGTCTTTCATACTACAGCAGCGGTGTATGTAACTATACCCCTGTGCTCTAAGGAAGGTAAAGTTGGAAAATTAATTTAGTTCATTAAACAAATATTCATTGAGCACCTACTGAATGCCCAATTGTACTAGTCATTAGGGAGAGGAAAATAAGTCTATCTACTCCTTTACATTTGTCAATGTGATAAAGACTTTGTCAATGGCAAAGTCAGGTGCTGAAGAAATACAGAGAAGGTTCAGTTAAGTCTTCCTTAGAAAAGATGGAATCTGTGAACCTTTAGTTTAGAAGTTGTCCACTGAAGAAACTGGAAAAGGCCATAGTTGGTAGAGGGAACATCATAAGCAAAGGCACAGGAATAATAAAGAACATACCACTTTCAAGGATGGGCAAGTAGTTAGGTATATACGATTTGAAAACAGGATGCTTACAGGAGACTGTCGTATAAGAAATTTTAGTGGTAAAGTAAAGCCATATCAAGAAGACTCCTGACTGTCATGCTATGAAATTTGGATTTGACCCTAAAGGCAATAGAAGTATGATAAAACTGGGAAGCGGTGCAATAAGATATGTATTTTAGGAAGATTATGGGGTAAATATGGCTCTGAAAAGGCAATGAGAGAAGGTGAGACAAGCAAATTACTTCTTAGAAATCTGTGTATATTTGTTAAATAGTAATGCAAAATAGAAATAGACTCCAGGCATTCATACTTGTAAGATGTAAAATTAGAATGGTCCTCTGAATTTAATTTATGTAGGAATAAAGCAAGACCAAGACCACTCTGATCCTGGGCTTTCCTATTCTCAGAGATGTCAGTCTGGACCAAGAATTCACACCATCTGTTACTGTTTATATGCATTCTAAGTTCCCCACCCTCAGCTCTCAGTATGGTAAAGAAAAAAGTGATAGTGGATGAGACATGACACACCATTTCAGAATTAATAAAAATTTTAAATTTACCAATTTAAAAATAAATTCAGTCTAGTTCTTTTCTCTACATTTGACATGAAACTTTTAGCAGTGCTTTGAAGCTGTCACCAGAAGGAAATTTTCCTAATTAGAAGAAGTAGGAGAACAATTAGCAAGTCATTCACTCTTCTCGCTAAAATCAGTGAAAAACACAAGTCACTTTCTGTGTAACTTTTGGTTATTATACTTTTCAGCTTAAATAGGTTATGGTAGAGTCTTTGTTCTTTTTTTAACATTAACTCTTCACAAACTCTGATCTCTCAAATATTGAGAGCTTTTTATGGAAAACACAGTCTAGGCACTGAGATGGATCTAAAGTAGTGACAACTGGCCACAGGTTAACAATTTACTTGAGTTAATGAACGATGTACGGCAGAGTGAAATTCATACCAGGGTAAAGGAACATTTTTAATGCAATGGGAATTTAAAGAAGAAAGTAAATCTGACCACAGAAAAGAATGGAAATTTCAGCAATGTTTGGAGAAAGGATAGGGAAAAAGAAAGAAGAAAGAGCAAGAGAGTTAGGGGGTGAGAAAGAGCAAGAGAGCCCGAGCAAAAACAAGAGTGAGAGTTAAGGGAGAAAAAGCATTTCCCCATCAGTAATGCAAAATCCTGGGATTTACTCTGTCTAGGCCAATAAGGTGACATGTACCTTCCTAAACAATCACTGGGGGCATAGAATTGCTGATTGGCTTAGGCCAGGAGATACAGATATGGTCAATTCTCCTAAATCACATGACTATTCTACATGATGACAGGTGAGTTCCACCAACGAAAATCTGGCGTATTACAAACACAGCGGTAGGGAAATTAACAAATAAACACTAACTACACATCATACAAATTTAGAAAGAAATAAATGAGACAATCCACACACAGCAATCACAGTGCCTGGTACATAAAAATAGGACTTAGAATGCACAATAATTATTATTACTTCTGTTGGATTGTTTAAAAGTTCCATGCTTTCATATCATAATGGCAACTGTAACATATATCTTTGTACACAAATATTTGTGTTCATCTCAAAGTATTCCTTTATTATGGCTTCCTAGAAGTGAAATTACTAGGTCAAAAAGTATTTGATCTTTTAAGCACTTTCATACATATCACCAAGTTGTTTTCCAGAAAGATATACCAACAAAGATTTTCTATAGCAGATGATAATGCTAATTTCAACCACAGTTGCCAGCAACGATCTTTTCTAATCTTTTGACAAGTTGATTGTCAAAAATTTGTCTCTTTTTCTGAAATGTATACTTCTTTAACAGAAAGTAAAGCACAACTTTTATGTGTTTAATTTATAAAATACTGATTTTATAATTTTTATTTTCCTTTTCGTGTGCTTTTTTATTTTTATGACATTTTAATGGGGTTTTCTGAGATTCTGATACAAACATTATGTCTCAGGACCTCTGAACTTTTTATTCCTTCTGCCTTCATTGCTCTTCTCCCAAATGATTATATTCACTCACTCACTTCCTTCATTAGATTAGGAAAGGCTGGTTTTCCTTAATGCCAGTTATATATTTTATCTACAAAATAAGGTAAGTTGCTAACCCTTACATTAAGACCTTAGCTATGAATTAATACAAAGACATTAAAGTAACTAAGTCATTATCAAAGGTGTCAAAGAATTTTATTTAATTAATGGTTAAAATTTTACTTGTCTAATATATTTTATAGATTTAAATTAGGTATAATTTAAAATTAGGTTACATTTTTTAATTAATTATCTTATTTAGTTTATCTTCTAACATTAGGACTATTTCCAAAACACTGCAAATATGGATTTTAACACCAACTTCTTTGGTAACAGAACTAGAATTACATCTAACTTTTCCAAATATTCCCCATATTTTCCTTCCTTCCTTCTTTCCTTTCTTCCTTCTTTCTTTCTGTTCTTCTTTCCCTCCTTACTTCATCTCAGAAGACAAAAATTACGAGTCAGTATACATTACTGTAGTATTTTAATATATCGAAACATATTCAGGTGATGAAAGAAAATATTTATAAAACACTTATGCTAAAAGCCACCCTTCATTTTTAAAAGATTTTATATTACCACCAAAAGCTGTAAAACTACCTAAATATATTTCACTGCGTATGGAAATAAAGCACCTATTCAATAAATGTTCTTATTAAGCTTTTTTGTAAATAGCCACACAATAGAAGCTGTTCAAATGAAAGAAATCAAGAAACTGTGGAGGACTCCTTAATGAAAAATTGGGCCAGAAAGCATTCATTAACTTGGATTACATAAAAAGTCATTAGTTTAATTTTTCCAGTCCTGTGGAGTTTAATTTTATTCATGTTAATATCCATGAAATGAGTAATGAATTTAAAGGCAAATTTCAGTGAGCCGTAATTCAGTGTTCCAATTTCCCACAGTTAAGGCAGGGGGTGGGGAGGGAAGTTTTACTAATCCTTGTCTCTATTCTAAACTAATTGCAATATCACCATAATTGGATATAATTAACTTAAATTATACAAACACTGTTCAATAAAATCTGCAATACCTTCTGTTTCAAAATAATTCAACACAAAAAAGTGTATAAAAGTATCTACTGTTAACCAATAATTATTATTTCACAGATGAGGAAATAATCTCAGAGATGCTATCATCGCAAGTATTTTATAAGATGATTGGTTACGTTTCAAGGCTTTTCTCCAGCAAACAAACATTTTCAGTATCAAGATTGCACGATCATTCTTTATGTTATTCTCATATAAAATATTAATATGCCATGTTAAACTGCTGCCCTTTTTTGCTCAATGGTATTTTCACATAACAGTATACATTTCAATCTTCATTTAATTTAGTATATACATACATTATGCTTTTCTACCACTACTGCCACCTGCCCACGAAAAAAAAAAAAAAAACAAAAACAAAACTACATTCTCATAATAGCACCTTGAGTTTCCTTTGCAGACCTGTAGCTCTTCCCTGCCCCCTGACAGTTCATGTTTGCCTGGAGGTGACTCAGTGCCAGTTGCAAGACTGGCCGATGAGAGCACCATGACCATAGTCATAATTATTCACTCAAGAACGGAAATATGGATTAAGTTAAAACAAGGAAAATCAAATCAGCACCTTTTTCTAAAACTGCTTAGAAGGCAGGATCCCCTTCCACTTGAGGTGACAAACTGAAGGACTGAAAGTCTAGTAGCTATTCGCTCCTCAGGTTTCCTGCCTTCAAATGAATCCAACTCAGTGGGAAACAGAGCTATGAGAGAGAAATAAATATGAGTGCCTGGATTCAGCCATGCCTGAAGCATCACTCTAGAACTTTCTATTATGATAACCAATACATATTTTGTTTTGCTTAACTGAGCTAAGTAAATCAAATACAACCAAATAATCACTCTCAAATATATGTTATTTGCTAATACATAATATACATTTTATTGAATTTTTATGTGATTTTTGCTAAATTAAGCCAACAACATAAAATAATAATGAGCTAAAATGATTGATTGATATACTGAAAAAAGTTAAAATTGTCTACAAAATTGTTATTCAGCAAGTCTTTTGGTGTCTTGAAGATATCTGTTATGGTTAGAAACTGAAAAAAGACATGGAAGTTCAGATGAGTCTCGGCAGATTTTTCAGAATTAGGAGGGCAGAACCTATATACTTTAAAATGTTTGTTTTTTCTTAAGAAAACATGCAATATAGTCTTTCATCAAATTTAGGTTGGAGTATTATATTAATCACATCTTCACTTCTGTTGAAGACGGTATAAATGTGATCAGTTTAAACAACTGTAAACAGATTCAGGATGGATATAAACAACTTTATAAGGATGATATGTGATAGGCGATGCGGAGCATTTACTAATTTAAAAACTACACAAGATGAATAATCTCTCTTCATTCCTGATGAATTAACGTTATGTTTTACATGAAAGCAAATAAAGGACTGATCAGCAGCTGACTAGAATTATTCCAACCTGATTCTACTAAAAAGGTGTTTTCTTGTTTCTTTGAAGCTCTTCACAAAGATAACAGGTAAGTAAATCTTTCCTGCCTTACTAACTGGTCATACAAGTTTCTAGAGCAATTGTTTGCTTTGACACCTGGACCTTTCATAGCTTTCCACTGTCTGATAAGGATTTGATTATCTACCATGTGGTATCTGAATGGCTTATCAAAAATAAAAACTTGAACTATCAGTGTTTACAGAACTGGAAAAATAAACCCAACTTTATAAAAGACTTAAGAATATATCAGATACTCAGGTCTACAATTTCACAATTTCATTTTGAAAATGGATGTACAAAATCCTATAAGGCACCAAAAAATTTCTCCCCAAGTATCAGCTGTAAAGAAATAAAAGTTTAGTTTACTGAAGCTCATTTTCTTCATCGTTCACTTGGAAAAAAAATTATGACCATTTTCCTTTTTTCTTAAATAGACTCAAATATAATATGCTATCTCAATATGCATTGCTCCACAAAGGCACCTGATTCTTCTCTGGAATTTTCTTCTCCATTTCTCCCCCTCTCTTTTAGACCTTAGCTTCATGTCAAACAGAATTCAGTAAACTATAATCACTGAAGAAAGAAATCATGGATTACAAATATATATTTGAATCATTCCTTCCCCCAATCCCACAGGATAGAGTCTATGCTATAAAATGAATATTTAAAATACTTATAATGAACAAGCATTATATTTACCCAAGCTATGAACATCTTTCTCTTCAGCCTTTTCTGTTACACATTTTCCTCATCAGAAGGGAGTCATTTCTATCTTGACAAAACATGAAAAATATCGCTAACTTTTTCAGTTATTCTTCAGTTACGCTGTGATATATGAAGATAGTTCCTATCTGGGAGCAAACAAGACTGTGATCATCTCATTTGAGCCTAATCTCCAAGGTGCCAAAATCCAACGATATGGTTTAGCAAGCCTTTTCTTTGTTCACAGACTTATCAGAATAATGAAAAGTGTGGGAATGCCATCATAATTAGATCAAGTCTAATTTCATTTGATAATTAAATATTTTATATGTGAGTTAGGTCAAAGTGACCTACAGAGCGCTTGCCACATGATGCTAACAAAACCTATTCTTCTCTCTCCCGGGGTATTTTCAAAGCAGTTATATAGCAAAGCACTTCAAAAGTGAAAGGTACTATACAAATATGAGATCACGTTACCAGCCAAAAAGGATGCATTCCAGGAGAAGTTATGACTTGTGCTGAAAAGGTAAAATTTACAACCAAATTTCCTTTTTCCAACAAGTGATGTCAGAGTCCACACTTGCGTGTAAACTTTTGCAAAGACATTTCATAAGAATTCAACACTGAGCGAGAGAAAATAGAAGACCACGTAAGACCAAGTATATCCAATTTCCAAGTTCAAAGAAGAAAATGATCAAAGACCAGTCCTCATAATGCTCTGAATCTATTAGTAAGAGGAAAGTCCTCACGTTAGCCAGAGCACCTGCTCAGTGCTGTGCACTGGGGCCACAGATAAAGAAACGGAGCTTCGAATCTAGTTGAGGAGGCAGACATGCAAACAAATGACAGCTTGCTTTTATTAATGCTAAAACAGATGTCATCCTATTAAGCACCTGCATCTAACTTAATTCTTAATTTCTAAATAGTAATCTATTCAAACTAAGTCAGCTGCTGATGGTGATGAATCTGTAAGGTTTTTTAACTTTTTAAAATGTTTTCCCTGTATAATGACATTTTATTTTCAAAACAACCTTGTCCCATATGTAGGGCTGTGTTTTCCTCCTTTTACCAAAAAGAGAATCAATACTGAGAGATGAGTTAAAAGCAACAGAGCTAAGACCACAACTCAGGAATTCCGACTCTTTTAATTTCCTTTTCACAACTGGAGGCTAACACTTTAGTTGGCATGCTAAAATCTTGCATACTATTTATCATTTTATTTCACATTTTTGGGGGTGAACTGTGTTTATGGATAATACTGGAAAAGAAAAACCCTCAGCCATTGTGGCTAAAGCATGCTCTTGTGAGAAAACTATTCTAAGCTGTGAATTCCTTATTGTCAAATGAAATAATGATGAAGTTTTTTTTCAATTAGTACCTGCCAAGAAAACCGACTACATAAGAAAACAGACACAGTGTGAAGTCTGAAAGAATATATCAGATACTTGTACACCAATGAAAATTGCTGCCTAATCAAGGAAACCATACTATTCAACCTACTTGCATCTTGCCAGCTGAATTATAAGCAGAGCAATCACAGGCTCACTGTAATGTCTGAATTAGACAGAAATGGCATCACTTTCTTTGTATCTGGTACATAGTAAATGCTCAATAGATATTTGGGAAGGATTTAGCAGGGGAGGCAAAGAGCGCTAGAAAGGAAAAAAATCTTATCAATAGGTCATCAAGTTCCACCTGGCAAAAATCAAACAAAACAACAACACACACACAGTTAGTTAAACAGAAGTAGCACCACATTTGACAGATTGAAGGACAACCTCATCTCACATTTTAAAAACCCTACCTCTGCTTTTTGCCAATGTTACCTGTGTAGTCTTTGAGTACTTGCTCAGGGACTTTGCAGAGAAGTATTGTATTCAAGATGGAGACAACACTCTGAGATGCAATCTTCATCACTTTTGACAACTGAAAGAGTCTTACCGACTTACAGATGTCACCATTATTAAGTAAGTTTAACTCCCTGTAGAAGTTGTTAAAGTATTTTTAAGCCCCACCTTTGGATTGAAATAACTCATGAAGTAGTTAATGAAAATTAAATTGGAAGGAAAATTTGTGAATTAAATGAGGGAGCTGACAATTAACATATGCAGTGAGATTCAAGAAAAGCCTAGAAAAATAACCGAGAAACAGTTACTTCTCATTAATTGATTGCTTCATCAAGGAAAAAATACATGGAAGGCCAACCACAAGCAGGTCACTGGGAAGGCGCTGTGGGTCCTCCAACCACCGCTCCTTGTGCCTAAGTAATTTCTCACCATACTCAGACTAGCCATCTCTTGCTCCAAAAATGTCCGCCATGCCTATCAATTCCACCTGTGAGGGTCCTGCCTTCATCCTCCTGCTGGAAGAATAATCTACCTTGAGGCACTCATCATAACCCTTCTGCTCTGAGGAGACTAAAGTGAGCATCCAAGCTAAGACTAGATTATCTAAGGCTCAAGAGGTGACCTAGTGCAACAGCTCCAGCTAAACAAAGAAACAGTGGATTACCTGGGTCAAGAACATGTTCCAGATTCTGAACTATGACATGGAGGAGAATCAGACTATTTGTAAATGGAGCAGAAGAAAAGACACATAGGGAGAAGATGCATTACAGACGTTATGAGGCAGTAGAAGTCATTAAGAATAACAATTATGGGTGATCAGAAACTGAGTCAGAAGAAGGTAGAGAAACATTTAGAATAGACAGAATGTTGGTTAGCAGCAGGAAAAGCAGACAGAAGGGAGCTACGTCATTCCAATGGCAGAGAATCAACTTTGTCACTAGGGGGCAGAGAGGGAATTGGTTCAGAGGAGCTGCACTGCTCACTCCCCACTTCTGAATCTTAGTCCCTTTTCCCAGGGTTCCCTTAAAGGCTGGCCACCTGCTTAGGATTCCTGTCTTCATCCCTAAGCTTAACCTTATTGAGGTAACCTCAGCGAGTCTTCTTCCTTGCAGAAAAGAAACCTAACATCATCTCTGCTGTCTGGTCTCCTTAACATCCACCCAAGGAATCAGTCTTAAAACCACAAACAAACACAAATTCATCATACGCAACACTGTAAAATTAATTTTTGCCACTCCATCAAATTAATACACTCTCAAAGAATTATACTATTCCAATGAAAAGGAAAAAACAAAAGGCCACAAAAATGTGTTATGCATCTCAAGTCGCTGAAAAAAGTATAGTCTCCAAAAAAGAAAATATGCTCATTTGTAGACATCTGTTCTTCTACAGCTCATTCAAAAGTAAAAGCAAACACACAAACCTCTGCTATGATTTTCTCTTTCTTCACAAGAACAATAAAGCAAACATAATTTATCTATGGCTTCTGTATTTTCTCTGTTGTGCTTAAAACACTTTACACTTTTTTGTAACTCAAGGCTAACTTAAATGTATTCACAGACTATATCAATATAGCAGAAAAATACAGTATTTTCAATTTTATGACCCCTCAACACCAAGAAAGACCAGACATTTGTCCTACACTATTCTTACTTATATATTAGATTTTATTTTCCTATGTTATAAATATTAGGTACAGAATTTTTATCAGACTTACAAAATCATACTCTGCAGGTGGGAGGAAGGAAGGAGGATGAGAAAAAGAGAAAGAGAAGGCTGAAAGAGAGAAGAGGAAAGGATAGGAGGTAGAAAGGATGTAAAGAGCACGAAAAAAAAAAGCTGCCGTGGGGGAAGAGATTGGAGGCGGGGGACTGCTGGTGACAAGTGCGCCCACGGAGCATCACCGCATCCTTATTTCCAGGCTTCACATTAGATCCCCAACCACCCAGCCTAGAGCCCCAGCACATTAGGGAAGAGAGCATCTAGGCTTTTCCATTTCTCATTCCGTGATGCTGGTCACTCTTTTTACTGGCTGAAGGCCAGTGCTGACCGCTCTGAGTCGCAGCCTCTTCTCATTCTGGTAAGAGGGTGTAGACACTCGTTCCTAGTTGCGCATCTCTCCTGTGGTCCTCGTATGTAACCATTTCTACCTTGGTGTCTGTGTCTGAGTTCCTGGAATCATACTGTACTTTTGTCACACTTTCCCTCCAGACCTGAAACTTGATAAATAAATCCCACTCCCTAGCATGGGCTGACCCAGACCTCAAAAAGAACACCTGTGCAAGCCCCGGGTGTCTACCTATTAAATGCTATCTGATTCTCCACGGCTGTGCCATACCCACAAGCTAAAGCTCCCTGTTGCTTCATCCTGGACTCCTGGAGCTAATCTATTTCCTCAAAAGTGCCTGGAGGTAGTCTAAGGTAACCTTGGACACTAGGCTTCTGTCCACCCACTGGAACTCGACCGGCAGCCCTACAACTGAGGCAACTGCCGCTGCACCGCCCTCTCCTCTACCCACCCCGGCCAGTTCACACAGACAGAGACTAATACTAAGATAAGAGAAAAACCAAAAACATTGTTCCAGGAACTAAAATTCACTCATTTAACCAATTGTTATTGTGTGTCAGGGCTATGTCCAGACAGGAGTGATACAATAATGAACAAGACAGATTCTCTGTCCTGAAGGAATTTATGTTCTATTTATCTGCATATATAAACTAAAATCTAACTACACATCAAGGTAAAATCATTGTCTGCTTGTTACTACAACAAATAAAAATACGTGAGCTCTTTTTTGCACTTCCTGGAGATAGAACAATCCAAATTAGTTGGGCTTCATTACAACACAGATAAAGATGCTGAGGGCCTAAGCACCATGAACCTGGTGCTCTGAATATGCTGCTTGGAATGTAAAATCTTCACTTTGCACTGTGAACTCTCTCCACAGACATCTCTGGACCAGTAAGCAATCCTGGGGATCAGGAAGGGGTCTCACTGGGCACTTTCCCTCCACATAACAAAGAACGGCGAACGCCCACACAGAAAGCCAACAGGGCTTTCCCTGGGATTTGTAAGCACTGAACAGCAAAAGGACATCCTATTACTTGAGCACTGTGAACAGGATGACAGGATAGGAAAGAAAAAGTATTTATTTATTTAACTACAGTAAATAATTCTCCTGAGCAATACAAAGGGAGTTTGGCTAGTTCTAAATAAGACAGATGAGAAAACAGCCATAGCACACATTTAGCCCACTTCATGTAAACTGAAGATTTTTAATATATCTTTTGAAAAACTGCAGTATTAGATTTGATATGTTTAATAGAATGCAATCTATAAAATTCAACATTACACAAGCATATGAAGTACGACTAGCGAGACAACCGCCACTGGTCAGTTCCCAAAGGTGTCACAAATTAGACATGTCTAAATAAGCCCTTATATTCAGAAATGCCACAGATGCTCTGCTTCCAAATTTCTCACCTAGGAAAATGTTGCCAGCTCTTCAAGTTATATCACATTTGTTCCTTTTACTCAACTCTTTATATCCTGCCACGACATCTTATCCACTCTACTTTCAAAAGAGCTCTAGAATCTATTCCATCCTCTCCATTCCCACTGCCAGACACTGATAACCTTTTGCCTTGAAAACTGGACTAACTCTCCTTACCCACTGTGTCTCCCAGTCCTCGCCCTGGCAGCAATAGCTCAGAAATGCAAATCTTGATTCTGCCACCCACCTATTAACCATCCTTCCATACTTTCTTGGAATTTACAGTATAAATTTTATACTCCTCCATAATTCAGTCCTTGCAAACACCCTAAACACATCTCTAGTCAACCACTACTTGATGCATATCCATTGCTTTCAAAAATTCCTGTCTACTGGATTCAATTTCCTGAGTGACCACAAAGTTACTGCAAAGCATTTATGAAGCCACAGGTGCACCAAGTACCTTCTATAGACTAAAAATGTCGCACACAGACACATACTATAAATGTTCAAAGGTAGAAAAATGAACCCTTGAACATACCAAAGGCAATTAGATCCTATAATTCTGAATTCGTACAAATATAACTGACAAAAATAATGTTTTCTAGAAGAAAAATAGGCAATGATGTTAACAGAAAAGATATTGAGAATCGGGAAGCGGATCATTTTTCAAAATTTAATATTTCTACAGCTCCTGGGAAATTAAGAGTGAGGAAGGCTTTCAAATCACTTAGACAGCTGTATCGTCTACCTGTCTTTACAATCTGTGTTTATTTTAATTAGACAGAACCCACCTCTGACAGAGCATCAGTTTCCTTTTCTGTATTCCATTCCTTTTAACTGGTTTAATTGGTGACAGTTCTCCACATGCTTCAATTGTTAGATATTTTGTGGAAAAAGCCACTCTGCATGCTAAAAGAAACAAAGAATGTTCTACTCTCTTGGCCAGTATTACCTATCAGCCTTCTAAATCAGATAATAGAGGAAGAAATGGAGAGAAGTGATCCATGCTCCTTAATGTTCAGAGGCTTGTGAAAGAAACACAACCATTATTTTGACATATGGCTAGGAAGACTATAGCTACTCCTTTTGTGAAAAGGCCTGGAGTCATCTATGAATTTAAATTTAAGGCTTTAGAAGAACAAGCAACAAACTATTAGGTTTACTTGTCAAGTCCTGCAGGCACTAATAAGGGAATAAACTTCCCATCTGCTCAGTGTCAGAAAGAATCATAAGTCTTCTACTGTTTTGTTTTTTTTATAAACATGTACAGGTGAATAAGGCATTCTCAATAATACCACTTGCAGAAATAAAAGTCAGTTATACCTTAGAACAATGTGTCTCAAAATGAATTCTGAGAAATGTTAATTCTACGAAATACAAGAGGTGTTGTGCACATACATACATACACACACACTCTCCATAGTCAGACAGATTTGGAAAACATTAATTTGGATAAATAAATGTAAACAACGTTTTCACTATGGTATTTCTCATGTTTTTAATATATTATTGTGTATTTTGAAGCTCACAAAAGTAGATTAGTGGACACTCGGTCCTGTTCAAAACATCCACGGAGACATTTGATCCACTCCAAAAGGTCCTTGATATTTGGTCCTGTCAAAAATGACCATGAGCATATCTGCTCCAGGCCAAATGGTCCTCGATATTTGGTCCTGCCAAAAACATCCACATGTAGAAAACGTCCCCAGGTTCAAATAGCCCATAACATTTATTTATACTTTTGGCTTACAAGATTAGTACATAAAAAATACTACCATTTTTTATTAGTCCAATAACTGTGTTGTGGCTGTATTGCCAATAACAACCCTTCTTGCCTCAGTAGCCCAGCTGGTAATGGCCCATGGGGTTAGGTAGATGATTTGGGGTTCAAATCCTGCAGAAGAGCAGGATATATATTAACTATGCACATGGAGGAAGAGTCCTACAGTTAGAGATATGCAGAGGACAAGTCGAAGACGGGATCTTGTGAGGCATGGTGAGTTAATAGTCACTGGGCATTTAGTTGGATGTGGTTGGGTGGTTCAATAGAGTGGAGTTTGAAAGGAGGAGTTTGGTCAAGCTATTATGTAAAACTGGCTATGAACACATTGATGTAAACACTTTACATAGCATTTCACTTGTTCGTCAGGAGTGAGAACACGTGTGGCTTTCCTACCACATCGCAGTCGGTTATAATAGCCTCTATGAGGGGATATGAGCCGATATGAGGGCAGCTAATTAACGCCCCTACAACTATCCCATTGCCCAGGGTTAATGGGCAATGTTTCCCTTGAATCGATGTCCTATTAAGGTACAATCGTGGGAAACCGCAAGAAGCATCTGCCACTATTTGGAAGGGTTTTAGTGGGTGTGACTCCTGCTCTTACCTGCCAATCAGCGTGCACCCCCGGCTGGTGCCTACCTACTAGCTGATCCAGGCCTGCTTAACCAAGTGTGGAACCCATAAGACATTAGTAAGGTTTTCCCTACCAGTAAACCAGTGACCATCAGTGAGACACCTCCAAAAGAAAAAAAAAATTACCCTTCTTCTGTTGCTTGGCAATATGACATCTTGATTTGAAAATCTCAGAGGAATATGGCAGAAATGGTAGACTCACACACACAAAAAAACTAGTGCTACACTATAATGTTTTTTATTACTATTCCCATTCCTTTAACAGGGAGAGGAATAAAAGATACTGGCGCTGTGACGAGAGGAGAATCCGCAATGCCTGATGTACAAGTAGTCAGGATTTAGGTAAAATTACAGTCATTCAAGACAGGACAGGAAAGCATCGGCACCACATTAGTGTTGAAAGGGAAGTAAGAAAAGCCCTGAACAGGTTAAAACAACAAGCAGAAGAACCAAATGCAACACCATTCCAGGTACTTCAAGGAACTCTCCGTGATACTCACAATGAAGAGGTCCTGTTAATGCTACTAGACAGACACTCATTAAAGAGGCGCATAAATAGAATGCAAAACAGACATCAACCTCCAAACCCAAATTCATTGCGTGGAATTAACATTCCAGAGGAGTATAAAGTGACCAGATGTGGAGAACCATTTCTTATGCATGATTCCAGTGCTCAAGATGACAAGAGAATTCTTAGTTACACAACTATGACAATATTCAATATTTAAAATGCCAGTACCACGTTATTCAGTGATGGCAGCTTCAAGATTGCACTAACACAGTTCACTCAGTTATTTACTGTATACCACGTAGTACTGGGTTATACTATGCCATTAATTTATGCACTAACAATGAAAAGGCAAAAAGACACTTACAGATATATATGAGAGAAAGTACTTGTATTTGCACAGGAAAGAACTCTTGACATTAACCTTTTATTGTGCATGATGAATTTCAAGGTTGCAAAGATGAATGTGATTTGACGACTCTTACCAGATGCACAAGTAAAAGAATGCTTGTTTCACTTTTCAGACTGCAGTGAAAAATATCTTCTTTTTGGGGCCAGCCCTGTGGCACAGCGGTTAAGTTTGCACATTCCGCTTTGGGGGGCCCAGGGTTCACCGGTTCAGATCCCAGCTGTGGACATGGCACCGCTTGGCAAGCCATGCTGTGGTAGGCGTCCCACATATAAAGTAGAGGAAGATGGGCACGGATGTTAGCTCAGGGCCAGTCTTTCCTAGCAAAAAGAGGAGGATTGGCGGCAGATGGTAGGTAGTGCAGGGCTAATCTTTCTCAAAAAAAGAAAAAAAGGAAAAGAAAGAATGTCTTCTTTGGGTCTAACACACAAGTATATGACAACAGAAAGTAACACTCATAAATGTGCATCCATGTTGTTTGGCTTCCATTTGTGACTATGGAAGATGTAAATGAAACTTTTGAGTATGTTAAGAATGAAGAAGCAAATTTAGATAATCTAATGGATTATGTTGAGAGAGTGTATGTCCTTGGAAGGCATGAAAGAGTCGGAAGAAGACCAGAGGCTCCAAGAGTTCCCCCAGGAACTTGGAATGTTTATACACTAGTAGTGAATGGCAAGCACAGGACGAACAATGCAGTGCAAGGCTCGCACAGCAAATTTCAAAAACTGATAAAGGTAGTGCATAATCTTTCAATTTGGAGATTTACTGGAGGGTTAAAAGACAAACAGCAAAGCAATGAACAGGTTATCACTCGGGTTCTTGGTAGTCACAGTCAAATACAACTTCATGACAATATCAACAAAATCAAATTCGTATAACCAAAACTGTTAACAGATATAACAAATATAAAGCCAATAATCAGACCAATATATATCCTTGAGAGCAAATGTTCATCAACTTAACCGCCAAACTTCATGACAAGGAAGAACAAGAATAAAGAGGAAATCCAAAATTCATCATCAATTACAATAAAAATAACAAATAAAATTTTTAAAAAGTTAAATGTTTGTATTATTTAACAAATCATGGACCCAATGTCTCCATGGACATTTTGGGCAGGACCAAATACCCAGGATCTTCTTGGCATGGACCAAATGTCTCAGTGGACGTTTCGGACAGAACCAAATATCAACTTTTGGAGTGGACCAAATGTCTCCACGGACATTTTGGATAGAACCAAATGTCCTGTGAGGCCAAAAGTATATCATAACATGATTCCTTATTTTATGTCACCAAGAAAACACTTTTTCATGGAGTATCTCCAGAGTTTTATTCATAATGGTCCCAGAAAAATGAAGAGATAGAGATGGTTTCATGATTAAAAATTTTACTTCCAGAAAATAAATCAATAATTACAACCTAACTCCTGACTGAAATGCAGAAAGATCTGACATGCAAGTACTCAAGAGTATATGAAATCAGGTTCATAAAGAAGCTATGAAATAATTTTTATTTTTTAAAATTGAGCTGACAATATATATCAGTATTTATAAAGAACCTTTTGTCATTAAGAAGGAAATAGAATTAAATTTGGAAAGACAAGCAATCATCACGAAAACTAGGTTTTGTTCAAAGTCTCTTCGAATTAAGAAGAAATTTTAGGGCCGGCCTGGTGGCGCAGCAGTTAAGTTCGCATGTTCCACTTCTGAGCGGCCCAGGGTTCACCGGTTCAGATCCTGGGTGCGAACATGGCAGCGCTTGGCAAAAGCCATGCTGTGGTAGGTGTCCCACATATAAAGTAGAGAAAGATGGGCACAGATGTTAGCTCAGGGCCAGGCCTCCTCAGCAAAAAGAGGAGGATTGGCAGTAGTTAGCTCAGGGGTAATCTTCCTCAAAAAAAAAAGAAAAAGAAAAAATTTTATTGGACATAAATGACATACATATTTTCCTAAAAGAAATGTGCCTCCTCCCCATTGGAGCAGGATAATTATCACCATATACATCAAAGGCATAGCGAGTATCAAGTTGCTTTCTAACCCAGATCATTAAAAGCTGTATGAATAAGTGTCAATTTGCCCCAATATGTTTTTCTTCTCATACAATTAACTTGCAAAAAAGAATTACCTAGATTTGTTTTAGGTGTGAACACTTGACAAATCGTAACAAACATCAAATGTGTAATGTCCCAGGATATCCTCCATACTTTCTTTCTGTAATGATATTAATGATAAAGTCACAATGATCTTTCCAAAACGCAAACAAGATCAAATCGCTTGCTGCCTTCTGCTCACATTTACAGACCTACAGGCTCTGCGTGAGCTGTCCCATGCACACCGGCGCTCTCTCTCTCTCTCTCTCTCTCTCTCTTTCCACCTCCTCATCCTTCCACTCAGTCCCTCCCTGCTCCTCCATTCCAGCCACATAAGTCTTCTTGTTCTGTCTCAAACAAGCCAGCATCATTCCCGACTTGGGGTCTTTACATGAGCCCTTTTCCTACATTTTCACCTACCTCAAGCACCCTTCCATCCTTCAACTTTCTGCTCAAAAGTCTCCCCATCCCAGAGGTTTTCCTATCTGGAGCACTGTTATATAACAAGTCCACATGTTGCATGGCCTCTTCTCTTACCCTGTTTTATTTTCCTTTCTAGCGCTTATCAGTAGGTTAAATTTTCATTCGTTTGTCTCCTTCACTATAAGGAGAAATGAGGTCTTATCTTTCCTCTTTACTATTAAAAAACATGGTTTTCAAATCCAGTTGTATGTTAGAAATACTCTAAGAAGTTTTAAAATGTAGGAATGCTGGGTGCTATGCATTTCTAATTTAAATAGTGTGAGGTCAGGTGTGGGCATCAGTGGTTTTTGAAAATGACTAGGTAGAAAGATGCCTGGGACATGATAGGCGCATAAATGAAAGAATGCTTGACATAAATGAAGACACCTACATCCTATCAAATAAATTTACAGAGCAGAACATATTTTGAATGCTGCATATAATATTTGGCAATTAATACCTAATGGTTAAGATATCTGTAACTGTCATCTGCTCAATATTACGCAACGCAGTGACATTTTAGAAAGGCAAAGAGCTTTAAATTGCTCATTTGTTGGGAAAAATAATGTTCAGGTTTATGCCACCATAAAAGAGGAGCTTTACTCCATGATTGTGCTGAACAAGAAAAGCTTTCCATTGTATGGTAACTAAACTACTCATGATATATTAAAACCAAGACTGTTATTTGACCTATTTACTTCTCAATTTTGATAATCGATAATAAAATGAAATACCAACTTCCACAACGAAATTTCTAGAAGGCAGTTTGTGTTTTATTGCCCTGCATTAAAGTAAGCATGTCATGCCCTCCTATCCTTCCAAAAACAGCAGCCAATTGGTTTCCACTTCATCTCCTCCTCCAGCATCTCATCAGACGAGAGCAATGTCAGGGGCACAGGGATCTAACACTGTGCACACCCTGACCTGACCAAAGAACAAAAGGCTCTCACTGCCTTGGTCAACATGAACAATTAAGTCTATCTTCCTCTTAGGAAATCAGAATAAAGGTTTCACAGGTGGAAGCAGCTCTTACTGCCAAAGGACTTTCCGCGATTTGACACATCCAGGATTTAGTGCCAGAAAAAGCGATGAAAACCTTGGAATGCTTCTAGCAGTTTTCAGCTGGTAGAGAAAATTCTCATTGCTTGAAAATTAGCATTAAAAGAAAACCTGGAATTGTCTATTGTGCTCAGCCAGGATTCTTGAAAAGCTATGATACGTCGGTAAAGACTTTTTGGATTGCTATTGAAGATCTTTCTGCATGAAAATTACTGGTAGTTCAGAGTAAAAGTGAAGACTATTTTGGCCAGAATACATTCTTTTTAGTCATGAGTGACAGTGTTTATAAGATCATAACCAGAGAATCAGAATGAACTAGGTAAAATCAGGAAGGTGAACCAGCGGGGCATTAAGCACAGGATGTCAATCAAAGAGAATTGGAGATCAAGAAGCAGCAGAGCATATTGCCAATGGGGAAACACAATTCTCTGACACCCAGGAGTTCACATTCTCATTACAAAATGTCAACCAGTCTTGATAATCAAGGTATTTTTAAAGGAACTACAGTCATAAAATATGGAGCAATCACAAAATAAACACTGAAAGCCTGTACATTTAGCTAGCCTCCAACCTTTTTCCTAGTCTGTTTACTTACTACTTATCCTTTCCTCTCTGTGATGACTCTGATACACCACCTTCCACAATTCCTACAGTTTACCAACGTATAAGTAACATCTCAAATTGAGTTCTCTTTTCTAAGTCCTATAGGATTGTTAATGTCATGTGAAAAACCAAAGTCTTTTCCTTCCAAAATTATAAGGAAAAGGAACAATCAACGATTTTAGGCCTGTCACCTCTCTTCTCTTCAGGAAAGCTAAAGTTAATAGTAAATGGACATCATTTTTTAATTCATCCTGTTCTTATATCTATAACTAACTGTTAAGCCACCACTTTTATCAAACAATGCAACGACACAACTATTTCCATGAGATGAATTTGATCACAACCCCGTTAAAGGCTTTGATTTTGCAGGTTGGAGAAGCATGAAGCAAACATGACAACAGGAAATGCATTTTTAACCTTGGAGAGGAGAAAAGCATTCCAAAAGTTTGATTTAGTTAGACAGATAATTTGAGTTACTAGATAATAGCTTATGTCAGTGTTTTTACTCTCATTTTAAGGACTGTTAAACATAATCATAGCACCATTCATTTCTCCTTCATAGCATGTATCACTCTGGAGCCTAATTAATTATCACTGACTACATCTGTTTTGCTCACCGCTGGATCTCCAACATTTGATACAATGCCTGGCATATAATTGTAACTCAATACGTAACTGTTGAATTAATAAATTAATGTTAAAAAATAGATAAAGAAGTGAGAGCAGAGTGGTAGCATATCAGTTCCCAGGTATTTTGAAATATATATCTGATGATTTTATATATTTCTTTGTCATCCAAATCCAACTTAAAATACTAAATTTGACTATGAAGAAAATTATAATTGATAAGTCTTCTAATACTTCTTTATAGCAGTCTTATAACAACGTAGCCATTTTTTTAAAACTCAAAAGGAATTTTTGGCTCTCTTCTCAAAATAAAAAGAATATAGAAGACAAAAGAACACAGTTGACTTCACGAACCACTACACAAAATGCTCGTGTTAACCGTTGACTTTATTAACCACTATATAAGATGCTAACTATTGCATTATTTTTTAAATGTGTCACTTACTTACTGATTTCTGATTAGAAATGGATGCCCAATGTTTGTGCTTTTAGTTAAACTAATGAATATTACAAAGGATAGTCTCAAATGCAACTGGTATTTTAAATAAGCTTATTTTTCTTTAACTCTCTTCATATAAAACACTATGCAAGAATTAGGCAGTCTTAAATTTTATAATGTACAAATTCTATTCTGATGTCATTAAATATGTCTCCTAAAAAACTGATATTTTATTCTAATCATAATTTTTAATAAAATATTGGAAAAACAATCATGGAGCATATATACACATCCTTTTTATTTATTTGTGATTTTATGGCTTTTCTCCCAAAATGATTTGTTTTTTAGGATTCTATGATTAATGTTGAAGATACACATATCATTTCTATCCTTTTTTCAATCACCTCAAAAACTATTAACTAATATTCAGTAACACCAAATTTAGTATTCAGTGGAAAATAATTTCTCAATCAGGCAAATTTGGTGATGGCTTAGTTTTCAACTCCTAATTTTATTATATTTGTCATCTTCTTTCTGTAAGAAGCAACTCTGTCAGAACTATAACAAGTAAGGAGTTATTCAATCTTTATCTGAATAATTTTTAAAAATCTAGATTATTAATACTAAATTTTTTTTTAGTTTCTTCTCTCTAGCTTTAATAACATAGCTGTCTTCCTCAGATATTTCTATTTCTTTTCTTTTCCCTTTACCACAATTTGTACAATGTTATCATCATCACGAAGAAATATTTATCCTAAGCCACATCTATAAAAGGAAAAAATATACAGAATGCAATACTTCTTGGTGCCAAGTCTGTTTGTTCTTTTGTTTGCTTCTTCAGAGCACTAGCCTATCTAAAACAACCCAGGAGTGTGATCTGCCACCAAGATGATCCCCTAAATAGATCCCAGGATACACAGTGATCAAATGCCTGTCTCTAATCTAGAACCTATAACATTAATTCATCTTCTCAGCTGATCTTACTGGGTGGGCTTCATCACCTGCGTACCAAGAGGAAGATCCCGAAGAATAAAATTTACCAAAGTAAAGGCTCCAAAGAAGCCTTTGAATTTTGATAAAATGAAAAAGGGTTTTCTCCATATTCAGAACCATACTGTCCATAACCTAAAGCCTGGTTAAAGAGTCAGAAATTCTATTTAAATCATACAGTGTAGCAGTGATGCATAAGTTTACATTCATGAATGTAAGTTAATGGTGTCAACATACAAAACTGAAGAGACCAAGATTCATTGATGTATACGTATTTAGTAAAGTAATTTTACTGTATTCATCTTATTTTAAATGGAAAATGAAAATTTCCTGTTACTATTTAATAGAAAGGTTTAGCAAAGATTTTACTTATAAGCTAAGAACAAATTTCTGAAGACTTTGTGATTATGGCTAAGTCGTTTCGCAAACATCATTTTGAAATTCTCTGTGACAATGCCTTTTCTTTAAAAGTTATTTTAACTTTTTTGAAGTGGTTTATTGTTTACATATATTTGAATATTTCTACATGAACTAATAATGTTACTTAATTAAAATTATTACTTTAACATCTATATGTTTAAAAATAGGTCTATTATCAGAATGTTTCCACAAACTAAAACAGAAAAATATTCTTTTTTTTTTTTAAAGATTGTATTTTTCCTTTTTCTCCCCAAAGCCCCCCAGTACATAGTTGTATATTCTTTGTTGTGGGTCCTTCTAGTTGTGGCATGTGGGACGCCGCCTCAGCGTGGTTTGATGAGCAGTGCTATGTCTGCGCCCAGGATTCAAACCAACGAAACACTGGGCCGCTGCAGCGGAGAGCGCGAACTTAACCACTCGGCCACGGGGCCAGCCCCCGAAAAATATTCTTTTTAAATAACATTTTAATAGTTTTTAGAATGCTACAGATATATGTGCTAAGACCATAACAGTAGTTAAATGAATTCTAAAGGCAGGTTTTTAAAAATTTCATCTCTGAAAGCAACTTATTGCTCTTACTTGGCCTAGAAAATTATTCTTCTGAATCCCTTACGAGGTCTTCATTCTGTTTTGTATTCTCTCACAGTGTGAGGAGACTCTTGGTGTCTAAGTGGTTCACGGCCATATAGATCCAAGAAGTCCCCAGATTGCCTAAAATTATATGCGATATTAGGTGTGTATATGCATATTTTAATCATAATGTCAAAAGGCCCTATGACCCCAGCATGCTAAGAATTGCTACCTGGCATTTACTGCTTCCTCAGTGTATAAGATGATGTGAATTTGTGAGTGGCCTAAATACACACCCACAAACACACACAAATTAGTAACATGAGTTGAAAGACTTTAAAAATATTTCACTTAGTTTAACATAGATAAATAAGTACATGCAAATAAACTGTCAAGTATAGTAATAACAATATTACACTAAAGTATAAGAGTCATAGAAAAAAATCCTTGGGGAATACCCTAATTCACTTACCTTGCCCTGCTTCAACAACGCACCATGTTAATATTTTACTAATACATTGCCCAAAGTCGAAGAGTTGTTCCTGCTTTTTGTGACAAGAGAAATCTCATCGGTTAGCTGACCAGCTTGAGAGAATCAAACAAAAAACAAAGCATAAGGCATCTTTTGCAAAATCAAGTTTGGGTATTTTGACAAGGAAGGAAAGGATGGAGGGAGGGCGAAAAAGAAAAAGAAAAGAAAGAAAAGGAAAAGAAAGGGAAAATATTTTTCATCTGTGTAAATAAAAATATAAAACTAAGATCTATTTTAACACAAGTTTGGCATTTTCTCAGTTTTACAGAATGGAAAGGATCTTTCACAATTGAATTTTTTAATTGTTCTCTTTCTATTCTTTGTGGGGTTTTTTTTGGATGAAGTAGTTGCCTATTTTATTTTTGTTCATCGGCCTTTTACATCAATTTTTTATTTAGTCTTTTGGGGTGGGAGGCGGTAGAAAGGACTCTGTGTCAAGGCTCCTTTATTATAGGCAATTTTCTTCTTTGATAACGTCACGTGATATTCATTCCTGTGTATCCTTTTTAACTTCCACAAATTTGTGCTTGAATGAAATATCAGAGTAAGATTTCTTAAGACTAAAATAATGTATTTTTTCTTTGTTTTTAATTGCAATAAAAAATACATAACATAAAATTTACCATCTTACCCATTTTTAAGTGCACAATTTAGTAGTGATAAGTACACTCACATCATTGTGCAACAATCTCCAGAACTCTTTTCATCTTGCAAAATTGAAACTCTATACTCAATTAAACATCAACTCCCCATTACCAGCTGCCCTCCCTTTCAGGCCCTGCTGAAAATAATGTATTTTTAATAGATGGAAAAGTACGAACTCATTGAGGAAATGAACTTCCTAAAATACATTTTGTATTTCTTCCAAGTTTTCACTGCATAGAGGTCTTTCCACAAATATGTGTTAGTCATCGACAATGCCTCTTCATAATTAGCACCAAAACATTATGCTGTTTTCCAGACATCAGTGGCACCTGTGCACTGGGAGCTATTTCCAGTAATGAGGATGACTTCATACAACCTGCCCACATTTTTTAAAACTTAATCATTATTAATAACATGAGATAACAATAGAGTGCCAGACACGGTTTTTCATGCTTTACAAATGCATTAGTTACTTTATTTCTGACAAGTATATGAGTAAGTACTAATATGACCACCATTTCATGGATGGGAAATTACAGCAAACTATCAGCCTATTTTTGATGGGTTCATTATATCAGTATAAAAGTTTACAGAGCCACACTTGATACACCACATTAACAAAATGAGGGGAAAAAAATCACACGATCATCTCAATAGATGCAGAGAAAGCATTTGACAACAGCCAACATCCATTTATGATAAAACTCTCAATAAAATGGGTATAGAAAGAAAATACCTCAACAAGCTCATAGCCAACATCATACTTAATGGGGAAAAACAATAAGCCATCCTTCTGAAAACAGGAACAAGACAAGCATGCCCACTCTCACCACATCTATTCAATAAAGTACAGGAGGTTTGGGCCAGAGCAATTAGGCAAGAAAAAGAAATAAAAGGATACAAATTGGAAAGGATGAAATGAAACTCTCACTATTTACAGATGATATGATTCTATATATTGAAAACCCTAAAGAATCCATCAGAAAACTATTAGAAATACAACTATAGCAAAGTTGCAGGGTACAAAATCAACTTAGAAAAATCAGTTGCAGTTCTATACTCTAATAACGAACTAGTAGAAAGAGAATTAATTCAAGAATACAATCCCATTTATAATCACAACAAAAAGAATAAAATATCTAGGAATAAATTTAACCAAAGAGGGGAAAGACCTACACACTGAAAACTATAAGACATTATTGAAATAAATAGAAGATATAAAGAAATGGAAAGACATTGCATGCTCATGGCTTGGAAGAATAAACATAGTTAAAATGTCCATATTGCCTAAAGCAATCTACAGATGTAATGCAATCCCAATCAGAATCCCAATGACAGTCTTCACAAACATAGAACAAAGAATCCTAAAATTTACATGGAACAACAAAAGATCCCGAATAGCCAAAGCAAAGTTAAGAAAAAAGAACAAAGCTGGAGGCATCACAATCCTGGACCTCAAAATATACTACAATCCTATAGTAATCAAAACAGCATGGTACTGGTACAAAAACACACACACAGATCAATGGAACAGAACTGAAAGCCCAGAAATAAAACCACACATCTATGGACAGTTAATATTCAACAAAGGAGCCAAGAACATACTATGGAAAAAGGAAAGTCTCTTCAACGAAGGGTGTTGGGAAAACTGGACAGCCACATGCAAAAGAATGAAAGTAGACCATTATCTTGCACCATACACAAAAATTAACTCAAAATGGATCAAAGACTTGAGTGTAAAACCTGAAACCACAAAACTCCTAGGAGAAAACACAGGCAGTACACTCTTTGACATAGGTCGTAGCAGCATCTTTTCAAATACCATGTCTACTCAGGCAAGGGAAACAAAAGAAAAAATTAACAAATGGGACTACATCAGACTAAAAAGCAAGGCAAAGGAAACCACAAACAAAATGAAAAGAAAAGCCACCAACTGGGAGAAAATATTTGCAAATCATATATCCAATAAAGGGGTTAATCTCCATAATATATAAAGAACTACACAAATGAACTACAAAAAAACAATCCAATCAAAAAGTGGGCAGAAGATAGGAACAAACATTTTTCCAAAGATGATATACAGATGGCCAACAGGAACATGAAAAGATGCTCAAAATCACTAATCATCATGGAAATGCAAGTCAAAACTAGACTTAGATATCATCTTACACCCATTAGAATAGCTATAATCACCAAGACAAAAAAACAACAAATCTTGGAGAGGATGTGGAGACAAGGGAACCCTTAACCACTGTTGGTGGGAATGCAAACTGGTGCAGCCACTATGGAAAACAGTATGGAGATTCCTCAAAAACTTAAAAATAGAAATACCATATGACCCAGCTCTCTCACTACTGGGTATTTATCCAAAGCACTTGAAATCAACAATTCAAAGAGACTTATGCACCCCTATGTTCACTGCAGCATTATTCACAATAGCCAAGACGGGGAAGCAACCCAAGTGCCCATCGACTGATGAATGGATAAAGAAGATGTGGTATATATATACAATGGAATACTACTCAGTCATAAAAAAGACAAAATTATCCTGTTTGCAACCACACGGCTGGACGTTGAGGGCATCATGTTAAGCAAAATAAACCAGACAGAGAAAGACACACACCATATGATTTCACTCATATGTGGAATATAAACAAACTTACAGACAAAGAGAACAAATTAGTAATTACCAGAGGAAGGTGGGTGGAGGGTAGGCACAAGGGGCGAAGGGGCATACTTATTTGGTGTATGACAAATAATAATGTACAACTGAAATCTCACTATGTTATAAGCTATTATGACCACAATAAAGAAAAGAAAATGGACAGAGGATATAAACAGACATTTCTCCAAAGAAGATATACAGATGGCCAACAGGCACATGAAAACGATGTTCAGCATCACTGATCATCAGGGAAATGCTAATAAAAACTACAAAAACTACAATGAGATATCACCTTACACCTGTCAGAATGGCTATAATTGATAAGAGGAAAAATAACAAATGTCAGAGAGGATGTGGAGAAAAGGGAAGCCACTTACACTACTGGTGGGAATGCAAACTGGTGCAGCCACTACAAAAAGCAGAATGGCAATTTCTCAAAAAATTAAAAATACAAATACCATATGATCCAGCTATCCCACCACTTGGTATTTATCCAAAGATCTTGAAATCAGCAATCCAAAGAGATTTATGCACCCCTATGTTCACTACAGCATTATTCACAATAGCCAAGATGTGGAAGCAACCCAAGTGCCCTGCTATGGATAATTAGATAAAGATGTGGCATACACACACACACACACACACAATGGAATACCACTCAGGCATAAAAAAAAAAGACAAAATCATCCCATTTGCAACAACATGGATGGACCTTGAGGGTATGGTCTAAGCTAAATAAGCCAGACAGAGAAAGACTAATACTGCATGATTTCACTCATATGTGGAAGATAAACAAACACATGGATAAAGAGAACAGATTAGTGGTTACCAGAGAGGGAGGGGACTGTGGGATGGGTGAAAGGGGAAAGGGTGCACATATGTATGGTCACAGATAAAAATTAGTCAACTGGTGGTGAGCAAGACGCAGTCTATACAGGAACTGATAAATAATAATGTACACCCGAAATTACACAATGTTATAAATCTTTATGATTTCAATAAAATAATTGAAAAAGAAAAGTTTATAGAGTCACCTTAGTATGGGAAAATATCTAAAGGTAAAAGGCTGATGAACATACTGGTTTCCGTTTTTACATTGCCAATAAGGATTCTCCCTAGTGTCTAATGTGATAATGATTTCAACATGTGCTCTTGTGATCTCAGCATCGATCAGTGAGGTGCTCATAGACTGAAGAAATAAGCTCGAGCCAACCTCTGTTCCACTGCTTCTTAACTGGACAACTTTGGACAAACGATATAAATATATCCTATCTGTAAAATGGGGATACCCTCATGTGCCCTGCTTCACAGGGTCTGTGCATGCATGTGTGTGTGTGTGTGTGAGAGAGAGAGACACAGAGAGAATATGACAGAATATACAGACGAGGACTTTGTTGATCACAAAATGTTCTAAAAATGTATGATAGTATCATGATTATTACACATAAATGGGCACCCAAGAACACATGAGAAGACAGTATCCGGCAATGTCTAAAAGTGTGGCCTATGGGGGGATAGCCCCATGACCTAGTGGTTAAGTTCTTTGTACTCCACTTTGGTGGTCTAGGCTCAGTTGCTAGGTGCGGACCTACAGTACTCCTCAGCAGCCACGGTGAGGCAGTGACCCACATACAAAATAGAGGAAGGCCAGCAGAGATGTTAGCTCAGGGCAAATCTTCCTCAGCAAAAAAAAAAAGTTTAGCCTATGGATCTGGATTATCTGGTTTAAATGCCAGTTGAGTGACCTTGCAAGTTAACCAATCTCTCTGTGTCTCATTTTCTTCATTTGTAAGGTTAAAATAATATCATCATGGCTTGTTGTGTGGATAAATGAGTTAGCATGAGTAAAGCGCTTAGAACAGTGCCTGGCATATAGCGAGTGCCTGGTAAATGTTGGCTTTCATTTTTTATTTAGTATTTCCTACTACGAATTGCAGTTTTTCTAATGCCTATCAAGTCTTTACTAAAATAATTCATGTAAAGGATCTAGTAAAGCATTTCTACCCAGTAAACAAAGAACGTTAATTTGATGCTGTACTCCTACTCATTTATCACCTCATGGGTTTTGCCAGGTTAGTAGCTTATAAATCTCTGCACACAAAAGTAACTCTCATCTCATGTTTCTGCCAAAACCATAGCAATCAATAGAAAGGGAAAAAAATAAGTTTATTTAACTGGTTTTATTAAAAGTAGAAATATATGCCAGTGTTTTCTTGTTTTGTGAATTACCAAACTTCTTCACCTCTACTTTGGATTGTTTTCTTGGAAGTTCAATCTATAACTACTGTAGAACTTTGGCATTCACATACTTAACATTTTCCTATTTCAGGTCCTCAACAGTGATGCTGAAGATTGAAGATATGCATTCAAATTGAAATTTTACTGAAACATGAATTTGAATGTATTACGTGTAGAGTGGCATGTAATTTACCATCCAAATTGGGACACTTCTGATAGTGAGAAGAGAGCTAACAAAATAGGGTAACAGGACAACTGGTACAAATGCAGATTATCCCTGGTCAGTAAGGATACAATGCTACCCCAACTGAAAGGGTGGGGACAGTTAAGAAAAATTTAGTTAGGAGAAGCAAGCTACCTTCTTTTCCCAAAGCCTTAATTTCTCCACATGGAGTTCGGAATGCGGTAGACATGAAGTAAATATTTGTTGAATAAATGAGGAAATAAACACATGAAGTATGTACAGGAATTCTCACATTAAATGACTGAAGGGGAGCGTGATATGACTATATCAGGTACACTTTGCTCTTCCAGTATGATGATCCTTGGAAGTCCAAATTGGTGGGACAGGTCCACATGATGCTAACAAAAAATACCAGTTGCATATTACAGATTAGAACACATTCATGCAAATTTTTAATATAAATGTTTGGTCTTTTCTTTTCTCCTACCTATCATGAGCATCTGTGGCTATAACCTCTAGAATTTGTGAAGCAAGAGCTCACACTTCTCTGCTGTAAGGTGCATGTTGGTAAAAAATGTTGGATAAATGATATTCTATCGGAAATTTGGGGGATGTAGTAAAGCCCCGACCATCCTTAGTTACTCCTGAAATGCAACAATGCATAGAGAACACAGGGTTTGGGGTCAGAAGGTTTGTGTTTAAAGTCCTAGCTCTGCCATGCATGGCATTAGGACCTTGAGCAAGTCATAGGACCTTTTCTCATATTTTTAGCTGGCAATATCAGTAATTTTTACCATTCCCTCCCCTTCATTCTTCCAAAATCAATCTTTTACCAAGTCTTATTTTTTGTCCCTCAGAAGTTCTCTCTTCACCACCTTTCTTTTCTATTCTTAATAAAATTACCCTTTTCACGTTATATCTGTCTTACTACAAAATACATCTTATTAGTCTTCTTTCAGTCTTCCTCAAACTATATTCCATCCTCTGCATTATTTATTTTTTAGAATTAAATAGAACTTATCAGGAACCTTCGTACACTGCTGGTGGGAATGCAAACTGGTGCAACCACTATGGAAAACAGTATGGAGATTTCTCATAAAATTAAAAATAGAAATACCACATGATCCAGCTATTCTATTTCTGGGTATTTACCCAAAGACCAGAAAAACACTAATTCAAAAAGATAAATGCACCCCTATGTTCACTGCAGTATTATTCACAATAGCCAAGACTTGGAAGCAACTCAAGAGCCCATCAACAGATGAATAGATAAAGAAGATGTGGTATATATACATACAATGGAATATTACTCAACCATAAAAAAAGATGAAATTGTGCCATTTGCAACAACACTGTTGGACCTTGAGGGTATTATGCTAAGTGAAATAAGTCAGACAGAGAAAGACAAATATTGCATGATTTCACTCATAAGTAGAAGATAAACGAACACACATATAAGGAGGATAAATTGATGGTTATTGGGAGAAGGGAGTCAAGGGAGGGCAAAGGGGTTAAAGGGGCACAAATGTATGGTAAGAGATGGAAACTAGACTTTCGATGGTGAACACGATGCAGTCTATACAGAATCTGAGACATGATGTACACCTGAAATTTACACAATGTTATAAACCAATATGACCTCAATAAAATAACTTGTAAAACAAAATAAAATAAATAGAACTTACCAAAAATTTTCCCTATACTCTGACCTTACTCATGCCAGCCTCTATATAGAATAACTTTCCCCTTATTCACCTTCATTGTCAAATCCCATTCATTCCTTAAAAGAATGAGGTTGTGTTCTGGCATTTCCACAGTCTCGTTATTACCCTCAGTGTGTAGTAACAGTTTAGTTTTCCTAATATCTATTGAATTTGTATTTAGTATTACATTTTTTTGGAGGTATTCCAAGCATGTTGAAACTTGGATCCTCTATGACATTAAGTTTATGGGCAGAGCCACTTTTTATAGCCTCCACAATGCCTAGTACATTCCTAGAAATAATGTTGCATTCAATAATTATTTGCTGACAACTATATTGACAAAATAAGGACAGTTTGTTTTCCAGGCTCATCCATTGTACTGAAAATACGGACTAAAGTAGATGCCCAAATGAATATAATTGTGACTTTTAGAAACCTATTACAATGAAATATTATTACATGTATTGTACTGTAAAAATTAAATTTTCAAAATTAGTTAAGAAAAAGAAATAAAAGGCACTCAGATTGGAAAGTGTGATGTACTAAATGTTTGTGTCCCCCTAAAATTCATATGTTGAAGCCCTAAACCCCCATGTGATGGTATTAGGAGGTGGGGCCTCTGGGAGGTAATGAGGTTTAGATGAGGTCATGAGGGTGGGGCCCCCATGAGACTAGTGTCTTTATAAGAAGAGATCAGATCTCTCTCCCCGATGTGAAGATACAGGGAGAAGGTGGCCACACACAAGCCAGGAAACGGGCCTCTCCAGACATCAAATCTGCCGGCACCTTGATTTTAGATTTCCCAGCCTCTAAAACTGCAAAAAATAATTAAATGTCTGTTGTTTAAGACACCCAATCTGTAGCATTTTGATATAGTGGCCTGAGCAGAGTAATGCAGAAAGGAAGAACTGTAACTATCTCTACTCACAGATTATCAGATCTTATATACATAGAAAATCCAGTGGAAACAACAAAAAAACCTTTGAGAAGTAATAAACAAGTTCAGTAAGATAAATATATAAAAATCAATTCTACTTCTATACATTGTCAATGAGAAATTTGAAAATGAAATTAAGAAAACAATTCTATTCACAATAACATCAAAAAGATAGCATTAACAACAAAAGAAGTGCAAGATATGTACAATGAAAACTACAAAACATTACTGAAATAAAGAAGATCGGACTAACGGAAAGAAAACCCATGCTCATGGATTGGAAGACATATAGTTAAAATGGCAGTACCCACCAAACTGATGTACAGATTTAATGCAATCCCTATCAAAATTCTATCTTTGACAAGCTCATGCCAAAATACATATAGAAGTACGAGGAACCCAGAATAGCCAAAACAATCTTGAAGAAGAAGAAAAAAGTTGGAAGACTCACATTTCCCAATTTCAAAATTTACTTACAAAGCTGCAGTAATTAAGACAGGGTGCTAAGAACTGAGAGTCGTGACATCAATCCTTCATTTATAGTCAATTGATTCTCTGCAAGAGTGCCAAGACAAATAAATGGGAAAAGAACAGTTTTTTCAACAAATGGTGCTGATACAACTGGCTATCCGCATGCAAAAGAATGAAATTGGATCCTTACATCATAATACATACAAAATGTTACTCAAAATGGATTACAGACCTTAATGTAACAGCTAAAACTATAAAAACTCTTAGGAGAAAACATAGGAGTAAATTTCCATGGCTTTGATTTAGGCAATGGTTTCTTAGAGATGATACCAAAAGCAAAAGCAATAAAAGAAAAATCTCTACTAAAAACTTTTGTGCTTCAAAGGACAACATCCAGAAAGTTAAAAGAAAACTACAGAATGGCAGGAAATATTTACAAATCATACATCTGATAAGAGGACAACTCAACAATTAAAAAAAAAAGCTGAATTAAAAAGTCAGCAAAGGATCTGAATAGACACTTCTCCAGAGAAGATGTACAGATGACCAGCAAACACTGGAAAAGATGCTCAATATCATTGGCCATCAGAGAACTGCAAATCAAAGCCACAAAGAGATAGCACTACACATCCTCTAGCATGGCTAAAAGAAACAAGATTTATCAAATACTCACTGTGGAGTGTTGACAACCATGAGGAGAAATTGGAAGCCTTAAACATCGTTAGTGGGATTGTAAAATGGTGTAGTCACTTTGGGAAACAGTTTGGCAGGGCCTCAAAATATTAAACACAGAGTTACCATACGACCCAGTAATTCTACTCTGAGGAATATACTCAAGAGAAGTGAAAACATATGTCCACAGAAAAGCTCATACACAAATGTTCACAGCAGCGTTATTCAAAATAAACAACAAATAGAAGCAACTTTAATGCTTGTCAACAGAAAAATGCATAAACAGATTCTGATAATTAGAATTACGCATTTGCAGAGCCTTTGTTTCCTTGGCATGTGACAGTTTCATTTTGAATGCATTCTGCATTAATTGATTTTTTTAAGATGAAATGTGAACAAGTTTTCTTTTTGAGATAGATTGTAATACATGCCTTTTTGGTGTATGAGAAAGTTTCATCTACTACTGAGAAAAAGGTATTAATTTTCAATATTTGCCAAATTGGTTCATATTTAGGCAACTATTGCTTTAGCTTATTTACTGATATAAGATAAAACACTATAGTTATGTAAGATGTTACCACTGGAGAAGCCAGGGGATGGGTCCATGGGACTTCTATTTTTGCAACTCTTGTGACTCTATAAATATTTCCAAAATAAATTTCTTTCTAAAAAGCATCATAACTCCTCATTTTCACTTTTAAGTATCCTGATGTTCTGCTTGCTTGTTTCAGATATTGCTGGAAAACCAATTCAAGGCTTTGCTTTTATCTAAAACCTCCTCCTTTTACCCAACTTCATAGAACAAGAATTGGTGTTTAGTGTTTACATAAATGGATATTTAACCTACATAATTCTTGAGTAATACCAGCAACATATTACATTCAAATCTTGAGGCAAGATTCACAGCATACGCCAGCAATCACTGAAAGGATAACGTGTTTCAGTGGGGATGTTAGTTGCTAAAGGTGGCACATGGACTAATGCCCCTGTCAATAGTTACACGTTTCACCAGATAACTTTCTGGCATCATGGGTATGCTACATTTAGTATTAAATGCATATTATTGCCCAAAAATGTGTTTAGGGTTTTTCTTAAATAGATTTAAAATTAATATCAGAGAAATAGTTATATTACATCGATACATCTCATGGTATTTCAATTAACAGTTTCATTAAAATAAGTACCCTGAAGAGTAAGTTTGTCAATTGCTGTATAAATTCATCATATGTTTCTCAAATGTTTCATGATAATCTTCTATATTGAATTTGATTTACTTTTATATCTATTACATCTAGAATATTTCCAGGGGGAAAAATATACTGGCTCCAGTTCATAACAAGTTCCAAAATTCACTTCATTAGATAATATCTGTTTCAATTCTCCAATTACAAACACCAACAAAAGCCCTGTGAGAAGAACCAGTCACTGACTGGACACTGAAATTACATGTGTGCCAATTAAAAGCATGAATATATTAAGTTAGTCCACTGACTCTTTGAGGATATTTAGGTAACTGTATTATGTAATGCCCTGTTTCTAATTGTTAAGTTTATTAAACAAGGAGGCCAGGGCATGAAGCAGCTCTAATGCCCTGAGGGCTGAGATAAACAAACCAAAATCTAAGCCTGTAAATGCCTCAAGGTCAAGAAATCAAAATGCTAAGGACAACCACTCACATACAGCCAACAAGGCTTTAAGCTCCAGCTAATCAAACTTTCCTTACTTTGCCTCTGCCTTTTCTCTATAAAGGTCTCTCTCCAGCTCCTCTCAGAGTGCTCCTAACCACTTCTGTTTTGGCTCTGCCCCTTTGGAATGGATTTTTGCTCAAATGAACTCTTAAAATTTTTAATAGGCCTCAGTTTATCTTTTAACATGACAGTTTATCAATTAGAGCTTGTAAGAAACACAGCAGGAAAAGAAAGAAAACGTGCAAAGAGCCTAATGAGGCAGTATAGTGTTATACAGGGGCTCAGACTGTCCTTGGGTCAGTTCACCTGGGTTTGAGCCCTGACACTGTCACTTACCAGTCATGCACACTTGGATAAGTTAATCTCTTTTCAATTTTATCAACCACAAAATCCAGGTAATAATACCCTCCATAGCATAGGATAGTACTGAAGATAAAATAAACTAAATGTAAATTTCTTAACACTGTGTCTGGTTCATAATAAGCCCTCATTTTGTCAGCTATTATTACTAACTTTTCTGAGCCTCAATTTCCTTATCCATATATCAATATGCCAATACCAATACCTCCTCTGCCTATAGATTAGTTCTGTTGTGAATCGAGACCAATAATACCTATAATGGTGCTTTATAAACTGGAAAGAGCATGCACTCCACAAATGTAAAACAGTCTTTAATACTGTGATTTATCACATACTCACTATGGATTATGAAGGTTACTGTTTCAAAAAAAACCCTACTAATCTGTTCTTGTTTGTTTTTTAAAAAACTGTTAATTGCCCACAGAATTTTGTGTACACTTGAGTCTAACAGCCACTAAATGACGACTTTGATAAGCACTTGGAGGCATTAACTGACTCATCAGGAAGTCCCTTTAACCTGGAGATTTCTGCAATGCCTTTGAAAGCTCTTTCTGGGCTCATGCCAACCATCCCATTATAACACCACTGATCGTTACAAATTTAACTCTACCCCAGATCAAGTCATATCACCTGGAACAAGAGAAGCCTGATAAAACACTAGTAGGACCAGGAGCTTATAAAACAGAGGCTCTGTTTTCAGTGCCATGGCTCCATGTGATTCCTACAGATAGGTGTTCTAAATCACAACTCTCAAAAAAATAGGCCACTTTAAAACTCTGCTAAAGAACATGCTCAAAGAAGGAATGATCCCTAGTCACCATGTACTAGGTGACTGTAAATTCCAAAGAGCAAGAATAAGACCTCATAGTTCTCTTCCTATAACATGAGAGAGAGTGACACATTCAACATATTCAAGTAATATTAGGGGTTATTGCCATTAAGAAGGATTTGAAAGAATGAGGAGGAACACTGTTTCAGGAAGAGGGAACAGGACCAAGATGTATCAATCTCTTCTCTTCCATAACTTCTACCCTCCTTTACTGGCTTCCTTCTCTTTCACCATAAATAAAATCTTATCTCCACTCTATCCCTTTCCCTTCATGGCTAACCTTCTTGAAAGAGTGGTCTCCACACAGTATTTATATTTCCTCACTTCCCACATACTGTAGAAACCACAGCAATTCAGTTTACCTTCACCATTCCATCCTGCTTCTTGTCCTCTTGAGATAGTTCCCTCTCACTGTCCCCTGTGGGATTAAAGAAGTTAAGGGAGGTGTAGTGAGTTTCGCTGGAGGGATCCAAGAAAACCAGTAAAGCAAAAAGGATCTTGGAAACCATTGTACAGTGCTCTGTTGTGACAGCAGGGGCAACTGGCAGACTGCGCAAATTGCTTCGGAGAGTGGTGTGAGGCTAACGATTTAGGAAAATCGTCTTGCATAAGTGAATGGAGAGGAGGTGCACCTGGTTCACAGCCAGCGCTACAAATAGGTCATAAAAACAATAAAGACAATTTTTCAAAACATACTTAGTAAGCAAAAAGTTTCTTTTTTGGCAGAGCCTAAAGTACATAACATTTTTAAGAAGGCAGATATTTATAAGCATTGCTCAGAGTTTTGGCATAAAATTTATTATCCAAAAATAATATCCTACTTGTTTTTATAATAACAAAGTTATATTTTTTTAAAAAACAATGATTTAACCTTATTTTTCAAGGCATATCTGTTCAAAGAACCCGATCTTAAACTAAATGTGTACATATATATATCAATGACATGACACAATAAACACAGCTTTAAACTCTCCAAGAATGTCACACCTACACTTCGTCTCGGACTGACCACGCTCAAGTGAGGTGAGAATGTCTACCCAGGAAAAGACCACCCAAGGACAGCTACACAGCTAGATGACCAGTCGTCACAGAAATGCTCTCTCACGACCCGAAATCAATGCTGGAAATGTCTTGCCCCTTATCTCTCAGTCTGTGAAATGAATGCCAGGCATTAATAATTTCTCAACCCAACAAAACAAACAGGCACTCACCTTATCATGACTCCCTATACTATCTTGTCCTTCAAAGATGGCTCATATCTAATTTTCTCTGTAAATTTTTTCCCCTCAAATCTTCTGTGAGCCTTTTGTGGCACTTTTAAAACTCAATGAGAAGAGCAGAACTTCTGAAAACAGAGTTCCACTTAACTAGTTCACCACTCACGATTAACTGACACACTCCATTAAAGTGTAAACCGCGCCAACCAGCGCCCATCGCTAACTGAACACTTACAGCTTCTAGACTTTGCCCCACATGATTTATTTCAGCAGTTCTGTTCCCCCCAATCCCGTCACATGCTTATTGTAATGAAAACTGTTGGACGTCCAACAAGCACCCATTCCTCATTCTTCTTTTCTTAATAAACCACAATTCAGTCAGGTATTTTCTCCCATCGTCCATTATACGTGGGCAACACAGCTATAAAAGATTGAGATGAAATTATTACAATGTAGAGGGAATTTGCACTTTGGTCGCCTATAGGTGTCCCTAAATTCTCCATGCCATTCGACGAAGCAATCATGGGGATGGTCTGTAACGAGTATTCTTTACATAAGAAAATCTTTGTAGAAAGCCAATCACCAGAGTCACACTTGAAGGAGAGGCCGTACAGGAAAAGTTTACAGATAAATACATCTGTATAAGTTTTAGGTTAAAATAAAATAGTTTAAGTAGATATGCATCTTTTTTTGTAATTATATTACTTTAAGCATCTTTTGCTGATACTTTATCAACAACGCTCCCAGTTGTTGTTCAGTTAGCAGCTCCTCCCTAACAAGCGCCTAACTTTTAAAAATAAATCTAGTATTTCTGTTTGTGTCAAAAATACATATTGATTGCTTTAAACAAATATGAATCACCAATAATCCTTGGTTCCCTCTTTTTTCATCTCTAAAAGTTTGCTCAAAATTTGAGGTCCACATTTCTTCATGAATCACCCTCTCCAGAGCTCTCAGCAATCTGCATGCCATGGTCATCTCCATATTCATTTTATTCTCGAGAATTTTCTTTTCTGTTCCACTCTGCAGAGGTACAGAACCTGTAAAATGCTGAGAATGGAATCCAAATTTCCTGATTCTCAGTTTAGTGTATCTTTAGCTTTTCTCCCTTAGATGCCCTCAGTTTTGGCCAATCATAGAATATTATTACATCTTCTTTGCCATGTCAATCTTTCGAATGCATTATCTCCTCACAATCTAGTGCTATCATGACACAGTAAGTGCTTTGGGATGAGAACCAGGAGACCTCATTGAAATATGTAACGGCTTTTTGCCATTTAGAGTCTCTTAAAAATAATTTCAAATATCGAAGTTTCAAGAAATGAGGAACTAAATGTGCATATGTAATAGCATATCCTGGGAATAAGTGAAAGATGATGATTAGCGTATATTTGTACTAGCAAAACAGCAAAAAGAAAATGAAATCTAAATCTAAAATCTTTGGGGGATATCTTCAGCATTCAGATAATGCATATAAAATAACATTCTTATATAAAATACCCTTAAAACTAAATACTCCATGAATTGAAATGGTCTGAAACTAAAGTTTGTATTATACTTGTACTATTTTACCCATTTCTTTAATACAAATGTTCAAAATATGTAGTGGGTCAAATAGTGGCCTCTAAAAAGATCTCTTCAAGTCCCAACCTCGGGTACCTGTGACCGCAACCATATTTGTTAACAGGGTCTTTATCTACAAATGTAATTAAGTTAAAAATCTCAGTCAGCATCCTCCTCAATTTAGGGTGGGCCCTAAAGCCAATGATGAGTGTCCTTATAAAAGAAAGGAGAGGGAGATTTGATACATAGAGACACACGAGGAGAAAGCTATGTGAAGATCGTGGCAGAGACTGGAGTTATGCAACCACAAGCCAAGGAATGCCAAGGATTTCCAGCCACCCAGAAGCTAGGAAACAATCATGGAACTGATTTTCCCTCAGAACTTCCAGAAGGAATCAACCCTGCCAACACATTTTGGACTTCTGGCTTCCAGAACTGTGAGAAAATAAATTTCTGTTGTTTTAAGGCACCAGGTTTCTGCTATTGATTACGGCATTCCTAAGAAACTAACACAATATATGATTACTTATATGCATCCATACATTGTCATTTAAATCCTTTTGGCTGCCAAAAATGGACTTTGTGGACCGTTATAACAAAAATCTCATGTGTATCTGCTCACACAGCTGAATAAAGAAGCATACAGAAAAAGCTAGGAAAACAAAAAAGTTTAGAAAAAAAGCCTGGACTAAAATAATTGCTGTAAAGAACCAATATGGTATAGTAAAGACTACACGTCCTAGAGTTAGAATGGCAATTTCTATTCTCAGTTCTATCATTTCTTTACTTATATAGACCTGCGCAAGATATTTAACCTCTCTGAGCCACAATGACCTACCTCATCTATAGAATGAAAGATAATAGTATTCCTTCATTATGCAGTTGTGAGAAAGAAATATGATAATTTATGTTAAAAAGTTTTGCACATTTCCGGGCGTATAGTAAACTTTGAATAAATGTAATCTGCTACTAATTGGAATCAAATGTTCACAATGGATTATCTCAAAATCGATCCTTTAGAGCAGATATAAATTCCCATGAGACTCCCTGAGAAGCTAGCCTGGTCTCCTTTTTCCAGTGACAGTTGCTCTAATTTTAAAGAACCTCACCCACAAAACTGCTATTAACTTACATAAGATAATATTATGAATATCCCTCAATTAAGAAACAGCTATCTATTTTTTTTTAAAGATTTTATTTTTATCCTTTTTCTCCCCAAATTCCCCCAGTACACAGTTGTATATTCTTAGTTTTGGGTCCTTCTAGTTGTGGCACAAGGGACGCCACCTCAGCGTGGCTTGATGAGCAGTGCCATGTCCGCGCCCAGGATTTGAACTGACGAAACACTGGGCTGCCTGCAGCGGAGCACAGGAACTTAACCACTCGGCCACGGGGCCAGCCCCAATAGTCATCTATTTTTTAACCAAGATCACCATTTACTTCTCTAACACAGAAAATGAAGAGTTTCTCGCCCAAGTCATGCTTAATTTTGTTCCACTGTTTTCCACGTGACCACCTTCTAAAGGCAAGCATCTCCTCTCTTGGCCTCTATGATCCTACATGATCCCCATACAAAAAACAATTATGCAAATCTCTGTCCAGTTCTTTTTAGGTTAATCAATATTGAGTGACACTTACACAAATCCTTCTATAATTAATACTCAACATGTGAAGAGTATTTCGGAGTACAAGTACACACTGGAACACTACAGCATTCATTTCCTGATAAAATACTAATCCTATAAATAAAGCATTTATTCTTTCATTTATTTATGTATTCCTTTTACAAATAAGGACACTGAAATGCAAAGAAGCCTAGTAAATTGCCTAAGTTAGAGAGTTATTAGTCTACTATATGTTTTCTTTTGAACTTTTTATTATTAAAAAAATCAAACATATATAAAGTAAATCATATACATAATATGGTTTATTTAATAATAAGTAATATAAGATACCATCATGTACCCATTACTTAGTTAAAATGTTTATTTCGAAGATTTACTTTCAATTTCTCAAAATGCCCCTCATGAGACATCAAACGCATATCTCCACTCATTACACATAATCTAAAATGCGCAAGATGTCTTAGGGCAGAAGAGGGAAAAGTGACATTCAGAAAAGAGATTCCAGAATGAGAATTTTCCACCCAAAGCATTCAGACTCTAAACCCATAAAGAGGAAGATCATATCCCTAGGTGCTAACACTTAAGTGTTACCATAAATGTGTCACCAACACCTTACTGACAAAGCCTGAACTAAACAGGAAGTCTCTGAAAATTCCCTGGCAAAGGCAAAGCCTAATTATGCATAAGCCTAATGGTTATACCCGACATAAAGGCACTCTGAGTCAAAAATCTACTTTCAATTGATATTCAAAGTAAGCCACTCTTAAAAGTGTATACTGGTATCATGGGAGATAAGACCTTTAAATAAGAGAAATGGGGTGCTTCATTTCTCTCCTGCTTGTAACAATGAGCAATTTTCCATTACAGTTAACAAGTGAAATAGTTCCAGGAATCAATCACCATTTTCACCTAGATAGATGTTGGAAAAGGAATTTTCTTTGCTAGGAGTCATCCTGAAGAGCATTGCATCCAATTGACATGTCAATGAAAAAGAAAACAAATTTAGCTATAAATATAAGAATAACTTCAAAGAAGTTAAACTGGCAGGAGTTCGTGAAGATTCAGAACTTCAATACAGAGTGGAGAGATGGCCAGAGAGGCAGAAAATGGAAAGCCATTTTAGAGAAGTAGCTATGTTTTTAACAACCCTTCCGAGACCAGCCTGGCACAAGCACAGGACAGATGGGGGTTCTGATAATTATAAACATATTTTCACTTCACTTTTGTACAGCTATTAAGAACCATTTAAATTTTAGAAGCCCTTTCTCAGACGCAGCACAGAATACCTAATAAAACACTGGTTACAAATTTTATTGAAAGAATAACTACTAAACAGTCACCAAAAGTGTCTCTAAAAACGCACATATGTTTAGGACTGTGGTTAATCACTGAATGCTTGCTTAGCTTTGCTGACAAAAGGGGCTCTGAGTGAAAGAGAAGTGGTCCAGGGCAATTTTTCTCGTATCGATGGTGCCTCTGGGAGCCTGCAGACATCTTAAGTTCAGTGGGAAGGTAGCATCTCTGCACTAGAGCCTGCTCTTTAAATTAAGGGAGGCCAATAAGAGGCTTCCAGAAGAAAAAACATTGAATAATTAGTCTGACTTACCACATGTGCAGAAAATAAAGTAGGCTTCTTTAACAAGGACAAGTTTACAAATACTAATCTTACAAGTAAAAATATGGAAAATAGGTTTTGAAGTAAGCAGTGTTTACATCTCCAGGTCCTTTTGAGCCACTAATTTACCCAAGAATTTAGAGTTGGAATGACTATCATAGATCTAATGCTTCTCAGACACAGGCAGTAAATCTCTTGACCCTTACTTTGACATTGACACAGGATTCTTAAATGCAAACAACAGAAATGCATTCTAGTTAATTTAAATAAAAAGAAATATATAGAAAGATATTAGAGACTCATAAAAACTCCATCACCACCAGAGAACCAAACTATGTAGTCAGAAACAGCACTGAAATAACAGCATAGAACTGGCCCGCTGTGATCAGCACCTCTGCCATAACCAGGCGCTCTCACCATAGGCCACGTTGCTAACCAGATCTGGGTACCAGATGCTCCGTTAGAAACTCTGCTATAGCTGCCCCTGTAGATGAAATGTATCAGCCACCATCATTGCCAGAATAGATTCCATGGTGCCTGTTTCTTGTCGCTAATTTCTTACCTGTGTGCATCTGATTGACAGAGCCTTAGTCTAAAGTATGTGTCCCTGATGCAAAAGAGGATGGGGAAGCAAATTTCTGGCCTCTATTCTGGGACATCACCCATGAGGAAGGATTTTCCTAAACACATGAAAAGTGGCAAAAATGTTGGAAGGAAGTATCAAAGATGTCAAAGGTATTAAAGATGTGAGAACATCATCTTGGATTTCCCTGGAGTGTCTGCACACTGGTGTTTGAGAAACAGTCTCAATCATTTACTGTAAGTCCATAATCTGGACCTACTGGCCTCTCCTCTCATCTCCCGCCTCTCTCTTCCCACCAGCCACACTGGCCTTTGGTGGTCCTCCAACATGCAGAGATTTTGCAGCTTTAGGATTTCTGCCCCTGGCTCCCTCTGCCTGGAACTCTACACCCCCAAATTATTCATGGCTGACTCCTGCTTTCCCCTTAGGTCTCAACTTAAGTGTTACTTCCTGAAGAAAGACTTCTCAGACCACTCCAACCATGATGTCCTCACCCTACTGCAGCCACATTCTTCCTGCCACCCTGTTCTATTTGCTTCGTGGCACTCATCACTATTTGATTTGTGTTTTACTTGTTTATTTTCAGGCTCAACTGCCATAACGTAAGCTCCGGGGAACCACAGGTCTTGTCCGTTCTGTTTGCTACTGTATCTTCAGCACCAAGAACAGTGTCTGGCACACATGAGTCTTTCAAATATTTGCCGCATAATGAATGAACCCCTGGTAAGAGTTTAATAGGTCCATTTTATAAATGTGGAGACTGAAGAAGAGAAGTTCAGCGATTTGTATATGATCACACAGCAAATTAGTGATCAAAGGGCAAGTCCGTGATTCCCAACCACGCAATTTCCGCAAAGAGAAAAGTGCAAGCTGATTCAGCTGCTTCTTAAAGAAAAGGAGGCAGCAGAGGGTCAGCCCCAGTGGCCTAGGGCTTAAGTTCAGCACATTCCACTTCAGCGGCCCAGGTTCGGATACTGGGCACAGACCTACACCGCTCTGTTAGCAGTCATGCTGTGCCAGTAGCCCAGATACTAAAAAATGGAGGAAGACTGGCATGGATGTTAGCTCGGTGCAAATCTTCCTCAGCCAAAAAAAAAAAGGGAGGCAGCAGGGAAGAGTAGAAAGAACACTGATTAGGAAATGAGCATGAGCTCTATAATCATGCATTTCTGACTCCAAATCTGTGCCCCCAAATGTAACATAAGCCTCATAGGCTTTTTCAGAGAATTAAATGTGATCATATACATATATTATACGCATACATTATTTCTGTAACACCTGACATGTACAGGTACTTAACAATTGGAAGCTATAAAAATTATTGTTAATTTATGAGTAATGATCCATGTCTGAGTTCACATTCTCTGAATAATATGCTAAGAGAGATACATCCTTAAAAATCTAAATCAAAGTCCTCACATATAAAATGAGAACGTTAATTCTTTCCCAAAACCAAAACTTACTGGGAACCTGCTATATGCCAGGTATATGCTATGCATAAGTTAAAGTCTCTAAATTTCTTCCTAGCCATTAATAGTAAGAGCATTTCAATCTCTTATTGCCATCTCCAAAGATTACCTTTTGTCACTGTAGACTAAGGGCAAAAATAGGCTATTGTTATCACTTCTTTCATTTATTTCAAAGCATTTATTAAGTCAAACACTATGCAGAGTACTGGAGACACAGAAGCTGCTGAAAAATAACCCCTGCCTTCAGGGTACTGTTTCATGAAACAAACAGACAAAAAGACAATTAGCAACAATGTGATATATACATGATGCTATAGGAATGCAGGAGATAGGTACCTAACCTCGACTGTAAATTAGAAAGGGCTTTTTAGAAGAAGTGATGCTGAGCAGAATCCCAGCTGAAAGATGAGGAGGACTTCACCAGGAGTAGAAGACGGGGTCGGACCCGCCCAGCAGAGAAAAGAGTATCCACAAAGGCCCCATGGACAAGTTAAGCCTGGCACCTCTACGAAACTGGAAAGTTAAGGCAGAGTAGGGTCAAAACAGGCCCAAGAAGTGAGAATTTCAAATAGGGCCTGTCCCCAATTCCCTTCAAGAATGCTAATACCACAAATGATTAATCCCCCTTAATTACTTTGCTTTTCTTGAAAAAGGGAAAGTGTTCCATTAATTACTACAGTACCTCTTTAGTCTGGCACTAACTCTCAGTTTGAGCTTAGAATTTATCATATTTTTAGAACATAAATGTGCATTAAACATTATATTTTCATCAAAGCTCAATTTCATGGTTTTTTTTTTTTAATTCCTTTTATATTAGCAACTTTCCTTAAAGGAGCTCTCCTTTGTGTTTTCTCTGTGCCTGGAATGCCTTCAAGTCACCTTCCTTTGGCAATTTTCTCTTAATTCCTCCAAGCAGCATGTTTCATTTCCTCCCATAAAGTGACAGCACTTTCTACATTACTTCCATTATAGCTCTTAGCAAATTGCCTTTTAATAAGTTTCTCTCTTGCAAGACTGAGCTGCTGGAGAGAAGGTTTTGATCTTTGTATCCCAAACATGATCTTTCTTTTTTCTAAGAAACATTCGTAATTTTTGAAAAGCTTTAGATTTACAGAAAAGTTGCAAGGCAGTACAAACAGTTCCCTAGGGATCTTTTTAAAATTCAGACTCTGATACGGTAGGTCCAGAAAGCTCCCAATATTCTGAATTTCGAACAAACTTCTACCTCACGCAAACCCAGGAACCATGACTCGATACAGGATGAGTGTCAGACAAATTAGGACAAAACTTTGCAATCCTGGCTGCAAATGGGAATCACCTGGGAATTTTATTTGTTTTAAAATGCCAATGCATGGGCCCATCCCCAGAGGTTCTAATTTCCTCCACCTGCCATAAACCCAGGAATCAGTATTTCAAAAAAAGCTTTTCCAGTGATTCCAACGTGCAGCCAGAGTCGAAAACCACTTGTCCTCCTAAGTTGTCAGACACCCATATCCTAGCAGGCTGTCCATTTCCTTCCCTGTAAAACAAATAATTACAAGTATCTGATAAAGTGTCACGGGGACTAAATGAAACAGTGAAAGCACCAAATTCAGTGCTTATTAAACTCTAGGTGCTTGAAAATGTTAATTATAAATTCTGATAGGCAAAAGGACATGTAAATCCACATTTCTCATCAATAAACCTTTGAGAACATTCTTCCTAAGCTGTCTTCCCAGGGCTGGACTGCTCTCAGATCCCCAGCTGTCAAAAGAACATTTCCAAGGGCAGGAGTTCACAGTGTTAGGGTGGAGTCACTACAGAAATCCGCTAGTCCTTAGGGAACGTGGTCTAAGTATGCTTTGATTAATTCAGCAGGCTCCACAGCTGAGCCTGGAGTACAGGGAGTCCCTGCCTGTGTGGGACAGAAACAGCTTTGTACGGGGACAGTCCACAGGGTGGCTAGTCGGGTCTAAGCCGCTTATTCCAGAACAATGAGTGGTCACATCCCAACTGCAGCTGGTCTCAAGAAGAGATCTCGGAGAATCATCTGGTTTCAAACTGCTGTTCACAGGCTTGAGGGCAAAGCTCCTAACAAAATTCAAAGAGTGATAGTACGGTCATTAAAATTCAAGCAAGAGAACACTAGTAGTTGTAAACTACATGTCTTCTACATGGGCTTCTTCTCACATACAGCCCCTTCTCCAGTCTAAGGAATACAAAAGTAACTGCTTATAACAGACGCTGAATGTTAAGGAGTTATCTTTTCTTGAGGCTCTTCAATCGATTGTTTTCACCTGACTAAACTAAGGTCAGTAGGTTGCTGGGGTGATTAGAAAAGTGTTTACAGATTAAGAGATGCCATACATAATTGCTATCCCCTTTGAGTTAGACAAGAACAACTATAAAGAGAATTAATCCTGGTTTTACCTAAACCAATTACTGCTTATTTAGTAACAGATAAGCATCTTTGCCCAAAATATTGCCACCTGCTTGAATAGCTGGAATACTACGGACTATAAGGATTTAAATTACATGATATTTTCCATGGCTGTTATCTCTATTACCTTATCTCACAACCTTTGAATAATATACTCGAACAGATAACGAGTGGGCATTTGTACAGACACATGTAAGCATGGAAGGATACTCATCAAGTTGTAGTAGCAGAAAGTAAGTAGACTTTAACATTTTACTTCCAATTCTGTACCTTAATTTTTTTATAAAGGCATATGTTACTTTTAGACATGTACAATAAATTTTCTTTAAAAATTATAGGGCATCTGTCAGCAGTCTCTGTTTCTTAATCTAGGTACAGGAAAATTACTTTGAGGCCGGCCTGGGGTTCGCAGGTTCAGATCATGGATGCGGACCTACACACTGCACATCAAGCAATGCTGTGGCAGCATCTCACATACAAAATAAAGGAAGACTGGCACAGATGTTAGCTCAGGGCCAATCTTCCTCACCAAAAGAAAAAAAAAGAAAAGAACTTTGGCAAATCAACAGACTAGATACATTGCATTAGTAGCTACGACTAACACATAGAAAATCACTTAAGCTCACTTAGAGTCTTCCCCTTACCCTTTATGTAAAATTACCTAAATCAAGTTTTACATAGCAGAATGGGCCATAGAGATCATATGCATATCCCATCCTTGTTTGGTAAATATGCATGCCATTCTATCTAGCCATTCAGGTACAGCAGCTAACTAGACACTGCCAATTAAATAATCTGCCTTCCTTGAATAGCCAACATTTCATGAAACTTTCCCTTGCTCGCCGACATCCCCCTCCTTCCCAAATGGTTCATTCTGGGCATGACTTTCTGATTTTTCTAAAAGGTATTATCTCTCACAGTTATCTCCAGATTTACGTAGACAATGGGAGAAGGATCAACCAAATGAAAAATTATGAAACCACATATAATAAAGACTTTCTAGGACAAAACACGCTTGTGAGACCTAGAAATGCTGGAATTAAATACAGAAATGGACACATGGAAAACGATGTCCAGATGTTGAATTCAGATATTTTATTTTGTTCTATATTTGCCGTGTACTCTGTGCTCATTCTATGCCATAGGAGAGTAGGACTAGTCTGATACCTCCTATCTTCTCCCATGCAAAAGTGGTGTTAGAATCAATCTACCCAGAAGCCTACAAAAGACTGGGAGTCATGCCAGACTCCCTCCTCTCCACCATCTCCAGCCACCCCTTCCAATCTATCTGCCACACTGCTGCCGCAATTAAAGCTGACCAAGTTACTCGCCTAAATTCTCAAATTCTTTAAAATGGCATATAAGATGCTCGGAGATTGGGTTCCTGTCCACATTACCTCTTGCAGTTCTCTCACGGGTAGCCAGCCAGCTAGCCAAATCAAATTACTTACAGCACACTAGGTTACGTTTCTGTGGCTTTGCATACACTTCTCAAGGAAAAATCTCCACCACGACCCCCATCGGCTTAGACAAGACTGCTCCTCACTTTTAAAGACTCATTCCATCCAACAACTCTTAAGTGAAACCATCTGAGAGCTTCCCAAGAAGAAACAGCTCCTTTCTTATGCCACCTGTGCTTCCTCCACTATAGTAAGAATCTGGTAGACAAGTTTTTCTTCATAGCCTTAGTGAGTGGCACAGAGGACCTAAAGGTTTCTTGAAAGAACAAATGAATAACTGATGGACTGAATAATGAGATGACTACTAGTGCTGACCATCATCCTCCCTTTAGAGAAGATCAGAAGAGTCAGGATTTTTTACCAAAGGACCTTTACTCTCACGTGCCCTGAAAACACTCAGAAGCAATACAAATGCCGCCAGACTAGAGAGGTCTCTTTCATCCTTGCGAGTCTCCATGTTCTTTAAAAATTACCTTTATGATAAGTAGCGGGGGTGATAAATTACTCATTAAATTTATTCTTTTTAATGATAAAAGTAATATATAATCATTGTGGAAATATTAGAACGCAAAGATAAGTAAAAGCATAAGTTGTCCATAATCCCAACAAGCAGAAATAATCAACCATTGATAACATTTTGGGGATATTACCCTAAATCGATGTTTTATACACAGATTCTGATATTATACAAACTATTTTATAACTCAGTTTTCTAATTCACAATATTCTGTTTTGAATTACAATAATGATCTACAATTATAATCACATGAAATATATGTTGAAAATGTAGATTGCTGGACTCCATCTCTTGATCTATGGAAACAGTCTTTGGATACAGAGTCCTGGAACATTCATCTTAACCCTCTACGTGATCTTATGTACAGTAAACTTTGAGAGTCACTAACCACAGATAGTGTTTTCAAATCCCTATGGGAAAATGACAGAAAAGTGAAGGTTTCAAAGGTAGTTATTTTGGCTGCACATAAGAAAGCATAAGAACTGTTACAGAATGGCATGGGTTACCATCCCAGTTGATGAGCCCCTGGCACTCTGCAAATAGATTTTGAATAACTAGTCTCGGGGATGTGGTGGTCATTCTGTATCAGAAAAGAGGCTGAAAGAGATAATTTCCAAGGTCTGTCTCAACTGTAAGATCCTAGGACTCTATAATTAAAGAATGTTAAGGCTAAATTATACTTCAGAGGCAAAAGAGAATAGTTACCTGGGAAGACAGTTACAGAAAGGCTGGGTATGTTTTTTGGGCAGTGGTTTGGAGGTAAGGCACCTCTCAAAGCTGACAAAAACTTTGAACATAATTATTTTTTTTCTAGAAAAGCTTAGCAATTAACTGTTTTTCTAAGACTTTTAAACTGGTGATCCTGTGGCTCAAAAATGTGTTCCTCGGTAGCACTAACACAGAGCAAGTACAAGCAAAAGACTTTGGCTGACACAGTGAAGGACCCAGGCATCTTTGGCACATCGGGCCCATGGTGACCAGTCTGGAAGGGGTCTGTAGAACTATGGAAATACCATTAATCTACATTAATTTTTCATTTTCAAAGAACCTACAGAAGTTAAGTCTAGAGAAGTTAAGCCTAGAGAGTGTCAAATGTTGCAAATTCACATGGCTAGTTGGTGACAAAATAACTATCTTAGAAATTCACATTTCTGACTCCTAGCCTACTCTGTTTTGGGTAAGAAAGATTTCTTTACTATTACAAATTGCCTTTTATTCAAATTCCTAAAAAGTTAGAGATAAATCACAGAAGACCAAGTGTTTGAAATTTTTACATATAAAGATGCCATATTGTAAACAAATGGCTTAAAATAATTGCATTTTAAAAGTAAATTGACATTTCAAGGACAGCTGAAATAATGTTCCTTGCATTATCTTCTCAGAATTATAATTTAATTCCCTGTTTGGCAGGAAAATCAGTGATTACTCTCACTTTCTGACATTTAAAGAAAATGCCTTCCAAAAAGACAAATAATATTTTCAAACATGGTCCTTGTGTTATACACACTTTATATGTCTACCTATGAGTTTACACACACAGGTCAATTTTCTAACAGATATGCATACTTATAAGTGCTTATGTTATATATATGTTAATTATAGAATATATAAGTTGTTTATATTTTATAAAATATTATTCCTAATCTTGATAATGTCACATTTAAAGCTTAACCAGACTGACTCAACTGCCATACTTACAGTGAAAACTATATTTACAAATACCCAACTAAGGAATTTGAGAATCAATAGCCTAGATCATTTCAAGAAGTCACGACTTTAAATACCATGTATATGTTGATGACTCCCAAATTTGTATCTCTAGCCTAGACATTTCCCATGAACTGCCCACTTAATACATTTACTTCGACGCATCTCAAACTTAACAGATCCAAAATCAAATTCCTAATCTTCCTGCCTAAACTCTTCCTCCGATGATCGTCCTCAGAACAGAAATGACAGATCCATTCATCCAGTTGCTAAACTTTGCATGATTCTGGACTCCTCTCTTAACATCCTACATCCATCAGCAAATCCTGTCCCCGTATTCCAAAATACAGCTAGAATTCCACCCTTTTTCACTATGTTTGTGGCTCAATCACCATTGTCTCTCTCAATAGCCTAACTGGCCTTCTGTTTCCACCTTTGCCCCCATACAGTCTGTTCTCCAAATAGTATCCAGAGTGACACATTGTAAGTCTGTTATCACCTCCAACGATTTCCAATTTCATGCTGAAAATAAGCCTTATAAGGTGTTCTATGGTCTTCGTACCTCATTCTACTATCCCGCTGACTTACATCCCTAATACTCTCCCACTTGTTTCCTTCCTGCCAGCCACCTCGTCCACCTTGCTGTCCATCCAACATTCCAAGAGAAGAGTTTTTCCATGCAGAAAGGTCTTTCCCTACACATCTCCATGGCTTTTTCCTCACCTCCTCCACACGTCGCTGATAACCTCAAAGCATCACAGAGGTATTCCTAGACTAATATCTGTATTAGTTGGGGTTCTAGAAGGAAACGGATGCCACACTAAAACTAAGATAATTGGTGGAGAATTCAATAAGGACTACTTACAAGGGTGTGGGAAGGATGTAGGAAAACCAAATGGGATAAGGCAGAACCCCAGGAATAGTAACAGGAGGGATATTGCTACCCCCAGCCCTGAAAGAACAAGAGAGAGGGAAGATACTAGAAACTGGAAGAAGAATCCAATAGAGAGGGTTGATTGAGAGAAAAAAATGATTGGAAGAGTATAGCAGTCAACCTGAGGCTACTTGCAAGAAAAGAGCTAAGAGAATAAATAACTTGAACTCACACTTCTCCCTCCCTCGGTTCTCTTCCCGGGGGGAACTATTAAGATAGTCTGATTTGCCTTCCAGAGGAGAGAGCATGACGGAGAAGGGTGGAGAATGGACCTGGAGGAGACAGTCTGAAGATACATAACCCACCACTTCACTCCATCTCTCCATGGCACTCAAACAATATTTGTTGAATGAATCAGTATGATGCAGTGGTGACTGTCCATTGAATAAGGCGTTTAAACATACTATATAAACTATATTCCCTTAAAAAGAACTCCTTTGGGGGTCGGCCTGGTGACATAGTGGTTAAGTTCATGCACTCCACTTCGGCAGCCCAGGGTTCACAGGCTCGATCCCTGGGGCAGACCTATGCACCAGTCATCAAGTCATGCTGCACCTCTCATCAAGCCATGCTGTGGCAGCATCCCACATAAAACAGAGGAAGATTGGCACAAATGTTAGCTCAGCAACAATCTTCCTCAAGTAAAAAGAGGAAGATTGGCAACAGATGTTAGCTCAGGGCCAATCTTCCTCACCAAAACAAACAAACAAACAAACAAAAAAACCACCTCCTCTGACTGTGGGTGAGAAGGAGTCAGGAGGCACTGAGGTGATCCAAAGGAGAGACTAAGAAGGCTTGCATGTGCTTGATATGGTGAATAAGTAGTGAGGTGTCTTATGTGCCTCACATTTTGCCTTATAGAACTTAAAGTTGGTTATCACATTCACCACGACAGGGAAACATAAAAGAAAGGAAGTAGTCATAGGTGGGCATTGCATTGAGGGTTCCCCTGGCAAACAATGCCTTGCAGGTGATTTATGATGAGCTGATGCATGATGTTTGATGTATAACATAGACGTTTCTGATAAAAGAAACAATGGAAAGAAAAGTCACACATATGCTATCTTCCGAAGGGTAAGGGAATGTAAAATGTTTAAACATCCATCCTACATGCTCGAATCCTCCAGGAATAAATCCAGCAAGGCTTCTCATGGGACACTTCATCCCCCCAGCAAGGGTTCATTAAAGAAAAGCTCTTTGAGGAATGGAAATTAGTATACCTTCTGATTCCTTGGTTTTCTGAATTATTGGTGACATTTGGGGACTTGGGGGCAGCAACAAGCAAAGCATTACTTCTTAAGTTAGAGTTTCCTAGACTCCCCAAAGTTGGTGCAATTAGAGGGAAAGAGAAAACAATGAGGCAGAAGAACAAACATCTGTTTACTTGTGACCTGATGGATGCATGTCGGTGGAGAATTTATTAGCTAGTAATATATTCGCCGAATCTAGTAGCACCTCCCAGGCCAGCCCTCAAGAAAAGGCAAAGAAAGGGATCAGGGTAACATATCATTAGCAGAGACAGAGTGGAGGATACTACAAGACATCCTTAGAAAAGGTCTTTCACACCCACTCCCAGTTTCATTGAGAGAAGAATCTCATTCACCGATGATCCCCATCTGTCTTCATTTTCCTGGAGGAGAAGATGCTGATAAACAAGGTTGAAAGAAGATAAAGAGGGACAGAAATACACAGATTGACTTGCTATGGTTTTTGAAATTTACTCCAATCCTAACCCTAGAAACATGACCTTATAAAGCCTTGTATCACTCTTATAATCTATTTTCTTCCTATTATGCACCTTTTTCCTCTGAAAGGAAATCAGTTTGGTAGCTATAATGGATCTCCAATTTAAGAAGTTACAAAAATAATCTCTGAAAAGGATTTTGAGTTCCTGGGGAAAATCTGTTTGCTAATGGGACCCCATTCCATATGCTTCCCATTTAAGGGCAGATCCAAGTATCGTGAATTTGAAGCTTATACAACGGGGACAGGGGAGCTCTTTAAGAAGATAAATTTCAAAATACCACAGAAAACTTGACGGTTATCATAAAACTCACAAAATCCAGAAAAATTGCATATATTTTCAAATAATTACTAGATATGATTTGGTATACTTGTTTTGCTTTGGCTCATACATTTTGGTTGCCTCTTCATATTCCAAGGATTCTATCATGTTTTCCACAGAGAGACTAGAAAGATAATTCAATCTCTCCTCTATCAGGGTTTATCACAGTTTTGTTGTTGTTTCTTCTCCACCCAGATGTTTTCTGTGCCAGATGCTCTAGGACACATGCATATCATAAAATGGCCTCTAGCCATATGCTTTCAACTCCTCATGCTGGGTATGTACGCCCAGTGACCAGTGGGCAGATTCCTGGAAGACATTCCTTTACCGGCACAGTAGAAAGAACTGAATTATACACTGAAGTAACTTCGAGCCGCATATGACCATATGAAGTTGCCAAGGTTCAAACATCTTCAACCTCCAAAAATTACAATTTCATATGGCTTACACTAATATATCCCACTAAGCCCGAGATAAATGTATCTCCAATTCAGCATCCTGTTAGCCAGACTTGAAACTTGCCAGTGGCCATTCTAACACACCTTACACTCGGGGAAATATGACAGAAGGGAGTAGCAGTGTAAAAATAACGTAATCTTACCTGATAATGTCTAAAACATCTTAACTGCAAATTTTACACAAGATCATGTGAATAAGGCCCAGGGTCTTGGACAGAGCCTGGGAAAATAAGGAGCCCTGAGGCCCAAGGTCCTTTAACTTCACTGTGCAGTCCCAATCTTATCACTGTAAGTGTCGTCATCTGAGCAGTCCCAAGGAAACCTAGAAGGCGCATCAAAAAAGTAAACACACTTCTCTTTTCTTCCAAAGAAATAGTTCCCACATGTCGCGTAGAAATGATTCCAAATTTATAGGCATAAGCAGAGCAGGCCTTGTCCATCCATTACCAGATTCAAATAATCCTGTCCAAAATGATGAAACTTTCTGTGAAACAAAGAGTTCCTTGTTGGCACCGGAATCTCATCTCCCTATCCATTACTCCCTAGGGCATTTATCAAGTGCATGTGCTGTGCACCAGGCATTTTGCCCTCACGTGAGCACTTGTAAAACACAGTGCTCTCTGATAAAAACGGTCTCAATGCAAAATGTAAACTTGTGGTTTATCAGGAATCTGACACCAGGCTATTTGCTAACTGGCCCTACCGTGAAATAGCTCTCTGGCCATATGCTTTTTAAATCTGACACAAAATGCCACACAGAGAACAGAGTTCAGCTGCAGCCCTTAACTCATTTTAACGAGAATCTTTTTTTTTCTGGTTTTACAGATAAGTCTCTCCACCGCAGACTGATGCCTTGTACAGGCAGACTTTAGCTGCAGAATTCTGCTGAGTCGGCAGCACGGTCCAGCAGAACTGTGCTGAGTCCACACAACGGCCACCATCTGTTGCAAAGCTTCTAGGAACAGTGTCATCAGCACGAAACACGGCGTCAGCCCTGATAATTAAAGGACAGCTTTGGAAGTTAAAGGCAATGATGGAAACTTATTCCAGAAGGTCATTAACATCTGACTGCTTAGTAATACTTGAGAACACAGCTGCATGACGATAATAAATCAAACCACATCAAGTGTTCATATTTCAAAAGATATCAAATATTGTCAACATAGACTGTAGATTCAGATGGGGCAGAATCTCAGCTAACCTTCATTTTTGTCATCTGTACAACAAAGATAATTTCACTCATTTTGTCAGATTTCAGTAAAAATTAAAGATAACATAGGTAAAGTATTAAGCATTCAATAGTAGATGTATAAAATAAAATATCTGTTATTAAATATTATTAAACTCAAAGTTTATACATTGTACATATAGAAATGTTAGCTCTAGGCTCAACATGTATAACATAAAGTACAGAACACTTGCAAGTAGCCCAGGAGGTAATCTAGGACACTGCCTTGCTGATTCCACAGATTTGAGGAAGAAGCGAACAAAAACGAAATAGAGCAGCTGTGTGGGGTACCTCATCATTTAAATCAGTCAGCATGTATTAAAAGCTCACTCCAGTATAGCAGGAAACCGCAAAGAAAATAATAACACGGTCCTCCGGGAACTGTATTTTAACCCACAGAACATATACAGGTATTACATTATTCTGTTATTTGGAGCAATGCATACAAGAATAATAACGAAGTAAGTAGCAAAACAAAGCATTAGTCTAAACATTCAGAAATCAATGATCTATGAAGAGTAAAAGCTGAGAAACATTTGTGCTCAGTATATAATTTTCAGACTAAAATCCACCTTGACAGGAAAGTAATGACTATGCGTTGAGTGACAAGGATAGCTAGTGGTTCTATCCCAAATGATCAACACTGTCCCTATGGAGAGCACTCCATGTACCATCCTCTCCATGTACCACCACTTCCTTTACCCCCTGTCCTGTGACTATTTGTCAAAACACCTCAAAGGTAGATAGGAGGAAGAGCATATACTGGCTCCATTGGTCTACAAACTTTTGCAGTGGCCTTGAGCATAAAAAATTTTAGCTAGGACTGGGGCAGGCCCAATGGCGTAGTGGTTGAGTTTGGTGCACTCAGCTTCAGCAGCCCAGGTTCGTGGGTTCGGATCCCAGGCACGCACCCTATACCACTCAGCAATGCTGTGGCAGCCACCCTCATACAAAATAGAGGAAAAGTGGCACAGATGTTAGCTCAGGGCAAATCTTCCTCAGAAAAATAATACTAATAATAATAATTGTAGTTTGGATAAAAATTACTAATAATGAAAAAGCAAATTTACTGAAATGCTTTGTTTGATTATCGCCACCTAAATCAGACTAAAATGTCTTGCTTAAATCATGAACATGGATATTCAAAAACAAAGGAGATAAGAAAGCTGACCAAAACAAACAAAAAAAACCCCTCATCCTCAAATGGTTTAGAAAAAATGTATATCTACATGTATACATAATATATGAACATATTACATGCACACATTGAGAGAGAAAGAGAGAGAGCAAATGATAAAATAAATGAGATAAGATATTAACCATAGGTTAATGTAGGTAAAGACTATCCCTTCAACTATTCTTGCAAATTTATTCTAGATTTGAAATTATGTCCAAATAAAGAGCTACGAAAAGAAAGCTAGCAAAAAAAATTTAACCATAAAATAAAATGAAATTTCAAGATATTTATTTAGTCTTCTTAAAATTCAAGAAAGATTACTCTGATAATATTATTATCATTATCTAAAGGACCATTCAAAAACTTAGAAAAGTTACAGCGAATGACAAATACTGGTTCAGTACAGAAAATTATGGAGATATTTTCTTACATAATTCTACTCTGTAAAGATGTGACTCTCTCGCAGAAACAACAAAGAAAATCGAACTTAAAATAATTCTATTTGTCCAAACATAACATGAGATTGAAGAAGGCCTGAAGTACCAATAGCCATATTTAAATATTTCACCTGTTTTACTTTTAATAGCTCCATTGTATTCAAAGCTGCCAGTCTAAAATACAATCAGGAATTGTACTGCATTCTCTAAGGAGCCCCCCAACTTGGTCATGGCACCATACGGTTCTGGCAAATGTGGATGTCCCAGACTCTTCCAAATTAAAGAATATCAACACAATTCGGTATAATCTACTTTAAGAACATGCAAAGAGATGTCCCTGCACTGAGTTTTAGAAAATATGTGTTAATAAACGTTTCAGTATGCAATAGCTTCATTTTAGCACCAAACACTTGCTATTGATTTCATGAGATTGGAAACAAGACGATGCTTCTAAAGGAAATCAATTTCAGTACTGGTTAAATAATTAAGCTTAGGTACAAACTTAAAGGGTCATACGTTGCTATATTCAGTGTCTAAAAATTCTAATTAAAATAAACAGGCATCTAAGGAGGGAGAAAAAAATCCTCAAGTATCATTTAAAAGGAGGCTCCTTTGAATATTATTCTTCTTGAAGAGAGAGCACTGAAAAGTTTGTCGGCATTTTATATATTCACTAAGCAATTATTGCTACCGGTTTAGTTTCAGAATGTTCCCCAGAAAATGATTCAGGGGCATCAGAGACTCTTCAACAAATTTAATTAACACTGCTGACATTCAGTCATTTACTCATTTAGTCCTGAGTAAATACAAAAAAAAGTGCTCAGAGTATGCACAGATACCCCTGTGCATGCACAGCACGAGGGTCCAGACTTCTTTAGAGATTAGTATATCTTGTAATTAAATCCCTTTTCCTATTTTTGTCATTAGCCGTCTGGTCTAAGTTTTAAGACAGATATGCCTGGTACTAAACTTGCCATGCAACGTATATTGCAATAACAAGGTTCAATGGAAGACACAAGAAAGCATAAAAGCAAATTATTATATTCAAGAGCCTAACTATATAACTCAATCATTAGATTAATAAATCATTTGATATTCTATTTGCAAACGTTAGCTTTTTTCCTGTCTGGTAACTTGTTGCACCGAGGTAAGTCATAGAAGAGAGAGATACTAGGATGCCCTATAATCAGATTCCATGCCATAGCAATTTCCCCATTTAAAACTGGAAACTGGCATTAGGAATCATAAGTGACTGCAAATGGCTCTAAATTCCAGTGGGACTGCCTACATTTAATGGGTACATAACAGACTTGAAAAAAATAGGAAAGCAGTGACAGTGAAAGAAACCTTCTCTTTCTCCGATTTTATATACACACCCACACACATGCACAGGCACACAAGAAATCTTCAGATATCGCCTCAATAAGGCATTTTCATTCTGTTCCTGCTCACAAACTCCTTAACCATGCCCTTTATTGGTGAAGAAAATTACTTCTCTGTGGGTGGCAAAAACATTGAGATTTCTTCAGGACATTGTTTGAATAAATATTAAAATAACAGTCCTTCATAAATAAGTGGTTATTCATTCTTCAAACAGTTACTCATTGCCAAGTACAACTTTGTGTGTAAGGAATGGAGTCCCGAGAATGAAAAAGAATGTATACCACAACATGGCCCCTGCTCATGGCAATTACACATGGGAATTGGGCAGAAACCAGATATGCTGACTCGAAAACCCATGCCTTTTCTCTACACTGAGATTACAATCTAGCTATAAAAAAACAAGAAGTACAATGGCAATTCAGGGAGAGTACATCCTGTTGGTGGCGGTTAAAAGAGAATCCGGGAGGCATAAGGTAAGGGGTAAAACGTGAGCTGAACCTGGAAAGGAGTGTTGATATTAACAGTCAAATGAATGTATTTTGGTTTTCAAGAAGAGTAAGTGAATGAGAAGAGAATACAGCAAAAGCAAAGGCAAAATCTCCTCAGGGTTCAATGATTGTCCAGTTTGCGTAGAATACAAGAGTAATGGGAATGTGTGAGGATTGCGGCACACAGTGGTGGGAATAAAAGTAGAGATAAAGAGGTCTTTGCAGAGTGCGATTCTGAAGGCTCTGACCAGGGAGAAACAAGTTCAGAGCTGCAAGCAACGAGAATGAGAAAATGCCACAGGCTGAGAGAAAATTTAAGAAAGAATTTGAAGTAACAAGGGAAGAGGTAATGAAGGCCAAAATTAGGGTCAGAGAGGTTAGTGGGAATGGAAATTGGCCGGCTCTAGTGTGCCTCTCAGTCATTTTAAGTAAATGTGACCTTTACTACAAAGAGCTAAGTGAGGGTGGCATAAGAAACTTTAGTCAATATACATTTCCAAAATAAACTGCCATGAAACAGCTGAAACAACAAAGGTAGGGAAGAATCGCAGTGTTGTGAGAAACTGAGAAACAGCGAAAGAAATGCCTGGGGAAAGAACAGCTACAAATTTGGAGTATATTAATACACCATGAATATTACACCCAGCCACATGTTATAAACTATATTTAATGTTGCTCCTGCGGAAATTTAGAATCAAACAAGCTGGAATCAGGTTCCACTCTCTCCTTTACTCTAAGCTATTACTAAAGTTTATGTCCTGAGAATAGAACAAAATGAAGAGGCCATATTGTTACTTCCTTTACAACCCCACCTAATACCCAATGCCAACTTCCTCCCCCTCGCCAAAAAAGAGTTCCAAGACATAAATGTATTATACTCAATTGTATTCTATAATGACTAGTATTTTATAGAGATCACTGTGTGTAAAATTTAAAAATGAAGCAGAAGAATTTTTGATCATGGTCTGGAAAATTCCTATTTATAACCTGAAGACTTTACAAATCAAAGAGTAAGTTTTATAATTCACAAATTATTTCCCTCAAATCAGTGTTTCCCAAAATGTGGTAGGTAACATCCCAGATGACGTTAAGTCATTCCTGAGTAACCTTTTCCATAACCCTCTTAACTTTGTTATTTACTTTAATGTGTATTGAAAAATATATCAACCATAAGAGATTTCTTTTTTAAATAGATCTAAGCTTTAAGAAAGGTTTCTTTGAATAAAAATATTAAAAGCTGCACAAGTGATACTCAGATATTTCCAGTGATACAATAAAGACTTAAATATGAAAAACTGTTTTAGCATGACACTGTGCACACAGTTCGATTTTAACATCCACTAAACTTAGTGACACAAATATTTTCATCAGAATATTACTTTTTAATAATTTTTACTTGATCTCGAGTTTACAGAGGGTCAAGTCTATTACTTTAGTCAGAACTAGTATTAAATATAATATTGCTATCTAGAATGGGATTTATATTGGTTTGAAAACAAAGAAAATACTTTCTATTGGATTTGCCATTTTCAAATCTTTACAATTGGATTACATAGTTAAAAACAGAAATAAAAGCAGAATCAGAAATTACAGACTTAAAGATGGATGCATTGAAAACAGCAAAATAAATGAATATACTAAAACTAATACAATGCTTGGATTTCACATTCAAATTTTAACTTCAAAAAAATTTGAGTGTTGGTTCTGTAAAGGAAATGATTTAAATACACGTTGGGAAAAGCTTGAAATAAGTAATCCTTTTAAAATAGCCTACAGCACAAATTTCTTTTAAAATCAACAGGAAATTAATTAAACAAGAATATATACTAAGGGCGGAATTGAGAACATTAAGTCTAAAAATACAGGAAACACTGTCTGAAGTAATCTAAATTTCATTGTGAAGGTCAGTTTTTTGTTCTTGGTCCTTTCTTGGTGGGATGCCAAAATGTTAAGTTTCAAAGATAAAAGTATCTGAAAACATTTCCTAGATAGTCCATAGGATAGATTTTTATTATAAAACACTTTCACTGAGTTTTGTAAATTTTAGATAAAACATTAAAATTGTGGTTATGTTATTTCAATATAAATTGAATATTACTCACGTCCACATATTTGAAGATAAAAGTTGAGGGGTTTTGTATGAAAAAATCCACCCATATTTGGACCTTATGATGCTGCATCTATTCTGGAAGATTGTTTAGTTTGGTTTAATACCTTATCAGAAAATATGTTTAAACGCTGTGTTGCAGTAGCATATATTTTTTTAACGTACAAAGAGGAGTTAAAGTGCTGAATGAACTTTTGTCAAGGCATAAGAAAAAAGTCTGATTTCAGGTTACTGATATTCACAAAGATAAGTGAGGACATTTCTTTCAAGTTGGAGAGGACTTTCCGTCAGCAAATATTTTCTTTTTTTTTCCTATCTAACTATGCAGCAAATACATATCCACCTCTGAGTTAAAGTCAATTACGCCTGTATGGAGTGAAGGTTTAACAGCGCTGGATTTATCACAACTTTAATGACACTTCAAAACACGCTATGGACTGCTTTAGGAATAACTCCTCATTCCTGCAAAATATATGCCAGAAAAATATCAGCTTAGAAATGCCACTAAACCATGGTTTTCAAAGGGGTGATTCTGCACCCCCAGGGGACATCTGACATCAACTGGAGATGGTTTTGCCTCCCTAGAGGACATCTGCATCAACTGGAGGTGCTTTTGCAGCCAACAGGACATTTAGCAACATCTGAAGATATTTTTGGTTATGGCTGTTGTCACAACTGGGGGCATAGTGCTGGCATCTAGTGGGTAGAGGCAGGGATGCTGCTAAATATCCTACAACACACAGGACAGGCCCTTTCCCCACCTGACAAAGAATGATCTGGCCCAACATGTCAATATTGCCAACAGTTGAGAAATTTTGTCCTAAATACATCATCGTCAAGCATGGTCCGAAATGTTAGGGTCTAAGACAAGAGAAGATAGGAAAAATACAGAGGTCAAATGAGGGGGGAGACAAGATAAAAAAGAAAGACCAAAATCAATTAAAGAAAAATCTAAAAGTTTCTAGCATGTATGGGATGGCTAATATGGGAAATGCAATATGGGGCCAAACTAGTAGTGATCACAAACATACAAAAAGAATGTGGGTAAACCTGACAAACACTTATAAAAGAACAAAGGAGTCCTATTTTTTTATAAGCTACATTTCTGGCTTGTTGATGAATGAACTGACTGTTATACAATTATTTTACCCCCTCATGAACACATTTCCCGCTCCTCCAAGATGCTATGCCAAGAAAATGCTAGAGTACCTGGGGGAGCTTCACAGTGGGCAACCGGGCTAACTCCTTGGGTAGATTGTCCAAATAATAGTGACCTTGGGCTGTACAAATCAAATCTCTTTAATTCCAAAATATGTTGATCTCTTCCAACCCAAGTTAAAAGAATATTCCTTATGATCTCATTTTTATTTTTTAACATCAAGTATATATGTTTGTAAATGGATAGTATTTGTGTTGGAATGATGCATACTGAACTATTAACAGTTTTTACCTCTGAGGAGCACATGTGTGAGGGGGGCAGAAAGGTAAACATTCATATTTTGCTATCTAGGTCTTGGGGATATTTGAATCTTTTATAACAGGAATGCATCCACGTGTAACAACAACTTCTTTTGAAGAATGAGTTTTCCCAAAAGCAAAATGCAAAAATTCTGCTATAGTCTGTAAACATTTAATACAAATGTCTTGCTTTTTATGAACTACAAATTGTTTAAAAGTTACAGCGACAGCTTTAATCATACTCCCAAAAGGGAATGTGACAGCTAAAGAAATCCTACAGAATTTATTTCACAGGTTTAAAAACTTTTTAAAAAACAAAATATCACACGTCAAATAAATGATATAATGACCTAAATCTCCATACGCGAAGTTTATTGAAAAAAAGAACAACCGAACGCCATCAGCATGTCATTGTTACTACTGGGACTTTTATTGACACTTTTACTTTGATATCTGTCTGAAAATTACTCAGTTGATACCATTAGAGAGTTTAGGGCATTTTTAGGAACTTAGAAACTGTCCTAATAGTTATAAAACATTTATACCACTTCTGAAATGGATTCTATAAATGTTTGACAACTTTTATGAGGGTTACTCTGATTCAATAAAATAGCACATATAGCAACAGTCAATGACTAGTTAAAGAAATACTTTGCATTTTATCCATTCTGCTTTATTTAATTCTGAGCAGGAATAACCGTACCTTGCTATTTTATGATTGATTTTTCTCATTTATGAACACATTTTATGGGACAAAAAAATAAATTAGAAGAAAATCAGTTATTTCATTCAACTAAAATTAGGCAGGTATCATAAAGTTTTCTCATTCAGCAATTAGGGTAATTTACAATAAACAGCCAAGTGAAATTTTGGCCGATGCTACAGATTAAGTTTGCCAAGGTGTAAAAAATGAACAATGAAAAACTGGAAATGAGAAAAATCAGTCTCCTATGGAACTATAATTTCATTCTCAGAAAAACATTTCTTGTTCCATCTAATATCATCGTCTATGCATTATATATATATCCCCCGATACAAAAAAGAATAATACAAGTCTATTAATATATTTAATAGCATATTTTAAAATATACTGTAAATATATATTTATAAAAACATACTGTCTGCTTATCATATACTCATATGATTAGGTATATTATTTTATATTATAAATAAAACCAGTATCCTCCTCAACTTTCCAAGAAGAGTTATCCATTAACATGGCATTGACTAATAAATCAAAAATATGTTTACTCCTCCTTTCTCATACTTTATTAGTAAGTGGCATTTTTCAACATAAAGATTTTGACAGGTTACCCCCTGCTATGGAAAAGTAAACTTAAAACAATGAAAAATATATAAAAATAAACCCATGTAATTATTCTAACAGTCAAACACATGCAAACCAAGTTACTATTAAATTACACTAAATATATTTCTCCTCAGTTTTCACCACTTCTTAGAATTTGTTCCCCAAATCACCAAGTGAAATACCAGTTGACAAGATAATGTCAACTACATTTTGCTTCCAGTATATTTTGTAAAAACATAATTTCTATTTATTCAATCTCAGAATATTCCAATTCAATCTGAGAAGAAACATGTTTTTAAGACTGAAGTCCTCACACAGGTATAATCACACATATAACCTTAAATAATCATAGTAAAAGTGTGTCATGAAAACTGTTGTCCTTCAGATAGAGTGAGATAATGTAGTGAGATGGCCAAGGTGAGACTGTGCAGGACTGGTAGCTCGTGGTGCAGAGTTTGGATTGTCTCCGCTAACGTATCTGAGATAAAAATTGACCTTGCCAAGGGGCTGGCCCAGTGGCGTAGTAGTTAAGTTCCCATGCTACGCTTTGGCAGCCCTGGGTTCAGATCCCAGGCACAGACGTACTCCACTCATGAGCCATGCTGTGGCGGCATCCCACATACAAAACAGATGAAGACAAGCACAGATGTTAGCTCAGCAACAATCTTCCTCAAGCAAAAAAGAGGAAAATTGGCAACAAATGTTAGCTCAGGGCCAATTATCCTCACCAAAAAGAAAAAAACTAACCTTGCCATTACTAGCCCTAAGGTAATGGATAGGCTATGGGTCAATGCACAGGTGTGTCTCTGCCTTAATTCATTACCCAACATTTACAACTTTCTTAGGCATTATTTTAGTATACGCATGTTGGATGAGGTACACTCTCTCTTAAGGAAACCACATCTTAAATTCCTTTCTTCTCCATTCACTCATCATATATTTGAAGGGTTACTGTGCCAGGCACTCATAGGATCTGGGTCCCTGGGGAGGAGTAAATGCACAGCAATCCCTGCTCTTGTAGGGCCTCCACTGCTGTGAGCAAGAAATACAAGCATAACAGTAGCTTAAAACTTAAATACACTATTATTTCTCATCCACTTCCTTACATTCAGTGGGATGAAGTAACTGGATGAAGGTTATCCGGTTAGTACCAAATCAGGTAGAAAACTCAAGAATCTGCGACTAAAGATGCACTAAAAATGACTCTCTAGAAGATGTTAAAAGCATTCGTTTCAGTACTATATCCAAGAACAATGTCTTATCAAGTTAATTTATAAAGATCCTTTTATGTGCATTTTTTTATTTTCCTTTTTATGAAAATTTTTTAAAAAGAAGAAAAAAATTAAAAGCATCTGGTGTCTTCTACAGTCTTGTTTTTTAAGAAAAACGCACGACATGAAGAGAATAACAAATCTAGGTATGCTGTTTTTGAATTATATTGAAGGAGCTGTTTAAAAAGACTTGAATAAAAATAGGGTTTGCAGTCTACTTCAATGCTCTATTTCTCTCAATTCTTTATTTTTTTCAGCAGAATTATTTTATAAAAATCAAGCTTGATTTAAGAAAACTTCTAATAATATAACTATATTTAACATAAAGATATGGGTTTAAAATAACGAAATGCTTTCCCAATAATATTAATATAAGCTTATAGCAAATAGTTTTCAATAATCTAGGAAAATCCATTTTGTCAAAATTGGTTACATCCACTCATATTTACTTCTAGGTACCACTACTTCAAAGATTGTCCAAGTCAAAATGGTATAGGAGTCAGCAAAGCCTCACTTGAAGTCACACACAGCAACAGATAGCTCCACAATACAATTTTGGTTACCTTTAAGAATGGATTTGTGGAAACAAATTGCAGAGATATTCTTCGGGGAATTAAAGATAACCTAGGGAGGCCTGTAATACCTCATTTTTTGACCAAGGATTAAGGTTCATTTTGCCAAAGCGTGGAATCCTTATTTAGTTTCTGGGGTGCAGCAGTGTGGGCATGGAAGCCGTAATCCCAAGATAAACACAAAAGCCCTGGCCACCTAAACTGCCAATTCTAGAAATATTTACCCTATGTTAGGTGCAATTTGGTCTTTAACAACACAGAATAGTTCTTTGAAAACATTGGCAAGTCAGTCCTTCCCTTTCTATCCCCCATAAAATGATTCTAGTTTAGATCTCTATTATCTACCTGTTAGGCAGGTGAGACTTTTGTTTGGAATAGAGACTCTGAGTTCCTATTTCAGTTCTTCTCAGTCTCTTTTGCAGCCTTTTCATTTTCTGATTCCCCTTAACTATCAATGCTCTCAAAGGTCTGACCTCAGGGAACTAACAATCACCCAGGCTAATAACTTTCAAATCCACATCTCCATCTCAGAACCCCTCCCTGTTTTCAAATAGCATATTCAATTTACTACAGTGCATCTCCCCCGTAATGGTCCCCAAACACCTCAAACTCAAAAATCCAGAGTGGTATTCTTAGTCTTTTCCTCCAATCATTCTTTGCTCTCTATTTCCTTGATTTGGTGAATAGTACCACAATCTAGTTAATCAGTCAAAGTCTGCATATGATCATCTTTATTCCTTCCTCCTGAAATGCTCACATCCAATCAGCCAACAATTCTATAAATTAAACATCACTCCAATTCATTCTTCTCCAACCTCACTAATATCCCCTACATTCAGGCCCTCATCATCTCTCATCTAGACTGTTTTAACGTTTCATAACTTAGTTCCATACTGTTACACTCATACTTCTTCATCCCATCTTGCCCAAAGCCATGAGGTTTCATAAGAACAAAGTGTATCGTGTCCCTTCCCTCCTTTTCCCTTGCTCTTATACTGTTGGAAACCCACTCCCCACAGCTCACAGCCAGAGTACACTAACAGAGGTACATGTACACCTAGGGAAATGCAACACAGAGCCAAGGAGTAAATGAAGTCACAGGATTAATACCCCATAATCCTGGAGGATGGGTATTGCCTCACTGAAATTAAAAATACATTCATTTTACTTTAAAATAAAGTTTATGGAGTAGAAGGTCAGATTCAAATGAATTTAAGACTTCAAAGAAATTGCACTTGCAGCAAGCAGATTAAGCTCGTGAGTCGGTGCTTCTCTGACATTAGGATACTTTGGAGGAATGGAGCATAGCACCTGGCACATAAAATAAAGTTTAAAAAGTGTTTTGAATGAATGAAGGTCTTCATGATTAAATGTGGAAATCCCAGTAGCTTTAATCCACTTAGCACACAATTATTGGCTCTCCTTATTTTACAAATGTTATTTCAGGAGACCGATCACCCCATTTAAATTTCAATTATTATCACAGTTGGACCTCAGAAATCTTACCCAATGTCTCAAGCTACAGACAAGATACAGGACACTCTTCCATAGTAGCGCTGATCCCATAGCTCTTCAGCCTTTCTCCAAACAGTTTCAGTAACAGAACATCACTATTAAGGTTGATCCATTGTCAGAAGCTCCTTTCTTACACTGGATTGGAATCTGAAGATAACATAACTTAATTTCTTCCTAACATAGAGGCCATTCACGATGTTATATCTCCCAAAATACAGGTTTGAAAAAGAAAAAAGCCATTGGATTCAAACTGTGAAAAGGAACAATTTCAAAAATAACAATGTAACAATAGGAACTTTATTTATTAATACTCAGAAGCCTCCTGGTAATCTGATAAGAAGGAGAACAAGGAAATCTGATGCTGCCTGCTCTCCCAGCCCAACAGGGACAGTGTGAACTATAAAAATCTTGGGGCCAAGGGAGGAGGCGCACAAGAAAAAGCTACATGAAAATCTGCGGGAGCTACTGAAGATTCTTGCTTTTACACTTCGCAGTGATGCATGCAGTTTCACGTCATTATCTTCATTTCAAATTCAAGAAAAAATTCCAGAGAAGCTAAATAATCTCCCCAAGATCCCTAAAAGAGTAAATGATGGAGCCAGAAGCAAGACTGCACACCACGCGGACATCTGGTAAACGGCCAGGTTTATCCGTATCTCAGCAAGTCTTCACCAACCCTTCTGGGGTCTCCCATAACATCCCACAGACTACATACTTCACTCCATCTTTTCTTGCAAAGGTTCAGTCTGTAAGATGTACAGGGTATACATAAATAAAAGTCAAACAACGCCCCAGTGCCTTTCTGCTTTGTGGGTTTGTTTTCTGTTTTTTTTAATTTTTCTTCTTCTTTGTATATTTATTTATTTTCCAAATTTTAACCAGGGGAGATTTCTTTAGAAAGTATTAGGGGAAAAATGGTCAAAAGCTGATTTTTGTGAGGTTTTAATTTTAATACTGAGGAGAAGTAGTTTCTAAAGAGTTTTCTGTGATAATCGTTCTCACGTGGAAATTTACAAAACAAAATACAGCTTGCTCTTAGCCCTTGATGGAAAGGATGCATTTTAAACACCAGACCTGAAAAATAGATTCCATCCTTAAAATCCAAGTTACTTTATTGCCTGTGTAGTCGTCAAGAAAAGACTCGCAGACACAACCTCTTCTCATAACCAAAATAAGTTGGGTCCAGGCACATGTGGGAGCTAATGCGTGCATCCAGATAATAATGACCTAAATGATCCGAATTGTAGGCCTCTAGTAGTGACCGACAGAGCTACTAGATTGAAAAACCCCGCACCGAGCCTTGAGACTGCTGAGTGAGAGACAGCAGAGAGGCACAGACTGGCACTGTGCCAATCAGTTCATCACACACTCTGGAGAAAAATCTTGTTTCCAACAGAAACCACTGCCAAATGATTTATCTGTGATTACTTGTTTTCTGTTTATATGTTATCAATTCACAGCATTCTACGGTTATCTTTAATAGTAACAGGAATTTGAAATCGTGAAATTAAGTCTACAGGATTTTCCTCCTCAAGTTCTTCCTGCCCTCATACCCACACATACATCTAGCTCGGCTGCTGGACATCACAGTATATCCTGGGAAAAAAGTCCAATGACAAACCAGTGTGTAGCACATGATCCCAATTATATTTTTAAAATTAAGGAAAATATTAAAATGCCCAGGGAGACTCATTTTCTTACTTTATACTCTTCAGTATTCTTATGTTTGCTGCAACAGCATGCATTAATTGTACAAGCAAGGAAAAACTGTTGATGCGTATATACTAAAAAGCAATAATTTCCTCTTACGCAATTTTAGGATTATGGATTTCTTTTGTTTCATATTAATATTTTATATTACAACTTTTCTTCCACCATATTTCATTTGCATATATAAAAACAAATCTTCCAAAAAGAGATTGTCTCAGTCTAAATTATACAATGTTTTACACTGGTGTGTTTGTTTTTTTTTTTTACTGAAAATACATAACTTTTTGATGGAGATACAGTCAAAAACAGACACTCGTTCTGCACTTTTCTAATTTTTTATCTATTCTAAGTCACAAACTACATTGAAGTTGTTCCATTTGTATTTATAGTTTGGGATAAATTAATTTACATAAACTAGCATATTTGTTAATCAGAATGAAAACAGTGTATAATTTTACTGTGAGGTTAAATATAACAGCACTAAAATTATCATATACTTACATAATAATGCTAGCTGCCATTTATTGACCACCTACAAAATGCCAGCCACTGTGTACATGCAACAGTTATGTTTTTAATCCTTTCAAGAACCCTGCATGAAGTTACTGTCTATGCTGTCTTACAGGTTAAGAAAGGGAAGCAGTGTGCAATCAATTTGCCTGCTGAAGAGCACCCAGCTCTTAAATAGCAAATCCTGTCTCCAAATGAGCCAAAGCTCAGGTTTTTTCCAGTAAAATCTGATGCCTTATACTGATGGTGCAGAACTATAATGAGTATTGGTGAATATGTGTTTAAAGTATCAAATACTCTAAAATGCAAAGTGCTAATTTAGTCGTACCTAACATATAACGTAGGCTATAGCACATAATTGGAACAAAAATATCTGCTATCAATAAACCCACCTGTGCAATGAAGTCTCATCTCCCTCTCAGAGTATTTCTGGGTGCTAGGAACTGACTTGTATCTCCTCAAGATTCATACGTTGAAGACTAACCGCCAAGGTGATATTATTTGGAGATGCGGCCTTTGGGACATAATTAGGTTTAGATGAGGTCATGAGGGTCGGTTCCCCATGACGGGATTAGTGTCCTTATAAGAAAAGACACCAGACCTCTAGCTTCATGTGCTCTCTCTCTCTCCTCCCTCCTCCTCTCCCTCCATCTCTCCGACATGCGACACACTGATCTCTCGGTTTCGTAACTCTTCATATCCAATGATCTTCCTTCCTCTTGTCCTCAGGCAAGCATTCTACCAGTCTTATCACCTAGAACTATTACACCTCTGACACTGAATACTCTGACCACAGCCTCCTATAATGCATAGACCTCTCTCCATTTCTTGGCCCCTTCTCCTTCCCCTATCAATCTGTCCCCTCTCTCCTTCATGTCCCTTCTGAGAGTTCAGTCCTTGGTCCATTGTTTTAACCATCTTCTGACACACAACTTAAAACTTCCTTACTACATTACTATATTACTACCACTGAATTCACTTAGGAAAAAAATCAATTGCCTTCCTTATACTTATCTCTATCTAAGAAGAGTACATAGGAGGAAAAAAAAAACTCACAGAACTATAATAAATGTCCAGTGGTTCTCAATATTGCTTGCAATTCTAATATGCTATCCTAGTCTGCATTTGTTCTTGTTCTCCACAATGACAGATGGGACAAATATGTCCACATTGTCACATATCTACAGTTGGACAGAACTGAAGAGTGACTACTCACTTCAGAAGTAGCTCTTTCGTCACCACAGTACCAACCATCCAGTATGACTTAATTGCACATATACTTGCTGGTCCCTACCAGACACTGTATTTGCCAAACATGTTTTAAGTACAAAGAAGTCTCCTTTGGAAGAATTAATATTGTTAAAATTTCCCTATTACTCAAATTCAATGCAACCCCTACAAAAATTCCAATGGCATTTTTCAAGAAATAGAACAGACAATCCTAAAATTTGTATGGAATCATAAAAGACCTCTATGAAGAGCCAAAGAAATCTTCAAAAAGAACAAAGCTGGAGGCATCATGCTTCCTGACTTCAAATTATAGTGCAAAGCTATAGTAATTAAAATAGTATGGTATTGGCATAAAAACAGACACATAGATCAATGGAACAGAATAGAGAGCTCAGAAATAAACCCACATATATATGGTCAATTAATTTACAGCAAAGGAGCCAAGAAAATACAACGAGGAAAAGACAATTTCTTCAATAAATGATGTTGGGAAAATTGGACAACCACATGCAAAAGAATGAAACTGGACAGCTATCTTACACTGCACACAAAAAATTAACTCCAAATGGATTAAAGACGTGAACATAAGACCTGAAGACATAAAACTCCTAGAAGAAAACACAGACAGCAAGCTCCCTGACATAGGTCTTGGTAATGATCTTTTGAATCTGACACCAAAAGCAAAAGCAACAAAAGCAAAAATAAACAAGTGGGTCTACAGCAAACTAAGAAGCTTCTGCACAGCAAAGGAAACCATCAATGAAACGAAAAGGCAACCTACTGAATGGGAGAAAGTATTTACAAATCACATATCTGATAAGGGGCTAACATGCAAAATATATAAAGAACTCACACAACTGAATAGCAAAAAAACATCCCATTAAAAAATGGGCAGAATATATGAAAAGACATTTTTCCAAAGAAGACATACAGATGGTCAACAGGCACATAAAAAGATGCTCTACATCTCTGATTAACAGGCAAATGCAAATCAAAACCATGAGATATCACCTGACACCTGTCAGAACAGCTACTATCAAAAAGACAAGAAATAACAAGTGTTGGCAAGGCTGTGGAGAAAAGGGGATCCTTGTGCATTGCTGGTGGGAATGTAAATTGGTGCAGCCACTATGGAAAACAGTATGGAGGGTCCTCAAAAAATTAAAAATAGGACTACCATATGATCCAGCAATTCCACTTCTGGGTATTTATCTGAACAAAACCAAATGCTAACTCAGAAATATATATGCAACCCCACTGTCACTGCAGCATTATTTATAACAGCCAAGATATGGAAACAACCTAAGTGTCCATCAGTGGATAAATGGAAAAAGAAATTGTGGTGTGTGTGTGTGTGTGTATATATACATATATATATATATATATGTATATATACATATACAATGGAATATTATTGTGGCCACAAAAAAGAACAAAATCTTGCCATTTGCAACAACATAGATGGACCTCGAGAGCATTACGCTAAGTGAAATAAGTCAGACAGAGAAGGATAAATACTGTATGGTCTCACTTACATGTGAAATCTAAAAATAAATTAATAAAAACCAAATAGATACAGAGAACAGACTGGTGGTTACCAGAGGGAGACGACAGGGACTGGGAGAAATGGGAAAACTGTTTTTGTTTTTTTTTAGTTTAAATAAATTGAATTTTTTTTAAAAAGTCTAATGAAGTCTCTCTCATCTTAAAGAAATCTTCCTTGCAGTGGAACCCAAGTCCCTTTTCAGTTTCCTTACTCCCCCTCCTTTTCCATACACAGATTTCTATCATTAAAGAATCGTCTTGAGGTGCTGTTTCAAATACTACTCTACTCCACAACTAACTCACCACACACATAATTCCACCAAAATCCTTCTCACCACAGTCACCAATGACCTTCACGTCAAGTGCAACAAACACACAATAGACACTTTAATCTGCTTTTTTATTCTGACCTCTATACTATTTAACACTGTTGATTGATAATCCTCTCCTTCCCAAATCATTCTTTTTTCTTGCTTTTCTCTACCCTGGTTAAAATATTGGTGTTCCTCTGAGCCATGTCATAGGCTTTCTTCCCACTATATAAACCTTTGCTTCAATGACCCTTTCTAAGCTAAAATTCATACTTGTAATCTGAAATCTGAAAACTTATACATATGTACACGCATACCACATATACACATATATCAGCAACCCACACCAAACCGCTTAGCTCCATATATATATATAAAATCAAGTGATAATCAAATGACTACTGGACATCCACAACAGGATAATTCAGAGACATGTCCAAAATTGAAATTATTATTTTCCTTCAATAATTCTACTTACTGTATTTATTCTGTTGATGAATACAAGCACCAGGTTACCAAAATTAGAAATCTTAGGATTGAAGAGGAGCAGAATTTGCCACCCCAAAATATGCCTGTTTGGCATATGGATTATCTTGAACTGGCTATTTTTAAGAAACAGCGACATGGGAGAAGCTCTGAAAACAAAGTAGAAGTTACCCTTTTGTAAGGGACACTTACATTTGTAAGGAAAATCTCCGTTTGTAAGGGTGTGTCCCTCTCTGTAGCAGGAAGAGGAGGATGATAAATCTCTAGAAACTATTTATCAATAGAGCAGGCACCAACTTAAATCTGCATAACAACCTTACCCTTGTTTACTGTGCTTTTCCGGAAACCTTCCATAACTGGGTGCCCACTCCCCAACATCTTTTGTCTTTAGCTGGATATGGTATCTAAGGTGATGGCTTAGGCCATTTCTTGGAGTTACTCAGTTTTCCTGGGTATCTCCCATGTATACAGGACATATGCGTGTTATTAAACTTCTTTCTCCTATTAATCTGCCTTTTATTACAGTGGGGTCTCAGCCAAGATCCTAGAAGGATAAAGGGAAAATTATTTTTACTTCCCTACAGACAACATTTACACCATCCTCCTGCCCACCTCCCACAATCATTGACAAATCATCAACATGTACAGACGTTTTTTCTCCTAAACATCTCTGGAATAAACTCATTTCTCATTGCCATCACTCTAAACTAGGCTACCACCTTCTCTTGCCTAGACTGGCTGGCAGAGGATCTACTCAAAGCTTTCTAAAATGCAGATGACATCTTGTCACCAACCATGTTATAATCTTTCCGAGTTTCCAGTTGTTCGTAGAATGAAACACAAACTTTGGATTAGAAAGTCCCAAACGCTCTGATCTCTGCCCCACTGGCTTCATCTCCAGCAATCTCGGTCCTTCTTTTTCTTCCGCTCTATTCTCTGGTTCTATTTTCAGTTTTCTAATTCTGCAGCTGAACCACATACTCGTTCTTTCTCTAAGACTCCCTACATGCTTGAAACACTCTCCGCTCTCGTTGCTTGCTACAGAGACGTCTTCCCTAACAAGTAGACTACGTCAAAGGCCCTGTCTATGACTCCAAGGGTTCAAGAGAACCTTCTTATACTACCCAAGCTATAAATACCACAAGAGATCAAATGTCTAACAGTTTAATTTACCAAAAAAAGACAAAAATGATGAAATCAAATAATAAAATTAGGACAACTTTGAATATAATATTTTGATTAAGAAACTTACCTTAGTTTTTAAAAAAGCTATTTAAAACTAAAACTTAGACCATCCTAAGGGCTGAAACATTCTTTGAGGTTACCTACCTAGTCCCTCCTAAGGACTCAGTGAAGGAAAGTGTTACCAAATACTTAAGCGAAAAGAATACGTCATGCTACTAGAAACCATTCTCTTAGTGAGTTTACATCTTAAGCTTTATTTACTCAAACCTTATGATTTTGACGAAACCAGGGAAAAAATGGGATTGAGAAAATGTTAGATTTTTCTCACTCAACATTTTAACCCTCCAGGCAAATCAAATCAAGCAAAAGCCAAAGCAATATGCAGACACAATTTAGTTAATGGGTTCATTTTTATGCTTTATCTAATTAAATAGGGTAAAATGAATAAATGTCTTGTCACATAGAAGTTCCAAGTTGCCATGTCTGAGAATGGGAGATGAGCAGCTCAGTGTGCTCCAAAAAAGGGAGAATCAGGCGGGTGGCTAGGCCGTGGGGCTATTCAAAGACATAGTACTCTCACTAGTAAGAACTCCGGTGCTGGCCGCATCCTCCAGGGGACTGCTGCCACCCTACTGCACACTTCCTCAGCTATTATGGTGGTGAAGATGCATTACTTCCAGCCTAATCCCTGCCCTGATCCCCTGTGCCAGCTGTGTAACCTTAGACAAGCTTCTCAATCATTTATAAATTATAAAAACATTCAGCGCAATGCTGAGGACATAGTAAGTACTCTGTAAATGCTGTCTGTAGAAGAGAAAAATCTCTTCCTCCTCTACCTTTCTAAACTCTTGACTGGGATTCCTTGTAACAAAAGACAGATTAACAAGAGAGAAACATATCAATTTATTTAATACAGGTTTTGCAGACAACACGAGAACCTTCATGAGGAAACGACCTGAAGAAATAGTTAAACCTGAATGTTTTTATGCTAGGTTTGAAGAAGAGTTATTAGTATTGGAAAGATATGCTAGGACAAAGATTCTGAGCCAAATATAGCAACTGGGGGAAATTTAGCAAGATCTTTCCTATTCCTCTCTGTGTCCCTTTGTCTTCAGAGATAAGGATGCTGTTTCCTCCTGGGATGGGGAGGGCACCTCTCACGGAAGGATTTTATGACGTGCTTCAAGGGAAGGTCAGAGAGTTCTTCCTTCACCTGCCATTTCTCAAATTTCTTCAGGTTGAAATATTCAATACGTCAAGGTGTCCTGGGGTCGTGTGTCCTGAACTCTGTCATATTCTTGTTATCATTTCTCTCTTGTTCAAAAAATCATTTTTAGTGTGGACTCATGGGATAAGAAAACAGGTTAAGAAAAGAGTGCAGATGCTATGAAGATCCTAATAGAGACAGACAATTTAAGGGCAGAAAAACTATTTTCACCTTATCCGACTATTTTAGCACAAATAGGAGTTGAAATTTGAATTATCTGGATACTTATCCTCTTCCTCATTTTATATCTGCTATGAGCCAGATATACCCACGACTAAAATTTCCAAAGGGGGTAAGCAGAGTCCCTTTAAAATCATATCGATACCAAGAGGCATTTATTCACATTCAAAACCCCACTAGAATGTGGCTCCCTTTTAGACCAGGAAAAGGTTACCAGAGGGCACTCCTATTCCATAAGGGCAAAGGAATGCCCCAGGACAAGCCCTGACCAACAGCTTCTAAAAGAACAATGATCCTCTGAGAATTGCGGCACTTTGTATTCTCTGCACTCTTGCCTAGCTTTGAATGAAGATCATGATTTCATACAGGAAGCATCCCAAGCATGTTTACTGCATTTTTATGCAAAAAACTAATAAGCACGTCTCAATCACAGTAATGTAGAAAGTAATGGAAAGTCTCCATCACACTTTGGATGTCTCCATCAGTAACTATTCTTCTGATGTCTCTTTCACTTTCCTTTAGCGTTCAAGTTACTGGCCGTCTCTGTCCCTCTCCAACCCAATCTCCATGCTGTCCACATCCCCACTGATACCAGCTCTACCACCAGAGCCTTGCTCTTTCCTGACCAACGACCCAGCTGCCACCCTGCTTTACTGCAGGCTTTCAACATCTGTAACATTTCCACCTCCAGTCTCACCAACTGCTCTTCTTCATCTGTGCTGCCTACACAGCCTCTAGCTTTCTGTTTCTCACACCCCCTTATTCCCAACTAACCCGCCCATCGTGACACTTGCCTATTCTCTGAGCCTGTAACATTATTCCTGGTTTTGCTTGCCTCCATCTGTTGCTTAAACTACTGGTTAACCATTTCCACTAAGGATGGCATTAATACTCTGAGATATATTTCACTCCTGCTTTGTCAATTCTCAGCTTTGGATAATTTCTACCACCTTTAGAGAAAGAGGACAAAGACTCAGATATATCTCCATACTTTGATTAGAGCACATTACAAAAGCCAATATACATAATGCTAAATCATCAGAAAAGCTAACACAAGAACACAGTGGCAAAAAATAATTAAATTGCTAATAGCTCCACTGAACTAGTTTTATAAAATTGGTTCTTACTTATAAGTTTATTATATGTCTGCATTTTTATGCTTCTGTGAATGGATCTGCACTTCACAATTTTCTTTAATTTTAATCCTATCAGTTTTATCTTTCACATTTAAATAGTTCTATTAGTTTTATCATGACTCCAAGATTTAAATTATTCAGATAAGGCAATGAGATTCCTTCAATGTTTCTTAATGTACATTTAATGCTTCCAATACACTAAAGACACGAAATAATCAAATAAAGTGGTGTAATTTTATGAACTGACAAGATTATAAATTTATATTTCAAATTATTTCATTTTTATTGAATAACATATTTCTGAGATATATGTAGACTTTATTCATCTTAGAATAAATTTAGTTAAGATGATTAATCTATTTGTTGTATTAAAAACATAAGAAAATTTGGTAATTTGAGTAATAAAATATTTTTATAGAGTAATAGCACTAATCATATCCAAAGTTTATAAAACCCAAGTATTCTACAAATTTTCTTTAATAATATAAATTACTACTTCTAAAATGTCTATTTCAAATTAAGATGCCACTTAGTAACTGTTCTAATTAAGATACTTTTTCTTTTAAGTAACTGACAATTCTAGTTCAAATTGGTTTGAAAAATACAGAAATTCATTATCTCACACCACAGTAAATCCAGAAATATAGTAGATTGATTCAGGGACCCAAAAATGCCATCAAGCATGCAGATTCTTTAATTTTTTTTGCTGTCATTAATGTGTCTGTTTTGCCCTCAAGTTGGATCTCCTCATGGAGAAAAGATGACCTTCTGTTGCACTTTCAAGTGTCTGTTCCAGACAGGATCAATATCAAGAGCTGACTTATGCCTTCTCATCCAACGTCCCCTTGCTAAGTGTGAAGAAACTTTTTCTGAACCCACCTGCCCCCAGTCCTGTCGTTTCATATAACTGACTATGACTGGGACAAGGAACAGTGAGTGGCCCCTCAACCTCCGATCACTAACAATGGAAACAGAAAGACTATGATTCTTAACTTAGCCTAATCCCAATTTCACTTTTACTAGGAATGAACTGCCTTCCCCTGAATCAGTGGGGAAGAGTGGACATCTGAATAACACCAGAGCAAAGAGGAACACGGAAATTATTTGAATGGACAACCAATAGTGTCCGCCACAATAAAAAGGGAGGCGAGGTGACTCTTGGAAGTAAAAATAGGCTTCTTATGAATCAATGCACAAGAAATGGACAGGAGAATTAACTTCAGGTAGAGAAGCAGACCTGGCTTACACTATTCAGTGCCACTCAGGGAGAACCCGGAGATCCAACAGGGAAGAGAGGCAAAGAACTTCCAGTGATGCTGGATGCTGATGTGAAGACACAAAGTGGAGCCAAAAACAAGCAGCGGACTAGATGACAGTTGTCTCTCACTGTGACCCTGAAGCTACTGTCAATATTCAAGGACAAAACTATTACCTTCTATCCATTCACTAGAATTTGAAAGTGATCCAGACCTATTAAAATTGGACTGATTTGTAAATGTGAAGCTCCACATAGTAATTATTTCAAATTAATAAGGTTAAAGAGATGGCTTTTGTTACATATTTCAAAAATAAAATTGATCATCAGTTTCAAATAAATCAAATATCAATAAAACAAGAAAACTAATTTTTAAATGGAAGTGTCACAGAATTATCAAGCTAAGTAAAAAGAAGAGAGGAAATATCGGACAATAAATTACATCAGATATGCTTTAATTATGTCTCCTTCATAATAGTAATTTGCTATATTTTTATGGATTCCGTATTCTTATTTTCCAAAATTCTTGGCACACGTTTCAATTTTTCATCAATAATGGTCATGAATAATACACATCATATAACCAAATATATAACCTTAAGTGAGTTACTCAGTGATGCATAGAGAAAAACCAAGTTTCCACACATACATACATTTATTTTTTTCCTTAGTATTCAGAGGAAATTGCTAATACTGGCATGGTTACTTGTTACCAAGCAGGAGATACAAAGAACTGTTTAATATATCTATTCTCTCTTGCAAAACATATCTATTCATTCCTGCAACTTAAAGTGTAGTTGAGGCGACAAAGTATTTATATATGAAAAATAAACCAGCACAAGACAAAATTCCAAGGCAAATAACAACCCTTCCAAATATAATTAACGCTATAGTGTGAAAAAGATAAATCTGTTTTTTAAGTAAACATGTTCTGAAATGAAATATAAATGCGTCTTTGTTGAACTGTGTCACAAAGCAAGATAACCAAGAACTGTACACATGCTTCTTGAATAAAGCCAATTATCTGGAAAATAAGCATTATTTCTTGGAATTACTTTCCAAAAAATTTAGGACATCTCTGTATAACTAAATGCTATCAGTTAAAACTGAGTCAAATAACTTGAATTTCTTTTAACCTCATTAAATGATAGCACAACCCATTGGTACCTGTGAAAAAACTAGTATAGATGTCCAAGGGTTCTTAACCTTTTCTGTGCTGTGAACCCATTTGGCAGTCTAATGAAGTCTATGGACCCCTTCGCAAAAATGTTTTTAAATGCATAAAATAAAATATAAATTGTGGAGCCAGCCTTGATGGCCTAGAGGTTAAAGCCCCACACGCTCTGCTTTGGCAGCCCTGGTTCAGTTCCCGGGCATGGAACCACACCACTCATCTGTCAGTAGCCATGCTGTGGCAGTGCTCACACAAAAGAACCAGAAGAACTTACAACTACACACAACTAGGTGCTGGGGCTTTGTTGGGGGGGGGAAGAAAAGAGGTGAAAGATTGGCAACAGATGTTAGCTTAGGGTGAATCTTCCCATGCAAAATATTATTAAAGAAAAAATATATAAATTGTGTACAAGAAACAACATAGAGGTGTTAAAATATATTAAAAACAATTTCAGATATAGCTACATGTCTATAGATATATCCACATATAAAAAAATACTTCCTAGAAGCAGGCATAATTATTATTGTAATTTCAAACTAGTCATCAACATAAAAATATTTCAAAATATGTGCAGCCAGAGCAATCAGACACGACCATAAATATCTGTAACATCTAGAAAGTTACAGGTACTGTTAGGACGAGTGTGTGTGTGTGTGTGTGTGCCCCTGCATTCAAAATTGAAAGATATAGGGGCCTGCCCATTGGTGTAGGAGTTGAGTTCACACACTCTGCTTCAGGGGCCCGGAGTTTGCAGGGCACAGACCTAGCATCACTCATCAAGCCACACTGTGGCAGCATCCCACATAAAATAGAGGGAGATTGGCACAGATTAGCTCAGCAACAACCTTCCTCAAGCAAAAAGAGGAAGATTGGCAACAGATGTTAGCTCAGGGCCAATCTTCCTCAGGGAAAAAAAACTGAAAGATATAATAAGTTTAAGTTGGATGTTCATCAGAGTAATGATGCTAGTTTCCTTCCAAGTTCATGGACCCCCTAGAATGTGAAATGGAGAGAACACTCAACTCTTTGTGGCTCCAATTACACATTAGTCAGATCTGGAGAAACAGAAAAAGAAATAAAAATAAGATAGCAATTTTTTAAGATAATTAATCCAGCTAAAGTTCTTAAACTCTTATATGCAATTACTAAGGATTATGGTCATCAACACGAAGACAGAAAGGAGAAACATCTCTACAGTTCCAAAATTCCCAAGTTGCTCTGTTAAACCATTTACACGGTTCCATGCTTCCTTCCTTTACTACTTGCTCTGTCTTCAACTGGCCCTCTTCATGGCCTGCTAACTCATCTTCATCCTTTGCTCAGGAATCATCTCCACACTTCCTTTCCAGACACAGTTTACTCCCATGCAGATGAATAATCCCCAGCCCTACTCCTTCAACATCCTCTCCACTGTAGCAAAAAATTATACGGAAATAACAAGTTCTATTTAAGTCTATTTAAGTTCATTTGAGATAGGTCTCTGTCACTTACTACTAAAAAGGACACAACTACAAAAATAAATAAATAAATAAGTGGTATTCAATATGTATTCATTAAATTCAACTCGATCATATCAGAATCCCTTTATTTGTCAATTCATAGTTTAAATCTAGTTACATTTTCCAGAACAAGAAGAGGGGGGGAAAAGACTGCAAATTTTTATGACAAGTTAAAAGAAAGTCAGTATCTCATTGAATAAGGAAATTCCAAAGAAAGATTTGTTATATCAAGTCACAAAACGTTCTTTAAAGCCTCATCTGCCTCACTCTAGGAAATTGCATTTTTCTAAATTAATCATAAATTTCCTAGTCTACTTAATTTAAGCAATTAAGCCTATGATAGTTCAGATGTTGTAAATTTAGTAGCGGTTCTTTCTTTAAAAACGATTAAAAACAATATTGGCAATATGATAGTTACTAGTTTGCTGTTAAGAATTTTAAAGTCTTTTCTCCTATACATCCAGAATCAAAATGTTGCATTAAAATAGAAATACTAATTCACAAAATTTCAAAACAATACCTGCTCTATCATAAAGCAATGTTACTTTACGGATCTGAAATGTCAACAGACTTTTGCCATTTCACATGGCATTTAGATAATTTCAAATACAATTCATTTACTCAAATGTGACTCCTTAACAATTCTCTCAAACTACATTTCGATAAACTACATGACATAAGCAGCATCCTTTTACTAATTATACTCAATTACTGCATGCGGCATAGAGGTAAACTACCTTGAAATTAATTCAGTTATGTAAGTGTTCTTTACAATAAGCCAAACTTGCTCTGTAGTGAGGCGTCCTACCAGCAATGATCAGCATTTATGTTGGAGGACATTTCTATGATTCTAAGAGTAGACACCCTCAAGGAGGTAGGAGGAAAGTACTACCACCTTCCAAAATTCTGTATTCACTATGGAGTTCCTCAAAGGCAGACAAAAATTAAATAGATTATAGAGAATAACATGGACATTGGCCTTTAAAAACACTTTACCAAAATACTCTTGTCTTCTTAAATCCAACTCTTACCAGTACTTAGCAACCTATGTTTTAACTCACTTGAGTGGAAATTTGGGTAAATGAACCTGTTTGCTGTTAAAACTTTCCTTTAAAATATGGCACTCTCTAGATGAAGGTCAACAGCTATGGGAGAAACGGAGAGGTTAAAATCAAGTTCATCCTCTCATATCAACTTTTAATTACCCAAATTTGGAGATGTGCTCCCATAGCACAGTTGGTTCTGTTCGCTTTTTTAGCTAAAATGCTGTCTAAAATTGATACTCCCTCATTCAAATGCAAACTAAGTGAGAAGGAGACCGTAGTTATCATTTGATAAAACATTACAGAACTGTTTGAAATGTTATACAGCCAAATCTGTAATGATTCACTTACTAGCTTATTTGTTCCATGTTTTCTTCTACCAAATCTCTCAACTAGCTGTATTTGGTCATCTAAATGACTACCCTCATTTCTACGAGAAAGCGAACGAAACCCTGACCCCACATCATTCTGGCGGCTCTTTGTAGGCAGGTCTGGCGAAGTGTAAGTTCCCTGCATTCTTGGAAGACTTATGGTTAAACTTCAAGAAACAGGGCAACTATAACACCTGATAATGATAAGAAAAAGCTATACAATACCAGGAAAACCCCACATTTACACCCAATTCTCACTTCACGGTACCTTATAAACTTAGTTCTACCTTCCGAGCAGTGATTTGCCTTCTTTCAGTAGCTAACTGCACCTCTGCCTTGTTCTACTTAAGAGAAGGAGAAGAGGCCTCCATGATTATGTCATCCTCAGAGCCATTAAACAGCTCTTCCCGCTATTTTTTTCTACCTTTACAGGCATAAATAAAAGCCTAAAAACTTTTATTTTATTTATTTATTTATTTATTTATTTTTAGGAAGATTAGCCCTGAGCTCACATCTACTGCCAATCCTCCTCTTTTTGCTGAGGAAGACTGGCCCTGCGCTAACATCAGTGCCCATCTTCCTCTACTTTCTATGTGGGATGCCTACCACAGCAGGGCTTGCCAAGGGGTGCCATGTCCATACCCAGGATCCGAACCCTGGAACTCTGGGCCGCCGAAGTGCCACCACGCCGGCCCCTTTTAGAATTTGAAAAAAAAAAATGCCAAAGATCTCTGGTAACAGTAATCTGGAAAAGATTTTAAATTAATGGTTAAAACTGGCTCAGAAATATCACTTAATTGAAGTATTTTCCCCATGAAAAATACACCTAGCACAAATAAAGAAACATCAAAGAATAATATGCCATAACTATACATATATATACATATGTAGATATAGAGAGAGAGAGAAAGGGAGAAGGGGAGAGTCACCTAAGGCATGGAAGGTATGTTCTGAATCCCCTCTGCAGAAGACATATGATGAAGAAAATACGTAGGTATGTGCATCTATATAACGTTAATAGCATAAAACAAATATGAACTACATGCAGTTACTGCTATCTAGATATGCTCTCTTAGGTGCACCGTGGAAAATATACGCAGTGTTATTCAAAACTCTTTTAAAAATTCATATCAATCTTTGCAATATAGCACAAAATATAGCAGCAATCACAACTGTTACATAAGTTAACTCACTTATTCACATTATGTGAGCAAATTGCAGCAGCCTTTCCAAAATCATCCTTAAGTACACAATATTGAAAGATGAGACTAATTCCAAGTTTACCATAACTACACTATTTTAATGAAAACAGAAAATTAGCCCTTTTTCTCCTGCACAATATTAGAGTCAATTAACTATCCTCTGATGAAAAATAATCATGCATTAGAGGCATCATTAGAGTGACTGACAACATTTTCTTAGCATAAAACAAACACAAAACTAGCAAATAAAGGAGCCTAAAAATAGTATAAGCACTGTTTTCTAAGCCTAACTCTGGAACAATGACTTTTAGCCATTATCTTTAAATATAAAGGCCTGATTTCAATTTTGTATCGCCACTGTTTGGAACTAAAGTGACGTCTGTTTTCAAATTTTACAGCGTTTTTCCTCATCCAATTTAAACACATTTAATCTCCCATAGGATCGAGTTTAAGTTTCCTGATCTCTAAATGTGTGAAGGCAAACACTATTAGATGCACCAGCCTCTAATGCGTTTAGGGACCAGGGCTCATGGCAGCCATGCACTTGGCTCCTGGAACTACTTTCCAATTCATCATTATAGTCAAATAAAATAACTTTTTTTAATCCTTTAAGGGTTTTAAAAAACAAATGCAATTTTGCAGAATGAATCAGAAACAAAGCACTCTGCTAAGTGAAACGTAAATAAAAATTATCTATTATTCAGCAATGGAGAGTAAGATTGTAAAGATTTTTAATTTAAAATCAAAAGAAAAAGTGGATATTTTACATTAAGATCACCCTAATACATCCTTAAACATTCACTTGTTCTTTGATTATTCAAAAAAAGTCCTAATTGGGTTAATATGCCCATAAATTAAACTACTGTTTGTCATGTATTCCTACTTTTTATAGATTCATCATCAATGATAAAATAAAATCAAAAATAAAAGTTATGCTTAAGTATTCTACCAAAAGATTTTATCCTTTATCCAATTTACCTGTCCTTACTCGGTTTTTCTTTCTCTAATACATTGACTTATTCACCTGAGAAAGAGTTAAGTTAAACATACGAGTCCAGCATAGCACACTGAGCTACAAAAACAGGTAGTTTATTTGACTAATGGACATGTCAAACTAAAAATTAAATATTTCACAATTATCATGCATGGATCAACAATTAACAAGTTCTTATATTATAGACAGCAACATAGACAATAAATTATATGTCGGTAAAATGTTTAAGTAAAATAACATGCACGAAACCACAGTGCTAAGAAGTTCAGATCTGGGATTTGATTCCAAGGCTGCTGGTTCCTAGGACATAAAAAGTATGCCACTAATATTGGTTGAACCAACTAATGAATGGCTCTTAAATCTATCCTCTAAACTCTTAAGGAAACTGTTGTGGCCACTGGGAAAAGAAAGTTTGTTTGGACATCATAAATGTATTTTAGTCTCTCAAGTGTCATTTCCGAGGAGGGAGCCAAATTCTACAAATATATTTGGTAACTTCTCAGAAAGGCAAAATTGAGCTGGACTCAACAAACAACCGGTCCTGGGTAAAAATATAAACTGAAATAAAAATAAATGAAGCTGCCGATTGTTCTTTTCTGTTTGAATGACTCAGTGTTAACCAGAACAAAATCTCACTCAATATTCTCAAAAATTAAAATTTATGACTAAACTAAAGCTAAGATTACAACGCAAAAGCAGTAATTTTTATAAACTAAATAGATGTCACTATTATATGTGTATTCGAGATATAAATATTTCTATTTTACCCCCAATAGAATCAGCTCAGTCAGAAACTCTATGTCCTTTATGTCTTAAAAACCTATTAACATAATTTCATCTCTTTAATGCCCACAGTAAGCTTGTAATTATGTAAAGGAAAGTTTCTTTACTTTGCAAGTGGAAAAACTGATATCATAGTCAGGAAAAACACTGCCAAGGGTGATTCAGAAAGTCAGTCTCAAAGAGCAGCTGATATTCACAACCTCAAACTCATCAATCCAGAGGAAATACAAACCATACTAGTATTTTTTACCATTCAACCTCCAAACCCACAATAGACCTACGTGCCTTGAAAAAAAAGTAGCCAGATGACACATAAACAATCTTAACATATAAAAGAAGGGTCTGAATTGCATATATGGCTCTGAGTTGCTGGAAGCAGGAACCTGAAGTACTGGGCAAATGTGTGAAATACTGAGATCACTCAACTTCTACTCCTGCAGGTGAAAGAGCAAGATCTATTGATCGGGATCACTTTTGACAGACACAAGGAAGACATGTTTTCCACTTTAATTCCATGACCCAAATCTGTGCCATTTGAGAATACCTAAGTGAATTATTCAATTTAGGTGGAAAACCACCTGCTCAAAGCCCAGGTCTTCAGTTCTTACTGGCTATCAAAACAAAGAAGGTCAAGATCAACGGACCGAAGTTACAGCAAGTCTAGTCCAAGTTGAGGAGACAAATAGCAACAAAGTTTAAGCATCTCCACAGTATGATGAGCACAAGCAGCACCAGGCCCTCCCGCTGTCCCACTGCACCACTGATAAGCACTGCAACCCTGAGAAGGTAGGGTCAGCCCTCCCTCCTGGAGCACTTCTTTCACCCTCCTCTGTCATAGCCGGCTGCACTCCATGCTGAGTTTATTTTTTGCTAAGAGGATTGATCTTAGCCACCTAAAAATCCCCACTGCAAAAGAAACCCCTTGTTTCAACCCAAGTACAACCAACAGCTCCTTTCCAATTATCCCCTGCAACTTCCTCGTCTCTTTCATGCTTGGCTACTGAGCTCAGTCTAGTTTGGCTGTCGGCCAGGTTCCTCTCTTCTTTCCTTGTCAGTCGTAAAAACTTGGAAAACACTCCTGGACAGTTCAAGGGGACCTTTTAATTATGCAGTGGGGCAGTACCTTAGTCTGTCTGCTGTTTCCAGCAAGGCTTGTAGTCACCAGCAACTGCACTCTCCCGATTGGTGGGTTTTCTAGCAAGGCTACTTGTTTATGTGGGGGAAGGAGGGGAAGACTGGCAGAGAAAGGGGGCGATTTGCAAATCTGAAAAATTTCCAACTCCTCTCAGAGTTTCCGACCTCCTAACATTCGCTCTGTCTCATTACCCTCCTTTAGCACCTAATCACCCATTTGGTATCACAGACACAAAATCATCAATATCGTGGTTTCCTACTAGTCCTAGAAATTAACAAGCAGAGCCATAACTAAAACACTCTCCAAAAACTTTTATTCTCAAGACTTGGTGCAACATTTTTTAAAAAGCACGTCCCAAACTAAATTTATTAAATCCTTTCTAATTGATTGCCATTATACATTGCGAAACTCGTAGACTGAAACAGTGCACGAAAATGTCTGATTCCAAGTGAAAGAAAGGCGAGCTCCGTTGGGAAAAAACTCTAGGACCTACGAGGGTGTACCTTGACCGCCAGCCTGCACTTACTCCAGGTTTGCCCAACGTACTAAGTGGACTTGCCAAGCCCAACACCAGCTAAGCCTTCCTTACTCTACCCCGGCACGCTAGTTCCAGCTGCAGCGTCCAGCTTCCTGTTCAAGTCCCATTCAACATCGTAAACACATTCCAAGAAAACCAGCCTGCCCAGAATTCCCTCCCGCACACAGGGAAGTCAGAGCGGCGGCCCCACGAGCCGCAGGAAAGAAGCGATCGCGCCAGGTTCTGATGGGTTTAGCGAGTCAGCCCAGCGGGAGGTGGACCCGGCCGAGCGAGCGTGGCAGCGGGACCCGGAGCCCAGGGTCTCACCACCCCGCCGCGCCGTGCGCCCCTCTAACGGAGCGCCCGCCAGAAGGAGCTACTTGACCCACCAGCCTATGGGTAACCCTATGGGCGCCGCCCCTGAGTTTGGGCCCGTCCAGCCCCGGGCTTTAAAGAATCCTCGGCCCGGCCTCGGAGCTTCGCGCCTCCCCGCCCCCATGGCCACACTCGCTCCCGGGCCAACAAAAGGGAGGTTACGCTGGGAGAAGTTTCACTGCTGGGTCGCCTCGCCGTGACCCGGCGATGACTCGCTTGCTCAGCTGGGTCTGGTCCACGCACCCTCAGCCGTACCGATCCACGGGCGCCCCCCGCCCCCGCCCCGCTCCAGCTCCTGCCTACCGGCCCCGGACACCCGGACCAAAGTTACCACAAAGGGCTAGAGGAGGCTCTCAGAGTCGGAAGACGGCTGCGTCCCCGACCTCGTGAGGCTCCCCCGTCATCCCTGAAACATAGCAGTCGTCAACAAGTCTTAGCCTCCTTCAGTGCTGGACGACACCCTGAGCCTTTCACTGTCCTAATTTTTGCAACCTGCCCGGCGGCGCGCAGCCCCGCGCCCTCCCTCCCCGCGCCTTCAGGATGCCGCTGGAACACAGGGCACGCTACCTGGCGGGGCTGGGCTGCAGCCAGGGAAGACCCCGATCAATCGCCGTCTCTCGGTGCCCTACTGACGGATGCAGTCGGGCAGGCTTCGGGCAGGGGCGTGGAGAGCTGCCGCGTCCCCGGAGCCCAGCGATCGCCGCTCCAGCACCGCCCGGGCGCCGTTTCCGCGGCGGAGAGGGAAAGTTTCTCTGCGTCAACACGGTACTGGACTGGGGACCCTTCGACTCCGGTCCCCTCCCTCCGCGCGCTCTCTGCCCCCTCCCTCCTCTTCCTAATCGGCTGAAGCCAGAGCTGGCGCAGGCGGCGGCTGGGGCTCGAGGCTCGGGACTCCGCTCGCTCCGGGCTGGGACGCGGGGCTCCCCCTCTCGGCCAGAAGGAAACGCTCCCGGACTCGGGCCGGCGCGCTTCTGGCGGTCTCCTTGGACACTTGCAAACGGGCCGCCTGGCTTCCAGCTCGCTGACTTTCTGGAATCTCTGATGGTCGTTTCCTGTGGCCCACTGGGCTGCCTGGCGATTGCACGCAGGACCGAAGGAGGAGAGTGGAACGTGAGCGCAACTGGCTGCAGAAGGAGAGGCCTCACCTTCCCTGTGAACTGGGACAGAAGCAAACCCTTGTTCCTCCCCCAGCCCTCGTCCCCCGCCGCGCTTCCTTGAGAACCTCCCCCCTGAAGCACCAGATCGCCTTCCCTTATCTCTATGTGTTTCCTAACACAATTTTAAAACACTTCCGCGGCTTAATAAGAAAGAGAAAAGTGTCAAAAGCACACACGAATACCAGTAGAACGCGCCTTCTTTACAGCCTTTATCAAGAAAGCGTTGACACAGTTGCTGCTGCTCTGATTGCACCTCTACAGACTTTTTTTCTTTACTTTAACTCATTTTTTTAACTCAGCCTGAATCTCCGCACTGTTATGCCTTAAAAAATTGAAAACTGCCTCACCCACCAGGTCGTGCTCATTTGATCCATTCGGTGTTTACCTCGGAACATTCTTACTCACCCGGTAAACCTCTCTGTTTACCTCTGAGAGGCAAGGAGGAGAATCCTCATATAGGCGACTCTTAGAGGAGGAGAGGACCTTTACTAAAGTTTTTTGGGACGCTGCTCAGAATTTAATTTACTAAATTTTAATTTGAATGTGAAAATAGATGGATAAAGGAAAACAAGCATTTTGCAAGTCTAGTAAATACAATGTGTTACAATGGAAGCCAGGGCTTAAAATCAGACAAACCAGATTATTTCCAGACTCCATACTTAATTATTCTGTGCCCTAGGACACTAGTCGCAATTACAAGTGCCAAAAGGAATTATATAATCGAACTCACAGATTCACGGTCACATTTACAGGAGTTGAAACGGAGTAGTGTCAGGCACAGAGAAGGTACTCAATAAATATTTGGTTCTTAGATCCCACTAAATTTGGCTGTAATTAGGAGAAGGTGGTAGTGGGAATTTCCCCCAAAGACCTTGTTAACTGAATCAATTTCCTTCTCACTGATGCTTTTCCCATTAAAAAAGAGACAGCATCACCTTTTTTGATGTGGAAAGTAAGTTTAGGGATCACCTAGCTCTAGCCAAACTCCCTTATTTTAAATACAAGGCAACTGAAATCCAAGAATCTTAATTGACATTCCCCAAATCTCATAGTTAGGAGCTGCTAACCAGAGATCAGGCCTTTTCATACTAGGGTAGAGTCCTCTTTTAACTACGTTCTTCCCTTTATCACAGTAGTCAAGCACACGGTAAAACAATTACGTTGAAAACATTAATCAAAGGACAATGCTAATTGCTTTTTCTATAAATAACCTTTAAATAACTAATTTGCAAACAGCCTCTAAGAAATAAATGATGCCATTTAGGTGATCGCTTGGTATCAATATGATTATAAAAATAAATCAAATGGTAGCCCAGTACTTAGGAATAAGGAGGTTGACCAGATGACCAAATCCATGTTTGCATGATATAACTATAAATATATGGGGTGGGTTTTTTCTAACACAAATTTTAAAAATTCTGATAGAGAACTCTGGACTCCCAAGAATACATCAACAAACCACCTGGATCTGTGGATCCTAGTTGAGAAACACTGGATCATTCTTCAATACACTACAGCTCCACTTGAACAAGAGCAGGCTGTAAGAATAAATCAGGCTGCAGAGATCTAGACGTAAGCTCCATCATATGAATTAATGGAAAATCTCATAACACATACTTGTTTCCTATTCATTTGCCTCTGATACCTTTGTAGAGAAGTTTTTCTAAACCCTTTCTCACCTTGCTCCATGTTGAAAGTCATGTGGACTTTTACACAACTCCCAGCTTCTCAGAGAGAAGATTCTATATCTTCCTTTTACTCCAGTCTCCCCCTGAATTAGCCACTAAAATAATTTCTTGAAGGCATTTCATATGCTTTCTCTTTAGAGCTCTAGGCTGCCTTTCCATGACACTTGGAAGTTGCCAAAAAGAGAAAAAATTATAACTGTAAATTGTATCCCTCATGGATGGATGAATGGGGACGTATGAATCCCCATAACCGTCGTTTTTAATCATTGCATACAGTGCTAGAGATTACTCATTTTTATATTTTCTCCCAATGTTTAAAGTCTCTAAACTTGCTATTGCTCTGTAATTTTTATAACCTGGCTTTTGATATGAACTGCTTTATGAAATAGCTTAAAGGTATAAAAATCTCAAGGATGTAAGAACCGAGTTTTTAAAAACACTAAAACAAAATAGAACAAGATTTCAAGTCAGATCTACAGCATGCCCCAGCAATTGAAGGGAGATGCCAAGGAGAAGGGTTGCAGAGGCCTTGGCAGGGCACCACCGTTAGAATATGCTGAATTCTACCCATAGCAAACATGCAGCTTTCCATTTGAAAATTTTTCACGTTTATCATAGGCGCCTATGGACTCTGATAGAGACTCAGAAGCCTTCCAGTATTTTTTAAATTCATATTCTGGCTCAAGCCAGTTTGAGGTTTCTCTTTCTTAAACTGAAAGAACCTTGACTAAGACAGACAACTATCTGTTATTTATGTCGAGAATAACAATTTTATTGCTGACTATTACAAAAATACACAAAAACATGTTAACATGCTAGTTGTTTAACTCTATATTACTGCAAACACATCATTTAAAGTATTTGACAATTTTTTAAAAAAGGAAATAAAAACCGAGATGGAATTCAAAATCTCAGTCCCGTGAATTGAAAAGGGGGCATATTTCTTTTTGTTATATGCAACAACTGCCGAATATCCATTGAGTTCCCAAGGGGATCTGGGTTCCATTGTTAATGTATTACATTTCCTTTCTACTTTTAATCATTTTATCTCGCATTCTACTTTGGTCCTCTTGATTAAGAACATGAAACATACTCATTGCAAAAAAAACGAATAGGGGCAATACAGAGAAGAATAAATATCACTTGTATTCCCACCACCACAAGTGCCCACTGCTAACATTTGCTCCAGACCCTCCAAGGATTGTTGAGGTCTCTGAGAGACTCTCCGATAAATAACATCCCTTCTCTATGCCTGAGTTGGGAATAACTTGAGAAATAAAACAAAAGTTAAAAGAGAAAGCTAAACTATTACCTGTATTATTGACAGAGAGCTGGTTTGAGCTGGTAGATCTAAAAAAATGAACAGCCAAACTAGCAGCCTCAGGCACATGGTTCCTGCCCTTCCCACCTAGGAGGAGTCAGCGTCTTTGAAAAAGGAATTAAATTCAGTTTCTTGAGATCCATTTCTTAGAGAGAAAGAGAGATTGAAAGACAGGGAAAAAAATGAGCCCCGCATGCCCAGTAATGCTTCTTAGGTTAATTCCTAAATGTATGTACCAAATATGTCACAATACCTCTCCAAGGGCAAGAGAGTAAAGACCCAGGAAAAATAGTTTAGCAGGGAAATCAGGAGCAGTAAAAAAGGCGTTACCCAAGCTAATTCTGGAAAGTTTATAAAGATGTGTGCTGCCATAAGCAATCTATAAGTGAGTACCATTTCTTCAACATGCAGCACTGGTGTTTTATTTATTACCTACATGATCTCTGCAGTTAGGAAGGGACCTCAGGCACAGACGGCCGTGTGAGGCACACTTCTCCGTGTGTGGCACACTTCTCTGTGTGTGGCACATCCGCATCCTGCAAGTTCCCACAGGCCCCTCTCCATTTTATTGCATCATGCACTTTGATCCCCATTTCTTCCCATTCTCTTGTCCAATGCAAGTACTCTTTCAAATGTGTTTAATGTGTATTTTTTGTTTGTTTTTATGTGTATTCTTGCAAAATATTTATTGTTATATGCATTTTAGATGTATGTAAATATTATTGTGTAAGCTATTCCATCTTGGTTGATATTTTTTTCTCCAAACACTTTTAAGTTTTCAAATAATCCAAGTGAAAAAGTAGTAGCTCATTACTGTTTTAATTTTTATTACTTTTACTGTTAGTAAAGCTGAATAGGTTTTCATACAGTTAGTAAGCATTTATATTTTCTTTTATGAACTGGAAACTTATACAGTTTGTCCATTTTTATGTTCTCCCTATGGATTTGTATATTTTTTGTTTCCTGATTGATTTTTTTGGGGGGTGAGGAAGATTGGCCCTTAGCTAACATCTGTACCAATCTTCTTTTTGCTTGAGGAATATTGGCCCTGAGCTAACATCTGTTGCCTATCTTCTTCTTTTTGCTTGAGGAAGATTGTTGCTGAGCTAACATCTGTGCCAATCTTCCTCTATTTTTTTCTATGTGGGATGCCACCACAGCATGGCTTGATGAGCAGTGTGTAGTTCTGTGCCCATTATCCAAACTGTGAACCCTGGGCTGCCGAAGGGGAGCATGAACCTAACCACTACACCACTGGGCCAACCCCTCCTTATTGATTTTTAAGGGTTCTTTGATAAATATATTATTCTCTAGCAGAAAAAAAAATTAAAGTATGTTTCTTTAAATTTAATTTAAAAAAAAAAATAGCTGTATATTTCAGTTGTGAGTCCTTCTAGTTGTGGCCTGTGGGGTGCTGCCTCAGCATGGCTTGATGAGTGGTGACATGTCTGTACCCAGGATCTGAACCATGAAACCCTGGGCCGCCAAAGCAGAGCACGTGAACTTAACCACTCAGCCATGAGGCCAGCCCCACTTTAAACTTAATTTTAAAAAATTAATTTTTGGGGCCGGCCCGGTGGCACAGCAGTTATGTTCACACGTTCCACTTCTCGGCAGCCCTGGGTTTACCGGTTGGGATCCCGGGTGCAGACATGGCACTGCTTGGCACGCCATGCTGCGGTAGGTGTCCCACATATAAAGTAGAGGAAGATGGGCACGGATGTTAGCTCAGGGCCAGGCTTCCTCAGCAAAAAAGAGGAGGACTGGCAGTAGTTAGCTCAGGGCTAATCTTCCTCAAAAAAAAAATTTAATTTTTTTGTTTCTGTTTTTTTTGGACTGTATAGAATTTCTTTAAATGTAGTGTAGGCGTTCAGAATGAGTCACCCCAAAATGTGCCACTCTGGCTTACAGATTATTTTGAGCTAAAAACAATCAAGGCCCAAAAGACTCAGGAAGAACCTTTGACCTTCCCCTTAACTCCCCAAAAAGATTTTAAACAGAGGACATGTTTGAGGAAGGAGCTATTACCCCAGATAACATAATAGGATAGGATAGGATAGGATAACATGAGCTAGTAGACAGAGAACAACCTCCAAAGTTCTCTCTGTTTCCTATTGTTTCTGGGACAATTTATTTACCAAATATTAGCTCTTTTTTCTTCCTATAAATTGCCTCGTTTGCCTTTGAAGTCCCAGACCCCTGCCCCCTTCTCTTTAGTCCAGAATGACATATACACCTCATTTTGCCTGTCTTTGGAATTTTTCATGCTTATGTGAATTCCCTGTGTGCATGTATTAAATTTGATTTTCTCCTGTTAATCTGTTGTACGTCATTTTAATTATTTGACTAGCCAAAAGAACCAAGGCGGGAAGGGGAGCATTTTCTCCTCCCTGACAGTAGTCTTTTATGGTTTCTGGGTTTTTTTGTAGTGCTTATAAAGACACTCCACTCAAACTAATCATTTATATTTCTTCTTGTATTTTGTAGTTTTACTTTTTGCTTTCCAGTTTAGTTTGGTGTGAAACCTAAGGCTTTGGTTCATTTTATTTTTCCAGGATAATTACCTAGGCGTCCAACATCACTTACTGAATGATCCATTTTTCCCCAGTGATTTTAGAAGTAGTCCTTATCATCTGTTAATTTAGATATGAACTAGGGTCTGGTTGTAAAGAACTTCCGGTGTGATCAAACAGTATGCACAATACAATAAGATTCCCCAAAAAAGGTGCAATGCCTACTGAAATTCAGCCAGGCTCCTATGCCAGCCAAGTCAGTGGAGTCCATGAGCCTGGAGAAAGGGGCATCTTCTCTAATTCAGAGGCATCCTCAGCTCCTAGCCAAGGACCTGCAGGGCTGCCTTGGAAGGGGTGGGGAGTTTCCCTAATTTGTACAAAGACACCATAGGGGCTAGCAGCAGCCCTTTCCCATTTACCTGTCAGTGTATTCCTGCAATAAAACCATATTAATTACCTCAGCCTCTAATTGTTTAAAATATCTATTGGGCAAATGCCCCTTCATTATTTCCCCTTCAAAAGGTTCATCACTAGTCTCTCAAGTTTACTTTCCCAAATGAACTTGGAAATCATTCTATGAAGTTTCCTTTTGTCGCGTCTTTCACTTTCCCATGTTTGACTCCAAAATTCTTCTGTTAGAACTGTGTCAGACTTAGATGTCCATTTATTTGAATAACTTCATTAATTTTTTCTTCTGATCCTGAAACAGAAGATATCATTCCAACTTGAAACAACTTGACTTCTGCAGCCATTCATGTTAAATCTTTACCTTCCAACCCATTACGTTGCCACTTGTTTGGTTCCCTGTTTCCTGCTAACAGTGAAAGGGCAATTATTCTGCAAGAACTGCAGAACACAAACAACCCTTGGAAGGCAACAGCCCTACTTTACAGTAGAAATGAGAGAAAACACAGATCCTGATCCAGCTCAGGTTTCCACTTCCCGTTCCAGTTCACGTGCACTCTGGACAGCAGAGAGTGTCTTATTGCAAGCCAGTCATGACTAAAAGAGAAAACCTTGAACTGGCTTCATGGAAAGGCCTGGCCTGTGACCAGGAGTGGTCTCCTGAGACATGCTCTCCTGCTCCAGAGTTTGCAGGCCTGAAAAATTGACTCAAAACAGTTTTATTTCCTTTGAAACCTGCTGAATTCAGAAGATATTTTGTCCATTTGAAGACTCACAAACTTAAAATAGAAAAAAGAGAAGAAGCAGAAATGTTATTGCAAATAGAATTACGTGATTTTTTCCTCAGTAAGGTAGGAAACAAATAATACATGCTAGATTGTCTGAAAAATGATTTCGGGCAAAAGAAAACTTTTTATTTAAAAATCATGATTTGTGGTCTTTCACTAGAATGCTAATTTCTTAAATTCCCTTCAAAATTTTATATCAGAATTTTTGCAGGCCTGATGATAGGGCCTGACAGCAAAGCAAAGGAAAGCAAAGCAAAGGCACCTAGAAGCTTGGGCCTGACATAATGTGATTTGGGAGAATGTCATCACGCTTTAAAATGCAAAGGGGACGCTGGCTCCTATCACAATCTAACAACAAACGACCTTCTCTCACTGAGTCTCTTTCTCATTACAGGGGTAAAATCATTCTAACAGTGGTTCTTCTGCGAAAGGCAATCTGTGGCAAGACTTGCTAGAACAGAGACTTGTCATGCTGGTTCTGCGTCAACAGTGTCTCTAGCCCAGCAATCTGAGAATACACACTGATAAAGTGCTATCAATTCAATGGAAATTGGCTGGTTTTCAAAGAGTGTGACTGCGCAAGCCCATTGTTCAATTTCAAAAACGAAACCCCCCGGAGCGATTTCAAAATTACACAAATCTTTCACATATACTGATGGTGCAGGGAGGGCTCATTCATTTTCCACATAAAAATAAATTGCTAAAGACTTTTAAATGAACACCGCTCTCTGTAAATAAAATGTTCTGTTTGAAAATCTGTACATTGTACAAGCGAGGAATATAATAAAGTACCTAATTAATAAAATTAAATTGTTTTCATTGAAAATTTTTCATACTGTGCCATGAGTTGAGGGGAGAATTAGCGAAGTGTAAATGAATGATTGTATGGATATATCTCATAAGATGGTTCTTAAAGTTTCAAGAAAGCTCTCACAGCTTAAATTTTATTTACTAAATTCAGTGTCAGATATTTCTGATAAGCGTGAACTTTGGGCTGCTGATTTTTGAAGAAAGAAGCAAGCACAGAGTTTTAAACCTTGGGTTTTGGAATCGTAAAGTCATGAGTTCAAATCTGTGTTCTGCCACTTACTGGTTGTGGAATCTGGGACAGTTAGCTTGTAGCTTCCTCTTCTTTAATGTCAATCTCCTCGTTTCTAAAAAAGAGTTGTTTTCAAGACTGCTAGAGTTAGTAAATGTAAAGCATTTTGCATAGTCTGCCAAGTAAATATAAAATAAATGATAGTTGTACAAAGAAACAGGTAAAACTATTCAAACTTTTGTTACGTTAATGGGGGTTTGTCTCAAAACCGAATCAACATGGGTCAAAATAAAACGAAAACAATAGCTTTGGCTAAAACAAATTATAGCCGTGGATTTTTATTTGAAGAAGTGAAAGATATTTCTAGCATTATTTTTTGTTAAGAAAAAATAATTTTATTTATCTATGTACTTAATAGGTTTTCTTTAGATGTAACTGACATACAACATTATATTAATTTCAAGGGTACAACATAATGATTTGATATACGTATATATTAGGGAATGATCACCACAATATCTTGGTAGAATCCATCACCACATATGCTACGATTTTTTTTTCTTGTTATAAGAACTTTTAAGATCTACTCTCCTGACAACATTCACATATACTGTAGTCAATAATACTATACATGACATCCCCAGTACTTATTTATTTTATAACTGGAAGTTTAAATTGGTGGTCAAAAAGTGTCAACTTCCAGTTATGTATTTATTTTTATCTTTTAATCTATGGCATTTATTCAGATATTGCCAATTTTTCTACCAATGTAGTTTTTCTGTTCCAGAATCCCACATAGCATATGTCTCCTTAGTGTCCTTTAATCTGTGACAGTTCCTTGGTCTTTCTTTGTCTTTCACGACCTTGACTATTTTGAAGAAAAATGTGAGTATTTTGCAGAATTTTCCTCAGGTCAAGTTTCTCTGCTATTTTCTCATGGTTACACTGGGTTCATGAGTTATTGGGAAAGATATCACAGCAGTAAAATGTCCTCTTCTTGTCATAATGGAGGTACATATATCATGTTGACATGAGTTCACACTGGTGATTAACTTGGTTGAAGTGGTGTCTGCCAGATTTCTCCACCGTAAAGTTTCTCATTGCAATTAATAAATATTTGCGAGGAGATACTTTGAGACTATGCAAACATCCTGTTTCTCCTTAAAGTATGCCCAATAGTTTTAATATGCATTGGTGGATCTTGACTGCAGCAATTATTACTGTAGTGTTCTGATATTGATTTTTCTCTTTCCGTCATAATTTTTACAATTACTAATTCGGATTCTTTTGTGAAGAAGAGTGTTTATTTTGCCTCATCTACCATCACCTTTTAACTGAGTTTAGTTCAAATCTTAAGATACAATCTGCTCAAAGAACCAGAGTAAGTGTACTGCTAGGGAGCAAGAATGATGGAGATCAGACCTGCTCCAGGAGGTCCATCATCATGGATGCGGCATCCATTACTGGGTACCTCTAATGCCAGTCACTGAGCTGGTGCAAAAGGAAATGACAATGAGTAAGTACAGTCTTTGCCCGTAAGGAACTCACAGTCCAACAGAGGGAAACACGTAATAAATACAGGTTAGGCACTAAAATAGAAATATATTCCTTAGGGTTGGTGGCACGATGTGCTAACAATTTAGAAACCAGGCATGTTGTCACATAGTGAGCTGAGTTTTGAAAGGTGATTGGCTGTGCAGCAGGCATGCAAGATGGAGAAAGGCATTCATGGCAGAAAATGATGTAATCAAATGCTGAAAAGCTGGAAATAGAAAGACAAATACGAGGAAGTTCAAATAGCTCAGTGTGTTGGTGAGTTCTCGATGAGGGTCTTGACCTTTGTCTTGTAAATCTTTGTAATGTGAGCCACTGAAAGTTTTGAAATAGGATAATTTCGTTTTAGAAAATGCACTCTGGTGACCATTTAGAGAAGATATTGAAGCTGTGTGAAATTGGAGGTAGGGAGGTCAATTAAGGGACTTGGGTTCCCTTTTTATTAAGCTTAATATCATCGGGTATCTGAGCTGCTAAATACAAAAGAGTACAAAAATGACAAAGTTTAGAGTGCTGTGGTTCTTTATTGAATTGGAAGAAGGTACCAGTTATGGGGTCTTACAGCTGTGATTTATATCAATAAACTTTGGGCCCTGCTCATGATCCTTTAGTACTTTTGAGTATCTTAACTAATGCATTATTGGGGTTGCAAATACTCCTGATTCCTGAGAATAATCAGTGACACAATATAATTATGGAAAATCTAAATCTTGCAGCCATGCTTTTGTCTAGCCATCTTCACAGCCCTATAATCTGTATTTTCATAATCTTTGATTGCATGCAGGAAATTAAAGTGATGTGGGTGCCTCTAGAGACCTATTTAATGTGCATTCCTAAATCTTCTCTTATGCAGGGATTACCACCCTTTGCAAGGTTGACTTACGAAAGTTTTAAGTCAATATTTAATCTCAGCTGTTACGAAAATTTAACGTCATGGGAGTGAAACAATGGCTGAAAGAATTTCAGAAATGAATAAGATTAAGAAGCTTGTGAGGGAAGGTAAACAGTAGAACATTCTAGTTATTACTGAATGACGTGGGCTCTAGATAATGCAATAGGGGCTGATGAGACATTAAAAAGGAATGTATAGTTCATATCAATTGAGACTACATACTGCTATGACAAACTAGCAACGAATTGACCTTTGAGCTTATGTATAAAACATTAAAGATTCCCTGAGTACCAAAAATCTTAACCTATATAAATATTTTAGAAAGTTGTATGGGAAACTGAATGTATTAGAGTCCTGGAAGGAAACAAACAGCTCATTTAAACTAGGCAATTTCAGAAGAGTTTAATAAAGAGACTATTTATAAAGGTGTGGGTAGAGTTTAGAATAATACTTCAGGAAGCCATTACCACCCCAGACCTAAAGGAGCAAGAGGAAGGAGAGGGGATGTTTACTAGAATTTAGAGAGGATAACTATATGGAGAAGAATGCCTAATAGAAAATATGACCTTCAGGGGCCAGCCCCATGGCCAACTGGTTAGGTTCTGCACTCCGCTTCAGCAGCCCAGAGTTTGTGGGTTCCAATTCTGGGCACAGACCTCCACACTTCTTGTCAGGCCATGCTGTAGTGGCATCCCACTTTGAAGAACTAGAATGACTTACAACTAGGATATACAACTATATACTGAGCTTTGGGGAGGAAAAAAAAAACCAGAGGACGATTGGCAACAGATGTTAGCCCAGGGCCAGTCTTCCTCACCATAAAAAGGCATACCTTTAAAGAAAGAAAAAAGAAAATATGACCTTCGGTAAAAGGGCACGTCCACATGGCAACCAGCCAGGAAGGGAGCAAGGGGAATACATGTGTGATACATGTGCTGACATCACTCTGCTCCCACATTCCCATCTCCTGCTGTGCTTCCCACTGTCCACCTGCAATAGAAAATCTGAAGGCTATGGAGCAATTGGATGCAGTCCTAATGGGTCAGTCTTCTAGGGAGCAGAGCAAGATAAAAAAGGATGGAGAATAAATCTGGAGGGTTAAACTGAAGATGTTCAACACATTTTAACTAATTTATATATTTTTCTTCTTCTTCTTCTCCCCAAAGCCCCCCAGTACATAGCTGTATATTCTAGTTGTAGGTCCTTCTGGCTCTGCTATGGGGGATGCCACCCCAGCATGGCCCAATGAGCGGTGTCATGTCCACGCCCAGGCTCTGAACCAGCGAAACCCCAGGCCACTGAAGCAGAGTGAGCAAACCCAACCGCTCGTCCAAGGGGCCAGTCCCTTAACTAATATTTGTAAGATGCAAGAAAGAGCTATTTTTATTTAGATTGGACTTTATTTGAATGTAACGCTCTTTAATGATAGAGGGATTTTAATTAATATGGTTTGGGATTTATTAAATTTGAGGAAACAACTTAGTATGTTGAATATTTTAATCATTTTCAAATAAATTTTACAGTTATTAGAAACAAAAGGAATATACAAAAATATAGAAATCACTATACTTGAGGGAGTGTTTGTATATGTCAAATTTATATAACGGAAGAAAGAAATAAAATACAAAATGGGTATAGTTTGTAAGCTTAAAAACTTTAGTTGCCTACTGGGCATCATGAAATCCAATTTGGCATTAAAATAAATATGAAAATCCACAAAAGATATTTAGAAAAATCATTTACATAATGCCCAACCATCAGAAACCACTTAGACGCCTTTAGGCAAAGCATAATGTGTTATGACACGAACATTTACAATTTCTTCTTAAGCAAAGTATATCATGTGGGAATGTGTTTTTTGTGTGTGCGTCTGTTAGTACAATGCTTGAATTTTCACATGGATAGTTGAAACTATTGTCTCATCAGCTACTTCAAATAATGTTTAAAAGTAGAACTAGATTACAATTTTAGTAATTCAAGAGTATTATGAGTATGGAAAAATAATTTTATTTTTATTGTAAATATTTAAAATAAAACAATACTTAAATACACACAATAAAAGTCAATGTAATTTATCTTTACAAATTTTGCATTCTTTTTCAGAATATTTTATTTTGCATCAGTTAAAAAATTAGTTTCTATTAGCCATGTCCTGGTTAAAATTACTTTATAAATATTAATTATTTCTGGTAAGTATTATTAGTTTCATTTCTACAGAAAGAAGGTAATTTTCCCATACCATACCTCTAGTAAAAGGCAGAAGAGGGTTTTAACCTATTTATTGTATTTGTTTACAGAACATCTTCAGACTTTTCAACTGTACTGAGTAGATTATTTCTAGAGCTTTCAATTTTAATATTGATTTTTGTTAATATGGTAGTATTATTTTTATTTTCTTGACAAGCACATTTAAATGTTAAATGTTTTGCGTACTAAAAGCAAGGCTGGTAAAAGTAATGCTAGGAATCCCAGCAGAGAAGGGTAACAATCTGTCAACTTTCCTGCTCAAAACAAACAAACAAAGGCCTAATTTGGGGGATTCTGGGAACAGCAGGTACAGCTGCCCGGATTCCGTGCACAGCCCTGAAACTCCGGACCCGCCAGTTCACCAGAGAGTTAAGAGTAACAGTGCCTGAGCGAGAAAGGGGCTCATTCACAGGAGAAAGAGTGCCGCCTCCTCCCAGGAGAATAGAAAGGAAATCTCTCCAAGAACATCGCAGTCCCCAGGAGGTCCAGCACTACAGCTCTGCTTTCCCTGTGCCCAGTGCTTTCCCCGTGCCCAGTGCTTTCCCCACCTGGACTAGCAGTAGGGTCGTGTTCTTCTGCTTCAGAGTTAGGGGTGACAGGACTAGTTGTGGGTGGCTCTCCTTAGAATATACCAGTACTTAGCTCTTCTTTACCTCTAGCTTTAAGCTTCTGGCACAACAGGACGGTAGGAAAGCCCCACTCGATATTCTGTTATGCAAATTTCCTAAAGATCATATGGAGATAATTGTATTATATGTATAGGTTATTCAAAAATAACTTTTTAAAGATTGCAATGATAGGTTGAGAAGTTAAAATTATTACAGCTTTGCTTGCTGACTTTTCAGCAATGATACAAGGAGCTTTCTTTTCAAAGGAGAAAAGAACCCATTCAACAGTTTTCAGTTACAAGGACTCATATGTGTACAAATTTTATACAACATAAAAAGCTCATGAAATCTGCTCTCTGGAACATAAAACCTGATGCCAAAAACTAAGAGATAATTCTCGTGTAATGACTCACCTCATTTACATTCGTTTCAGGCTATAGCTACATAATGAACTTTTTATACAATGGAAAATTGGACTGGTCACTATGACGGCATGATTCCACTTGGAAGTCATAGAGTATGTTTTAAGGGCACACAGCATGTATTAGCACACAGAAAAATCTGAAAACTCCCTGTTTTATAAATAGAGTTGTTCTGTTAGGTGCTATTTTCACAAGGCCTTATTGGAAGAATAGTTTACATGCATATCAAGAGTAGTGATGGAAAACAGTCAAGAATGATTAAATTAGAGACAGTGTCATACCGTATTAGGAGTTCCATGTTTTAAAATGTTCTAACTCTCACTTGGAATTAACTCAGTGAATTCTACTTAACCCCACATTCCAAAATATGAGGGAAACAAAGAAAAAAATACTATTAAAGGCGAGAAAGCTATGCAATAGATATTGTAATTTCAACTATTGTACTAATTTCAAAAGTTTGAATGAACCAGTCGATTACTTTAGACTCACACTTCAATTACAGATAAGCCTTGTTTTTTTTTTTTCTCTTTGCAAGAAAGTTATGATGTTGCTATTATTTGGGAAATAAAGTAGGAAAATCTAGTAGAATGGTTTTGGAAATAGAGAATAGTAAATTTCCTTTAGTTTTCTTCTTTTATCTCAGATAATGCTGCTTCCTTTATTGTTTCATATTCTTTATTCCATCCACTGCCAAATAATCTGACTCCAGAATCATAATTTACTCCAATACAGAAAAGAGTTCCTTTCCTACAGTGCCTTTATAGTAGAAGATAACATTGGACCAAGCCTTGGAAATAATAGGTAATTGAGAAGGAATTGTGAACAAATGTAATGATAGAGAAAAAGTGTGATTTAAGGTAGGGAGCAAGTGCTGATGAATAAAATAATAGAGATGTTTCTAGGCTTAATTGTTTTATTCTGTGTCCAATGGTGATAGAAAAATTAATGAAAGCTATGCCTAGAATGTTAACAGTGGGTAGTCTGGTGGTGGAAATAAAAATTAGTTAAGTATTTTTTAACTGTCTGCATTTCCTAAATTTTATACAGTTTTCCTTCTGTTTAATTTAGCTGTGGTTTTCTAACTCTTAGGTGGTATTGCTTAAGTAACAAGATAAAAATTATTAGAAATATTACATTATAGAAGTCATTTAATAGTATGAAAGCAATGCAATTTTCTCACTTTTAGTTTAGAAATTAATAGAGAAACACCACTTCCTTCTTAATAAAATTATGGATAAATTTTTATAGTTTCAATTTAAAGCCTCAGTTCATTGAATGCTAAGTTTAATGTGTATATCATGATTTTGGAAAGAAATCTGTAATTATAAACCTTTTTATTTTGATGTAATTCTTAAAATCCAGCCTCTAATCTTTGGGATAAAGTTTGGACTGTTGAAAAGAATGTGGACTTTGAAATTAAGCAATCCTGTGTTCAAATGCTAAGCTTTCTGCCTAATATTTTTATAGTACTTGGCATCTCTAACACTATGCACTTAACATGATAGTCCCCAAATTTCCTTCCCTTTCACATCACATTCTGCTTCTCACATGAAGGGGTAGAGCTTATTTACGCTCTCCTTGAATCTTTGCTGCCCTTCTCACCGGTTTCTCCCCACAGAATACAGTGGACTTCCAAGTCTAGATTTAAGAAGAACAGGCAGCTTTCACTTTCTTCTCTTGGAATCTGGCTTCCATGCTGTGAGAAGTTAACCAGGGAGAGCCTATGTGGCGAGGCCGCATGCAGAGGGAAAAGTCTTGAAACTACATAGAGGAGAACCAAGAAATCCAGCCACTGCTGAGAACAAGGTCCCAGGCCCTGCCCAGCAGACATGATTTGGAGCTGAGACCATCCAAATGCACCGTGCCCTGTCCACGTGTCTGACCTATAATATTTTAGGTAATTAAATGGTGGTTGTTTAAAGCCACTAAGTTTTAGGGGAGTTTGTTGACAGCGAAAGATAACCAAAACATATGACGTTTAAAAATAGCATAGAAGCTCCGAAGGAGATCATGAAGAATATTTCTTGGGGGAGAAGGGAGAAAGAAAGATGCAGGCATTTATATGGAGATTTAAGGATGTGTGTAAAGAAAATATTCAGTAAATGTATTGCTTTAAAATGGTAGATGCTGAAAGGAATAGAGGAATTTTTGGAACCAAAAATATTAACTAATGAATTATTTGAAAAAGTTTAAAGATTTTATAACTGTAATCAATGTATGTACCCTACCCTTAGTTGATATTTAAAATATTGAATAATGCAGGAAATATTACTCAATAGTTAATTTAAATTTGGACAATATTGGAATGTATGTTTTTAATAAAAAGTTAGCTCATAGCAAAAAACAAAAGAAAAACAAGCAGGATAAAAAACAAAAGAAAAGCATAAAATTGTGTTTCTGTTGAAAAATTAGTTATCTAGAATGTATTAAAACAATACTTATAGAGTAAAATTTTTTGATGCTATATTTTTTTAGCAAGTAAAAAAATATCTAAATGTTTTAAGGTTTGAAATGCCCTAAAATTTTATGCTTAGACCTAACTGGGCTGAATTTTTCTGTATGATCTAAGATGAGGATCTAATTTTATTCTTACTCATGTGAACAGTGAATTGTCCCAGCACCGTTGAGTGGAGAGTCACCTCTTCACTGGTTTATGATCCACATCCCTCATATACTACAGGATCATCTTCATGGATCTGTTTCCATGTACTTTATTCTATTCCATTGTTAACCAATTCACGTATCAACACTGTACTCTTTTAATTACTGCACACCTATAGTGAGTCCTTATTTCTTTAAGGAAAACTCCTTTCTTCTCTTTTTCTTACTCCTTGTCTTCTCCTTTTTAATTCTTCTCCTTTTTCTCCTTCTATACCGCCTTTATCCCTTCTCGCTCCCTTATTGATTCCACTTTTAAAAAATTTGTCTAGTCTGGATCATAAGCTTATCAATTACATGCTTGAGGAAGATTGTCCCTGAGCTAACATCTGTGGCAATTCTCCTCCACTTCACATGTGGGATGCTGCCACAGCATGGCTTGATGAGCAGTGGGTAGGTCGACGCCCGGGATCCAAACCCCGCAAACTGCAGGGCGCCAAAGTAGAGTGCACAAACTTAACCACTAAGCCGCTGGACCAGCCCCCGAAAAGTAGTTTTATTTATCATCTTCCCTTTCTCTCTCTTTTCTCTTTTTCTGGAACTCTTTTTTTTTTTTAGCTTGCATATTAGTCTTTCTCCATTTACACACTCTCTTATATGTGCAGCATTCTTTATCTCTTAATTAACCAATTATTTCTTGTCTCTCTGTGTCTAAGCTTGCTGTTTAACAGTACACCTAGTCTTAAATTGCAGTTTCTGCATTTTTCACTCCCAGAATGTTTTTCAAATCTGCTATTTTCTGTTCCTGGTTCTTGTTCATTTGTTATGCTTTTTATTTCTTCTTTTATTATTTTCCATTTGCACTTAATGACACTAAATGTCCCTTTCATCTAGATTTCAATACTATTATGCCAGCTTATTCTGAACTAAGACACTTCTTTCCCCTTATTGGTAATAAAACCAAAGCTCATAGTGGTTGGGATGTATACCCAGGTCCAATATTTCCCTCATCCTCTGGGCAATAGCTCAAAGTTTCCGTACTTCATTTGGTTTCTCTCTATTTCTAGGACATGGATTATTAGATTAATAAGTAAACCTATTTATATATTTGTTAATTCTCTAGTAATCCTTTGAATATAATTATTTGGATTGTTGACTATCCCCACAGTGGCCAGAAAAACATCCCATTTCACCCCTCCCATCCTAGCCTTGGTTAAGCCCCTCTCTTAATGGAATCACTGTAGAGAATATACAATGCTTTGGAGCCAAGGTCTCTAGTGTTATAATACACCTCATTGTCTTCAAAATAAAGAATCCTACAGATCTGATTCATTACACTCTCAGTTGAAATAGATAATTTATTTCATTTATACAACATAATGTTTAGAATCAATACGAAATTAACTTTAGAAAAATACCACTTAAAGGTGTAATTTTAATTGATGACATCTACAAACTCTTTTCATAAATAATTTGCCAAAGATTCTATTACTTTAATTGCTCTCTATACTTTAAATACCGAGCATCTTAGTATAGACACTAATTATGTATGATAAAATAGATAAGAACATATCAACATTAGAGACTGCATGTGGGAATTCAGATAATTAGAATAATTCAGTAAGATAATTTGCTCTTTTCCAAATGCAAATAAACATTGAAATTTTGTTTTTGATAAGAAAACATCCTTACATGTTTACAGTTGTCAAAATATTTACACTCATGTTTTCATTCCTCCTATATTAGGAATCCATGTGGTTTCAATTTAACACATTCTTTAAAACTTGACAATATATTTTCATATTAGAGTAATTAATCCTAAATTAAAAAATGTGAGCTAAATATACAAAATTAGTGTAACATCCTGGGAAAAGTGGTATAATTACTTAGAGCAAATTGGAAAATTTGAAATATTTTGGACATTATTTTATATTCTTTTGAGCTACATTAGTTTACAATACATAAAGAGACTGTTAGTATAATGCCTTGTTAATTCAAATACTACTCTAACAATTGTCCATTTTCTTCTTGGTCTTAATATTTCTTGGGACAAATAATTGTTCTTTATTAATATTATTTTGTAATGTTTCCTAATTAGTGTTATAAATAAAAATCTTTCCCCTACACTATATATTTAAAGTCATTTACTTAAATAGTACATGATAGAAACTCTGGCTCTGTTACAAGCTTCTGAATCAAACAATGAGAAAGCATATTACTAAAAATACCCTCTTAGGAAATAGGAAATTGTTTAACATAAAGTCAACAAGAGTAATGTAAAAACAACTTCAAAAACAATGCGTAAATTCCCCATGTATAAATGAAAAGATACCAACATCAGTCAAAGTTAGGAAATGCTGCTTGAAATGGAAACTCCAGTTCTAGGGAATTCCCAGCAATAGAGAAATTGAAAACACACATGCACACGCACATACAAGCACACACATGCACTCAGACACACACACACACACTTAGCTGGTGTTTTGTGATAGGTTGAAAGTGTCTGTGTTTCTGGAAAAAAATAAAATCTCATTTTAAATATAATAAAATGAGAAGTTAGCAAGTTAGATTGTGTCTTTGAAATTCTTGGCTTGTTTAAAAAGACATTAAAATAACTAATTTATAGAAAATGATATTTGAGAAAATTCTTGCAAAACTGACTTTTTGAACAAAGTTAGAACAGAAAAGCTCATCTTGTGTTTTTAGCTAAAATAAGTGTTATAGCATAGAGGTTAAAAACATAGCTAACAAAGCTATATTTTCTTGGTGGTAATCAAATTGTAACTCCTTCTTCCCAGCTCTGTGAGTTTCGGGCGGTGGTGGACGGGGGGAAGGGGGAATATTTGAAGCGATCAATGACAGCTGATATGTTTCCAAAACTGATTTGAGGAGCTTTGTGAACTCATTCAGGATAAGTTCAAACAAAACACATTTAGACAATTATATCAACACTGATGAAAACCAAAGACAAAGACAAATCTTAAAAGTAGTTAGAGTGAAAAAAAGCACATTACCTTTAAAAGAGCAACAGAAAAACTTACAGATACAACTTCATAACAAAAATTATGAAAACCAGCATATAGTGAAATGACTTTTTTTTTTTTGAGGCAGATTGGCTCTGAGCTAACATCCGTGCCTTCTTCCTCTACTTTATATGGGACGCCTGTGATAGGATGGTTTGATAAGCAGTGTGTAGGTCCGCACCTGGGATCCAAACTGGCAAACCCCAGACCACCGAAGCAGAATGTGTGAACTGAACCACTGCGCCACCGGGCTGGCCCTGGAATGACATTTTAGTAGTGCTGAAAGAAAATAATCTCAACCTAGAATCCTATACCAGTAAAAAACTCTTTCAGAATTTAAGAAAAAATGACTTTTTTTCCAAATAAAGAGAATCTGAAAGAAATTTTCATTAGCAGAACCACAACAAATGAATAGATAAATGATAAATGCTGACGTGACTTGTTTTTCCTCCCCTCTTAAGTAAACCTCAGTTTATATCGCATGATTTAGTCTAAATTGGCTTTCTGTGAGTCTGTCCTGAGAATCTGCTCATCTACCATAGCCGAACATTGACTTCCTTCTCCATCATCTATTTTTCTCGTACACTAACGGTAGTATTGCTTTGACTGCAGTGTAATAATTTGTTGTAATCTGACTCTCCCTTTAGGATGAACTTGTGGTAGCAATAGTGCAAAACAGTTAATTTGAGATCTGTGGTTAGGGATAGTGTTATATTCATCTTTGTATCTCCAGCAGTTAGCACATTGATGCATAGTACGTTGCTCTATGTATTTGATAAATAAAAGAATAATTAAATAAATTAATGACTTTATAATAGAGGCTGGGGTGGGAAAAGATAAAATCATAGCCTACCTTCTAAGTGGTCATAACCTAATTATAATGACAAGACTTTTACACATTGAATTATTTAGCAAATTTATAGGCTCCAAATGTCAGTAATAAAATGTGTAATATGGACATTAAGTCCTTTGGGAGTCAGGAAAAAATACTGTAGGAAAGAAAGAAACTAGTCAGTTGGTCTTAATAAAATCTTATCAATTTTATACATTCTAATTCAGCTTCCTTCTGAGTGATACAGAAGGTTAAGAAGTTTTTGGACATTTTCCCTGTCCTCAAGGCATTTACAGCCTCCTGCAAACATCAAGCAGTTGGCCTCTGCGTGGACTTATGTTTTTTGCCTGCCTAACTTGCTGTCCTTCTGGTAAGGGCACCCGAAATTTTCTTAGGAATTAAATTAATCCCATGGACTACTGGCTTTGACACATTGTGAGAATGACCACTTCAATGAATGCTCCAACTCTTTCAGAACCTACAGGCTCAAAGAGTGTAAAGACAGCAAAGGATGATGGAAGAAATGAGGCTACTGGCTGCTCGGTGAGCATGGCTTCTCAAGTCTCCCTGGTTTCCTAGCCAGTGACTGCATTCTTGCTGAGGCGACGGTATCCTTACTGTTTCTAAGTCCTACATGGTCACAAGCAGCCACAGGGGGAAGCTGACCAATCCTCTTAAATCTCTTAGTGTAACATCCTGAATCTTCAGCAATTTTATGGTTGTTACATACTGACTTTAACAAATGTCACCTGGATCTAATATCCAGATTCTTTCTCTGATGCTAGCCCTAAATGTTTCCGTTACCTGAAAAAATAAACTCCCTTTTCATATTAATCTAATGTGTTTAGAGTTTCTATCACTTGAAACCAAAAGAAGCCTGACTCAAATAGACAGTAATGATGCTATAGGAGTTCAAGAACCCTCCTCCTTGAACTTCTCTGCCTTATCATCCTTCACTCCAAACAGAAACTCACGAGCATTGCCCAGACATAGAATGCTGTTTGGGTGCTTCACATATTTATACCCTTTCTGGTAAAATTTGATGTCAAGGTCCAGCACAAAGATCACAGTCACGTTTTCTGTGGAGGATTCAATGACGGTATATATCTCCATCGCCTCGCCTCCCACATGCAAACTTCATCGTTTCTTTCTGTACCAACACTGTCTTTTACATGCCGTCTTTATACACATAACACTATGCTGTAAGTATTCCTTAGTATCTGGTTATCTGGATTTTTGTGTGCTTCTTGAGGGTTTCAATTCCACCGGATTCACTTTTTAATCCAGCAGCACCTGTTAACATGGTGGAAGTAGAATGTATATTCAATGCATAAAAATACCATAAAGGAAGAAAAATAAACTGAACACAGCAATGCATGGGTCATATCTACTCCAAAAGTGTTTTCTCAGCTAGATAGCTGCATCTTGAGGGACTCCCTTTTTAAAAATTGTTTTGGGGTTTCCCTCATCAGATTGTTTATAATGAAATCTGAAAACTTAGAGGCCTTTAAAGCATTCCCACATGAAAAATATCCTTTATATTACTAGGGCATTAAAACAGAATGCATGCCCTGTAAATATCTTCTCTCTCCTGAGCTAGCACACGATTTCGCTTTTGAAATTTACACGTGGGGACCAAAAAATAAAATGAATATACAGTGGGGAAAAACCACAATAACAGTGTCATAAACAAACAATCAAATAGACCATATTCCAAGCTGAAAACTTTGACTTTAAAAAGCAACAGAGTGAAGTAGTTTGCATGACTAGTAGTAGTAATAAATATGCCACATTATACCAAAAAAACCCACACTAATAACACACAAGCAAGCAAACAAAAATAATGAATAAAAATAAACTTTTTGGGTAAATATATAGAATTACTTTCTGTTTGCTCTGGCAGCTTTAAGTTGACCTGAGTATCTGGCTTTGAGAGTTCATGTTACCTACTATATCAATGCACTGGACGTCACTCTATTGAAGGAACAAGAATGCTGTTGTCCATGGGTCATGTTATCAAAAGGCTGGAGTGCTTTTGAGTAAACTGACACTCCCTCAGTCAAAAAGTGTGGGAATTTAACTTTATACTTTTAGTGAAACAACTTTTTGGTCATCTCCGGAAATATATGATATTAAAGGAGAACTTCTTAATGAAAAATTCTAGCTATCTACTCCATATGGAAAAGGCTATGCTGAATTTGACATCTTCATAAAATATAAATATTTTTTCACCAGACTTCCCTAGTGGGATAGTGCATTAGTCTGTTTGGGCTGCCATAACAAAATGCCATAAACTGGTTAGCTTAAACTGCAGAAATGTATTTCTCATCGTTCTGGCAGCTGGGAAGTCCAAGATCAAGGTTCCTAGTGAGAGCTCTTTTCCTGGCTTGCAAACTATGCCTTCTCACCATCTCCTCATATGGCCTTTCCTTGATGCATACACGCAAAGAGGTTGAGAGCGAAAAAGAGAGGTAATACATTATCTTCTATTGGCAGACCATCTCTTACATTGACGGTAAGTTGTTGTTTTTTTTTTGAGGAAGATCAGCCCTGAGCTAACATCTGTTGCCAATCCTCCTCTTTTTGCTGAGGAAGACTGGCCCTGAGCTAACATCCATGCCCGTCTTCCTCTACTTTGTATGTGGGACGCCTACCACAGCATGGCTTGCCAAGCGGTGCCATGTCTGCACCTGGGATCCAAACCAGCAAACCCTGGGCCACCGAAGTGGAATGTGTGCACTTAACCACTGCGCCACCAGGCCAGCCCCTGATGGTAAGTTTTTATAATCACTTGTTACCTTATGCTTTCTGTACTTCACTTACTACAATGATTGAGTCCACATTGCTGAGTGATAGATGATCTGGCTCCAAAATTTCATCCTAGCATCTACTTTCTCAGATCACCCCCTGATATCAACTATTACAAACTGAGTTGCTCAGGAGGGAGAATCTGAGATGGATATTAACATGCAAGATATTTATTAAATATCTTAGCAGGATGGGGAAAGAAGCAGTCTTGGTCAAAGAAAGACGAGCTATGATGCAGTCCAAACAAAGTTCACAGTTGACCTCATGAAGAGGTATGGCACTAGAATGATCCTTCTGCGTTATCCTGAGTTGGGGCAAGGAGATCGGACCTTTCACTCCCACACAGATTAAGCATTAGTTGTGATTACCCTTGGTAGCAGGCATGACCTTGTGCTTGGCAGTTTTCTTCAGCCAAGACAATCCCCAATGAAGGCTGACAGCTGAAGGCCACCTTTTGGTAGTATTTTTGGCAGCTGGGGGAGTATGCTCTTCATTCCTGAAGGACAATCTGGGCAGTGGATCACAGCAAGCACCATTTTAACTGCAGCCAACACTAAACGTGATGAAGAGGACCAGGGTCTCTGCTGCTATGAGCCAGTGTGGTAGCAGCTGATGGTTGTCAGACCCTATCTTTGCCATCAGGAGAAATCCACTTTGTCTCTTTGGATTCAGAAAATTTTGGACAGAGAGATGAGACATAATCACATTAAGCCCCAGGGATTTCCAGATTACTGTAGATCAGGCTTATGCTATTCCTGGATGCTTGCCACAGTTCTTTGACCCCAGTCACCCATCTGGCTAGAAAATAAATAGTTCCTGAGGCTGTGCTCTGTGTTGGGACTGACAGAGCCAAAGGCTTCACTCTGGGCTCTGCCGGTGTCCTCAGGAGACAGATGGACTGGCTCTATCTTTATAATAAATCCAGAATGCCATCATTTCTTATCACCTTACCTCCTCCAACCAAGTCCCAGCCATCATCCTCTCTCGCCTAGAGCACTGTTATTCCCTCTTTACTATTCTTCCTGCTTCCACGCTTACCCATTTTAGTCTTAATACTGCAGCCAGAGTGATCCTTTTAAAACATAAGTTAGATTATGTCACTTCTTTAGTCAAAAATTTCCCATTTTACTAATAGGAAAAATCAGTCCCTATGATGGCTTGTAAAACCCAACCCCATCCAGCTGGTTCCCATGACCACACACACAGCTCTTTATCTTCATTTCCCTCCTTTTTCTCCTTGCTCTTTGATGCGTTTTGATCAGTGTCCTCCTTGTTCTTTTGCCGTATCAGCCATCCGCCTGCTTCTAGGACTTTGCCTGCGCTTTCTCTCTGCTTGCAATGCCCCTCCATCAAATAGACACAGTGCTATTTCTCTTATCTTCTTTGCCAAATATCATTATGTTAGTGAGGGTTACTCTGAATCCCTCCCTATTTAAAATTACAACCAGCTCCCACCCCTGCACCACTGATCTCCTTTAACTTGCTTTAACTTTCCAAAGGACATAACTTATTAATTTACCAGATTTATTTTAATTGTGAGCCTCTCATGCTGTAATTTAATGAGGTTAGGAATGTTTATCTTCTTCACTGATATCACACATTCTTCTAGAAGAGTGACATCTAATATGTAGTATAAGCTAAAATAAAGAGAGGCCCTATGAATAAATGAATGAATCATTAAATGAATGTAGAGGAGCTTAGATACTTTCCTGCTGCTGTCTTCCTCGAGCTCCTGATGGGTTATACTTTGTACAGATTTTCTCTAATCTTCGCAATGATCCTGCAATACTGGCGTTAATTTATCTATTACACTGCTTAAAAAACTAGGGCTTAGATAATAAGTGGAACATCTAAGATTCAAATCCAAGTCTGTCTGGTTTCCAATTTTATATGTTATTTGTTTGTTTATTTTTCTTTTTCCATGACCCAACGTCCTTCCTAATGGAACATAATTGTCTAGAAAATATCGAACTTGGGCATGACAGTTCTAAGAACGATTGTTTCTCCTGTGAGTGGTTGAGAACCTGTCCTACCGAAAGAGATTAATCCCACAATTGGGGTGAGGAAGAGCGGGACTTTCCTTTCATCTATAATATTTTAAGCCTCTTAATTCTGTCCCTCCTCCTCATCTGGGAAACATTCATTATCTTGTCCTTTAAAAATGTGTGTATACAAGAATTCTTGGAGGAATCATTCTGAGCCCTTTGCCCTTTGAGAGTCACTCCCCATCATTCTCTTCACATAGATACTAGAATCAGTATTGAACAGAATCCTGGTGCTGTTGCAAAATTTATCATTAGTAGTAGTAATTTCTCTCGTGAAAGATCTCACTAGCAGCCCAGAAGTATAGCAAAGTTACTAACTAAAAAGTGTGTTAATACTTATTACTTGTGAAAAGACTGTCCTTAATCCAAAAAAAGTCTTGTCTTCAGTTCTTCCAAGAGAGAACTTTTTCACCATAAATCACATTTTATAATATATTCCCAATGTTTAGGGAAAAGAGTGAACACGTTAAACAGAACTAGAAATAGAACAACATTACAAGGTTTCTTCACTCAGGCTGTTGGGAAAAGGAACTCTTCCTGGCTTGTGCGAGCTTCCGGGGATTGGTCCTTCTCATCCTTGGGGTGCTTCTTTCACTGGTTTTAGATAGCTTTCTCACATGCATGTGCTGATCAGCTCTCAGCTGAAAACTCAACTGGGTGATTCTGCAAGGCTCTGAAGCTCTCTCTGTGAAGATTGTTCCCCCCATATCCAGCCCTAAGATGCTAGCCATCTTCACCTTCCTGGACTCCCAGCTCAGCCTGCTCAAATCAGAGAGGTCATTAAGGCTGTCCTGTGTTTCGTCTCCTGGCATCAAGGCCCAATGTCTTCCCAGTAGTAAGGCACGAAGGCACGACAATCACAAGTCTCATCTCATTTGTTTCCTGTCTCTCTGGGATCGCTTCCTTAGCTGTTGGATTTTCAAGGTCTTGAAAACTCATTTATTTTATATGACTTTTATAATTTTCTTTTCAGTCAAGAGGTACATCTTGCCCATGTTACTTCATCTTGGCCAAAAGCAGAAGGGAGGTTTCTACATGTGATTTTTACTGAATACTTTCAATTCCAAAGGTAAATTCAAACAATACTACTAAGTTATTCAAGAAAAACAAAACCTCAGATATTCCCCTAAAAAGTTTAAGATTCATGCTTTTGTTAAGAACATTTCTTGTTCTTTAGGAGGTCATTGTAGTTGACTTTGGCTAGTGGTATAGAACCTGACAGTTTTTATTTACCCTTTACAGTTGTCAGGCTTAATTTACAAATGGTATTTGGTTTTGGAGTTTTTGCTTTTACTTTGAGACTTGTGTCAGAAATTAAGAGTAAAAAAGCGGAAAACTTCTATGCTGTGTTGTTTCTCACTTTTAGCCTTGTAAATTCTAAAGAATTTCATCACTCTCAAGTCACATTTACAATCAATGAAACTTGCAGGGTATTTTTAATGATTATAGTTGGAAACTGCTATGCTTATTTTTGTTAGTGTTTCAGTTCTGTCTCCTTTAATATTTCATTTAGTTGTTCATTTATTTATTTTTTTTGGTAAAGAAGATTGGCCCTGAGCTAACAGCTGTTACAAATCTTCATCTTTTTCTTGAAGAAGACTGTTTCCGAGCTAACACCTGTGCAAATCTACCTCTACTTTATACGTGGGATGCCACCACAGCATGGCTTGATGAGTGGTGTATAGGTCCATGCCTGGGATCTGAACCTGTGAACCCCGGACTGCCAAAGAGGAGCATGTGACCTTAAACACTACACCACCGGGTCAGTCCCTCGTTTTTAATTTTTGATGATTTATTTAATTTAATAAATAGTTTGCCAAGAGGTAGGCATGGTTTTAAATGTCCTACACATACCAAAACATCTAGCTTTTCAAAACAATCCTAGGAGGTGCATTTTTGCTTCTTTTCCTTTTTTATTAAATGAGAAACTACAGTAAAATGGAGTCCCTCAGTCAGGAAGTTAGCAGAGCTGGAATTCAGACCTGTTATCCTATTACTATCAATCATTAAGACACTAGATTTCTATATTCCTTTGCTTTTGATTATTTAGGATTTGAGTTAAACTTCTGACAAATATTTGTTTTATGTTAATGCTAAATAAGGGTACAAAAATTCTTATACAATTTCAGAATTTTGAGGCAATAAAACTAATTTTATCCAATTTACTCATTTTACAGATGGAGACACAAAAACTTAGTCATTTTACTCCAAGCCAACTACCTAGATAGGGCCAAACTGACTTATTATTACATAAATTATTCTAGACCTTTTAAATGAAAATGTTAAGTGGCCTAATAAGGAAAAAACTCATTTGGATAAAGGGATATTCGTTTTCTTTCTTTCAGCTTGCCTAATTTTTCTCAAATGATTACTTCAGAAAATATCTTTTTCTCACACCATTTCACTTTTCAAAGTTTCACTTCATTTCACTGAAATGGTAGATTAAATAACATAAACAAAGAGGTTTGTATTAGTTTCATTGTTTTCTCACATATAAAGAAATTATTGTGCTAGCGCAAGAAGTATAGTGAATAGTCAATTAACTAAGGTGATGAGTCAGTCATGGATACAACTTGAGAATAGAACTATATCAACTCCAATCTCGATACACAAAAGTGTCATGCAAGGATTGGCTGCATACATACCAGGTGGGAGCTTGTTAGAAATGCACATTCTCATTTGCTTGACTTAGAATTCGCCTCTTAACAAAATCCCCAGGTGATTTGTGCGCACCAAGCTGGAGAAGTACTGTTCATCCTGGTTTTGCAGCTGTGTCCTCCTTCTGTTCATTTATCTCCCCAGCAAGGAGCTATAATCTGGCTAATTAGCCTTGATTAGCAACCCTTATATAGGGTGAGAGAAGGGAGGTTGAAGCTTAAACTCCAAATTACTGACTTCAACTGAGAAACATCACCTGCTTGATTCCTAGCACCTTCCCCCTCTCTACCCAGCTCTTCCAGAATATCTGAAACCAGTCAAACCTCTGAGCGATCGCAAGTTGTCTGTACCTAACAATATTCGGTACCGCTGTTCATCTTTGTGATTTCCTGATCCTCTTTCTCCCTTTTCTACAGATTATTTTTTCCTTTAAAAATATTTCATTTAAAAATCTGTAGAATTTAAAATTAATTTAATATAATCAAAGAAGTTACAGACATTGAAGTATTTTATTATGTAATTAAGTTCTCAAAGATTATTCTCACATAATTTAGAACTTACTATTTGGAATGGAGTTAGAGTTCCAGATATGATTAAAGTCAATTTCTTTGAAATATATCAAAGACTGAATAAATAGTGTCCTTGAGAGACAATATAAGATATTAAAAAAGAGAATTTTGAAGCAAACTTTTCTTGATTTAATCAGGTAAATTTCAGCATCGAATTATTCACATTGTTATTTTACTGACAGAAAGCATAAATAGGAGAAATATATCATGGAGTTTCTCTGAGATCCAAATGCTGAGTGATGAAATATATGAAGGCATAAGTATAGTTTGGCACAAATATTAAAGCCCTGGGTTCTAGATTAGTTTGCTTTCTAGGAGAAGAAAGAGGCCACCTCTGCACTGCCAGTTTAGGTGTTTTCCTGTTCTACAAGGCTCAGAGCTCTAAAATAGCTCACTGGGACCAAAAACTGTGCCTATCGCAGTGCCAGAAACATACCACAACAATCCGTTTTGTGGAAAGATTGAGCAAATGTTGCCTGTGGTATTTGACTAGTTATTGTCCTATACTATTTGCAGACAGCACTGGTCATTATCTCTGATCTTCTATTTTCCATCCTAAAATTTCCACCACTAGAGTTACTAAAAGGATAAAAATAAATAGATGTATGCCTCTATCCCTAAAGACTACACTGAAGTATACATATATTTCCTGGAAGTAGTTTTCTATCCCTCGATGGCAATGGTTCTAAATTCTGGCCGTAGTTTACAATTGTTTGGAGAGTCTAAAAATGTGCCCTAGCCCCACCCAAGAGCAATTCTATCCAAAATTATATATTTACATAGTGTCATACATCTGATTATTTTTAAGCTCCTTAAGACCTAAGGGGATACAAACCAATTCACAAACCTCAAATGAGGCAGCTTGCCAACACAAATCACAGGAATCAGCAGGTGTGTGGGGACGTGATAGTTCCGTGGGCAAGCGGAGGGACTGTGAAGGCCTGTCCTCCGGCTCTGAATTTTTTCTCCTTGTCTTGCGCATCAATTTTGTGCCTCATTTAATGATGGGAATATTTCTGTCATAGAGTAACTATGTATCAGTTACCTAGTGCTCAACGGCAGTTATATATGTTGGTACCTAAGCTAATTTCAAGGTCTGTAAAACAGATTTCCTGCCCTGAGTTTTCATAATTAAGTACAGTCTCATAGGCCAGCTCCTGCTACCACACTAGTCTCACACTTAGGTAGTGCTTTGCCTTTTGTGGTTTTACTCATGTTTTCTCACCTCCAACTCCTTCTCCTTACCACTTCCAATTCCGGTGGTATTTCCCATGTCACTAACAGCAAACGAATTGCTTGAATCTCAAGTGGAGTAATGTAGTTCTGTTAGTGAAACTGTGAAACCGTCTCTGGTTCCATCCGTGATTGGAGTTTCCAATTGTACTTCACCTGGTCTTATGAGAGCACTTCTGTGACACATGCACCGTGCAGCTCTAAGGGACTGTATTGGTCCAGACAGGACAGGTGATGCTGCAGTAACAAACACTCTCCATGTCTCGGTGGCTTACTAACAAAGGTTTTTTCCTCACTACATTACATGTTCATTCCTGGTGGGGATGACTCTTCTTTAAGTATTTTTTACTTCAGGATCCAAGATGATATTTCTGCCTCTAGCGGAAACATTAATAGTCAAAGTGGCAGAAAGAAAGAGAACATGATAAACCACACACTGGCTGCTAAACTTTCTGCCCCTGTGGGATATATATCACTTAACCTCACATTCCTCTAGGCAATCAAGTCATAAGGCCACACATGACGTCCATTGGTTAGGAAAGTTATGATTTCCTTTCCCCAGCTGGAAAGGACAGTGAGTATTTATGCACAATAGTACACTCTGCCAGAGAGGCATTATGGCAAACAAAATTTTAGCCACACTATGAATAGTAAATTTTGTGTTTGTGTGTGTGTGAGGAAGTTTGGCCCTGAGCTAATATCTGTTGCCAATCTTCCTCTTTTTGCTTGAGGAAGATTGTCGCTGAGCTAACATCTGCGCCAACCTTCCTTTATTTTGTATGTGGGACACCGCCATAGCATGGCCTGATGAGCAGTGTGTTGGTCCTCTATGGGAATCCCAACCTGCAAGCCCCAGGCCCCTGAAGCAGAACTTAAAAATGTAACCACTACACCACCAGGCCGGCCCCAGTATTTTACTTGTTCATACTTGTTTATTTTTGTTTGCTCCTTCACCAAACTGAGATTCCTTCAGTCAAGAAACTAATTATATTGGTCTTTTGTTTCTTCAACACGTAATTAGTGCCTCACATATAGTAGGCATTTGACAACTGTTTACTGAATGAATTAAAGATAAATGTTGTTAAATCACAGTTATATCTGGAGCTTGCTGAACACTGATGTTTCTATAATAAAACCAGATGATTCCTAGGTGCAAGCACTTCTAATATGACTCGCTACACAGTCACATTGTATCCATATCATCTTCCAAACACATCTGATCCTACATCAGGCGTGTGGCAGAACCTGCATCAGAATCATTAAAGAAGCTCTTAAGGAGTTTGTCTGGAGAATAATCAACTCTTGACTTCTGCCAAAAACATTCTGTGTATGATTCTTAAGATATAAAACAAATGGATGGAGGGAGTTTGTCTGCCTCACTTCTTTCATCAGTAAAATAAAGTGTGTCACCACCACAATGGAATTTGAAGTATTTGTGGAAAGACACTAAACTGTATATGGCATGTCATTTACATTCATAATCAAAAGATGAGCTTCCCTTTTGCCTTCTCAAAACTAAGTGTGCACACTTTATCTTCTTGTAGGATTAGGTACTGTAGATTTAATTATATAGACTTATAAAGTAAGCCCGTAGCATTGAAGAAAGGATACACGTCTGAAATGATATTTGCTTTTAAAATGTTAGGTTAAATTCTATTTCATGAGAACACGATCATATAGTACACAGTTGTTATTTTACATCTTGACATCCTATCTCAATACAGAAAGACAGGGAGGGAAGTGATGGTTTTCTATGAAATTGTGTAAGTGCATCTTAAACCATTACTATTTTGCATTTTAAACAGTATTGTATAAAGAGACGAATAGATTTTTAAAAATTATAATAATAGACAAATATTAGATGCTTATTTCCTATATGAAAATAAATATTGTTTATGTAGAAATGATATATGTTGAGGTGAAGGAATTTGAATGAATTATGTGAAATGAAATACATTAGTAAAAGACTGTCTTTAGATTTAGACACAAGCAAAGTCAAGGCCTTAAAGAAGACAAGAGAGAGGGGGCAATCTCCCACCTGTTTACTGATGCCTGAAATTGAGCTGTGGAAGCAGAATTCATTCCATTAAAGTTTTAAATTCCTGTTAAAATGCCTTTTTTACCACAGTAGAAAGCACCTCTTTTAAATTGCAGATGACTTGAAAGGTAGACACAGAATATCATCATATCCACACTCTGGTTTTCTTAAAGGGAGAGTTTAAATATGGATGTCATATTGGTGGGAACCTGATTAGTCAGAAACTGAGCAATCAATGCTGCTATTTAAAAGTTGTCAGCAGCTTCTCAGTCTTGGGTGGACAGTGGGTCATTTTGGAACAGATTGCATTTGTTATGAATCATTTAAGAGGCTCATTTTAGTGATAAGAATTTAGGGCGATGAAGACGTTGTTGTTGCTATTCTTGTCATTCTTTCCTTATAAAGAGTGTCCCCTTAATATTCTTGGTAGGAAGAGTTCAAAGTCTCCTGAGAAGGATGTGGAGAAATTTGCGTAACACCTGAGGAGCCTTGCAGGGCAGAGGGTATAGGAATCATTCTATCTTATGGTAGAGTTTTATTATAAGCGCTCTTATGGTTGAAGCTGGTCCTTCTTATGTCTTTGGAAGGCAAAGGACATTAGATGCTACCAAGGGAAACTCACCATGATGGCTATATTAGGAATCAGGGTCAAGAACAACGGAGGGTGCGGAGAGCTGGTCCAGCACTATATGTGACCAAGATTGGGTGCCACTTCTGACCTAGCAACCCTAGTAAGGAAAGCAGAGCTCAGGATGCGATGAGCCCTAACCTTAGGAATCCACGTGTAAAATTATCTTAACCACACGTAAGATGAATGGGTTGGGGGTAGATGGATTTTCCTCCCTGGAAATATCACTTCAGCGTGCTTCAAAAATGTGGAGCATCAGGAGAACAGGAGAAAGTTGCACAGATAGTGCCAAGATGAGCTTATTTTATTATTTTTATTATTAGTAGCATCATTATAAAATATTCACCTATGTAGAAAACTTTACAAAATAATACAAAAAACATTTGTGTACCCACCCCATAATTTTGACAAATATTGTTTTCCCAGACTTGCTTCAGATTCTTTCTTTTCAACCTTAAGATACATTTGAAATTTCCTGTGTATTCCTCCCTGACCCCATTTCCTCCATTAACTGCTATCCAGGATTTGATATTTATTATTCTTGTATATATTACCTTTATTATATATACATAGCCATAAAGACATAATGTACCATATATTTTTAAATGGTATATATGTGATATCAAATTGACATATTCATCTGTAACTTCTTTTTGTTCAGGATTATGATTTAAGTTATATCCATGTTGATAGATGAAGCCACTGCAAAGTTTCCTATTACGTGATTTTACTGATTTATTCTCCTGTTGACGGACATTTAGGTTGCTTCTAAAGAGTTCCCTTATGCTTTAGAGATAGTATAGCGGATAGGTCAGGAGGATGGACTGTGGGGCTAGACTACCTCTTTTAAAAATCCTTGTTCCACCATTTATCAGCTATGTGAAATTGGCCAATTTGTTACTCCTTCTGTGTCTCAACTTCATTATCTATAAAAGGGGATACAATTAGCATCTACCTCAGAGGGTTGTTCTGAGCCTAAAAGAGTTAATACAAGTAAAAAATAGTAGAATAAGGTGCTGCATAATAATATTACTTATCATTGTAATAAAATAATTAAAAAATTATTCTTACACATGTGTGTTGTACATAAATATGTAAGTTTCTCTCAGATATGTCCCTAAGCGTGGAAGGCTGGGTCGTATGTCACGTACATCTCCAATTTTACAAGATACTGTAAACTTTACAACACTGCTTTCCAAAGCAAATTTTACAGATTTACACTTCCTTCAGCAATGTACGAGAATTCCTTTTTCTCTACTTCCTCTCCAATACCAAGCATTTAAAAAGTATTTCCCAATTGATGAATGTGAAGTGGCATTTTATTGTGGTCTTATTTTTCATTTCCCTAATGACTAGAGAGATTGAACACGTTTTCATCTGTCTATTGACTATTTGGGTTTCTCCTTTTGTGGTTTGCCTGTTCTTAGCCCTTATTCCTGTTGTTTTTGCTTTAATTAGATTGCTTTTCTCTCTCTTACTGATTTGTAGGTAACCTTAATATTTCTGAATATTAATAATGGCTAGACTTTTCACATTTTATGAAACCATTTTTGGTACAAAGTTATCAATTTTTTTGTAGATTATACATTTTATGTTTGTTTAATAAATTCATTTTACCTGGAGTCTTAAATACAGGCTACTACTCTTCTGGAAGTGATACAAATTACTTATTATGTTAAAGTATTTACTTACCTGAAATTCAAGTGAATTTTTTGTATATGAGATGATATAGAAATATAGCATTATTTTGTTCCATATGGATTACCAATTTTTCTAGCACCATTAATAAAATAGTCCATCTATTTTACTTTTGTTGAAATGCCATCCGTCAAACATCTGTATTCTGTTTCATTAATCATTTGCTAACTCTGCAATAATAACCACACAATCTCAAATACTAGCTTTAAAATAACCTTATTTTTTCGTTCGATTAATTCTTCCATTTTTTGTTCTTAATTTTTTTCTTTGCTCTTCTTGGCTTTTTGCTTTTCAATATGTTTTAAATTAGTCCATCAAGCTCCAAGAAAAGCCCTGTGGAGATTTTGATTAGGAATACACTAAATTCATGGAGTGAGTGGAACAGATACCTGTATGACACTGTATTAGTCCCTAATTCATGTTTATATAAAAAGATTTATTTAGATCTTCTTTAATGACAGAATTTTCTCTGTATGACCCTTGTGTATTTTTTGTTTAATATATTTCTAAGTATCTCACTATGTTTGTTGCTAGTGTAAACAATATATTTTTTAAAATTGTACTTCCTAAATGTTTGTCAGTGGCATATACAACACAATTCCTCTTTATAGTTGAACTCTCCTATGAGTTCCTTCACTCATTCAAAAATATGTACAGGAACACTTTGTTTCAGGTACTGTTGTAGATACTGGGAGTACAGCGGTGAAAAAAAATCAGATAAAAACTATTGCCTTTATGGAGCTCAACATTCTAGTGGTTATAAAAGCAAAATAAATGAATAAAACATATAGAACATTTGGTAGTGATAAGTACCAAAGAGAAACAAAATAAAACAGGAAAAAAAATATGGTGTGAAGTGTGTGCATGTGTAGCTGGGATTGGTCAAAGAAGGAAGGCCTTATTAAGAAGGTTACTATGGAGTCATTTTAATACTTTGTAGTTTTTCTTGAATTTTCTTTGTAATGAGTCTCTACTCTGGTTCTGCTTATAAGAAGCCTGGAAGTCACCACTTTGTCCTAACAAATAAACAGCTGAACAGATTGGAAAATCAACAACTCTTCCTGGATCTATAAGAGACGGGAGGACACAAGGCAAACCACTGGCCCCAGGACTGGAGAGACCGATGAGCAAATACAAGTCATCCCAGTTTACCAGAGCAGAGATTCACCAGCAGAAACCACCACAGGAAGCAGTGATGGGGAAGGAAAACCAGAAGTGTAATTGATGAATTTCTGGAGGCTCAGTGTGGACGACTTTGAGAGTAAAAAACTCCAGGGGACTCAGTCACAGGAGGACCCCCCACAATACTGTGAGATGTAACACCAGAAGCTCAATCAGGTTCCCACAGTAAATTTCACACAACAATCTGCTCTAGCTTCCTGCAGGGGGAGGGGAAGAGGAACTATTTGGAAATAAACCAGAGCATTCTGTTCCTCTTAACAAGGCCTGCCCTCAGGGGAAACTAGTTAACCAGAGCATAACCTGCTGCAGTATTATCAGAGCCTAACTGACCTGGGGGGAGGGAAATCCCCAACCCCAGCCAATCTAGCCATCTTGTCCCACCTGAGGGGGTGGGGGAAGAAACCAAGAGACTCTTGTGAAGTTCACCGTCAGTCCAAAGGCGCATGCTCACTAAAAGACTGAGACCTGAGCACAGCACTCTAGAATGCTTCCACTCCCCCACACCTCTCCACCACGTTACTAAAGGCCTACTTATAGAGTTCTTTTTACCCGTACATCATGTCCTGCTATCAGGAGAAAATTACAAGGTGTACCAGAGGCAAAAAATACAATCTCAAGAGATGGAGGAAGCATCAGAAACAGACATGGGAGGGACTTTGGAATTATCAGGCAGGGAATTTAAAACATGAAGGAATAAATTATACCAATTCTCTACAATTTTTATGGGAAATTAGAAGCAAAGAAAAAACTTCCTAACTCATTCTGTGAAGCCAGCATTACCCTAATACCAAAACCAGACAGAGACATTACAAGAAATGAAAACTACAGATCAATATGTCTCATGAACATAGATGCAAAAATTCTCAACAAAATATTAGCAAATTGAATCCAACAACGTTTAAAATAATATACAATGTGATCAATTGGGATTTATTTTAGTTATGCAAGGCTAGTTCAATATTCAATGGTCAGTTAAGTAATCCATCACGTCAGTAGATTCAGGAATGGCATTTCACAAAACCCAACATGCATTCATGATAAAAACTCAGTAAAGTAGGAGTAGGAATAGAAGGGGGCTTCCTCAACTTGGTAAAGAATATCTACAAAAGTCCTACAGCTAGCATCATACTTGACATATAAACAACATCATACTTAACATCATAGCCAACACAATATTGAAGGAGAAGAACAAAGTTGGAGGACTGACACTACCCATCCTCAAGACTTAGTATAAAGCTACAGTTATCAAGACAATGTGGCATTGGCAAAAGAACAGACAAACAGATCAATGGTACAGAATAGAGGGCCCAGAAATAGACCCCCATAAATATAATTAACTGTTCTTTGACAAAGAGATAATACTGTGGAACAAAGATAGTGACAAATAGAAATGGCAAGCAATATGATATATTGGAGAATATGAGGAAGCCATTTGGTGTAACCTAATTCGGCCTGACCTTGTCTTTCCAAAAGGGCCTGACCGTGGCTGTTGAGCAGGCATTGTATATCTGCTTTAGATATTCCCTATGGCAAGAACAAAGGCCCTTGAGATAAAGGTGCAACTTCCCTCCCCCTCCCAACGTTGGCATTTCCTTAAAGATAAAGCATCTTTCCTTAGGCTAGGAACTGATTGCTGAGCTCACCTGTGACCGCCCAGCTCGTGACAATAGATTTGATTCCTGCAATGCCCACTGAGATAGCAGACCCACTACCTGCTGTGTCCATCAAATGCTGTGCTGACAGGGCAGTCTTGTGACTATTGTAAGAGGGACATTTCAATCATATGTGAAACATCCTCTTTGAGGGTATATAACCACCCTGGATACCCCCGCTTTTTTGGAGTGCTCTGTTCCTTTGTGGAAGGACTCTCCCGGGCCACGGTCCTCACAGTCTAGCTCAGAATAAACTCCCCCAAATTTTCATTTATAGATTGGTTATGGATTATTTTTGTCAACAATAGTGTTTTCAATAAATAGTGCTGGAACAGCCAGACACCCACAAACAAAAAAATGAATCAAGATACAGGCCTTACATCCTTCACAAAAATTAACTCAAAATGGATCATAGACCTAAGTGTAAAAGGCGAAACTATAAAACTGGAAAATAACATTTTGTCACTGAATAATTACTCTGAGGAACTCAAAGCTGGTTTTGGAAACATTTAAATGTTTCTCCAAATTGTTTTTGTTTTTGTTGTTGTTGTTATGTTAAGAGATGCAATCACTAACCACCCTGAACCAGACTGAGCTGCCCCACAAGAGCTGCGCAGATGAGCTGAGAGGTGCCAACTGAGCCTGCACAAATGTGTACTTACCACTCTGTTTTAAATATTCAGCCTCCATCTGAAATAAAAGGCCCTTGCTTTCCCATGCTCAGAAAAAGCATGACTTTGGAAATGATTCTGCATGGTCTCCTATTTGCTACAAATAAACCCTACTTTGTGTGACAACTACTTCTGGTGGAGAGTCTGATTTTAACTCGCCAGGAGGCAAACTCAGTTTGGTTCAGTACCAATAGGAGAAACCTAGGTGACCTTGGGTCTGGTGGTGACTTTTTAGGTACAACACATAAGGCATGATCTGTGAAAGACATAATTGATAAGCTGGACTTCATTAAAGTTAATACCCCTAGAATGTGCAACATCAAGACTATATTGTAATTTAAACTATGGACTTTGGGTGATTATGATGTGTCAGCGTAGGTTCATCAGTTTTAAAAAATCTACCGCTCTGATGGGGGATGTTGATAACGGGGGAGTCTATGTATGTGTGGGGACAAGAGGTGATTAGGAAATCTCTGTACTTTCCCTTCACTTTTGCTCTGAACCTTAAATTGCTCAAAAATGTAAAGCTTTAATAATAATAAACAAAATCTCTGTAGAGAATTAATGTTCTTTCTCTGAACTTTTTCCCCCATGGCCCTCATGCAATTTCAAAAAGTGGTTGGTAGCTCTTTCTTGTTTTGATTTAAAAGAAGTTAAAAAAATTTCTCTGTTAAACATGTCATTTGTTGTAGCTTTTTGAAAGTCCCTTTGTTGGGGTAAAGAAGTCCTATTCTATTCCCTTTTTCCTAGAGAACTTTTTACTTGTTTCTTTTAGAAAGGAAATGTTTTCTGAATTATATTAAAATTTTATTCTGACTCATTTGATATGACAGCATAATTTTTCTCCTTTAATTTCAAAGTAAAATAAAGGATATTAATATATTTTCTGAGTTTCATCTCTTCTTGCGTTCTGGAAATTAAACAAAACTTGATCATTTATTTTTTTACATTGCTTGATTTTGATTGCTAATATTTTATTCAAGAAAAATGTTAAGCTACATTTCTAAATAAGATTGGCCTTTTCTGCTTTCCTGGTTGGGTTTTGGTATTAAGGTTATTGGTCATCATACAATTGGTGGGAGACGGGCATGCCCTCTTCTTTTGTACTCTCAAACATTTACTTGCAGATTGGGATACGACGCCACAGGAACATTCACTAGACCTGATACTTTTTCTTTGTTTTGGTACAAGGGAGAGTTTTAATTGCTCCTTAAATTTCATTAATGGATAAAGTTCTATTTAGGATTCATTTTTCTATTTAGTCTGTATCTTCTTTCCACAGTGTTGGCAGTAATTGAAACAGAGACAACTAAAACTAGGGCTTCTCTTGCACTGTTTTAATTTTCCAATCTTTGACCACTAAGATTTTGGAAGGAGTATACCTTTCAAAGTGAGTAAACCCTGATGTTCTTGAATAATTCAGGGCAGATGGAGAAGTAAAATGAAGGAGAGTTTTGGAACTTGTTAATTTTGGCACTTAGGAGATTGACATTTTTAGTAAGAATATGATTTTACTTGTACCCAAAGCTAGTGAATAGGGTTGTGCCAGTTACATCATACCTATCCTTATCTCTATCTCATTATCCATCATCCTTTTCTTTCTATCTCTATGGCTCTTTTTATCTATCTACATTCCTCTAGTATCCTACACATAATAGTTATTCTATCCATTATGCCTGGTGTGGTTGGCAGAATATTGGCCTCTGAAAGATCTCCGTGTTCTAATCCTCAGTACCTGTGAATGTGTTAGATTACATGGCAAAGTGGAACTACAGTTACAAATAGAATTATGTTTGTTAAACAACTGACTTTGACTTGGAGAGATTATCCTGTATTATCTGGGTGGGCCCAATGTAATCACTAGGGTCTTTAGAAATGGAAGAAGGATGCAGAAGAGAGAGAAACAGATAGATGGCAGCATGAGAAAGATTTGGCCCGACCTTGCTGGCTCTGAAAACAAGAATGAGGTCATGAGTCAAGGCCTCTAGAAGATGGAAAAGGCAAGGAAACAGATGCTAAAGCTGGCCTCCAGAAGGACCGCAGCCTTGCTGGTTTCTCACTAGCCCAGTGAGACCCATGTCAGGCTTCTGACCTCCAGAACTGTAGGAGAATCAGTTTTCGTTGCTTTAAACCACTACATTGGTGGTAATTATTTCAGCAGCCATAGGAAACTAACACACGCAGGAATGCATAGAAGTAGAGAAGACTACCAACACTTTTATTAACTGAGAAAGCTTTGTAAGTCTTTGCAAGTCCCTAAACTTCTCTTTCCTTATATTTAAATTAATAAAATCTAATTCGCCTATACATTTGGAAGCTATGAATATTTCATCAAAGGGAAGATTGGCATTGAAAAAATCAGATAAGTGATAGACTAATTGATGATTCCTAATTGATTGCTGATAAAAATTAAGAAAATTTCCTTGAAGGATGAATCCCAATCTGTGAGGATAAGGAGATTAGTTAAGAAGCAGACTATGTGTGAGAAACATAAAGAGAAACGGTCATCCTAGGAAAAGAGTTTTTTTTTAGCATGAAATTTTGAAGGTTTATATCTAGCAAAAGAAAAAGAATCTGTTTATTATTAGTAATACTAAGATCTTTCCCAGACTAAGTGAGGCCCTGTCATAATGCCTGAGCCAGATTGGCTGTGTTCTAGCCTGAACAGAAGCTCCTGGTGTTGTAGGGAGATGGGGATATGTGAGCGACTTTCAAAACGCTGTAAGGTAGACTTGCTGTGTCTTGGAAAATGTGCGACTGGGCAACAGCACTGGCAGAACAAAAGGGTAGGTTACGGTAATGCAGTTGGTGGCAATTTGATGGTAGGTTGTCTACCTTTGCCTAAAAAGGGCTTGAAAGGGAGTAGAATTAAAAACCAACAAAAACATTTAGATCAGACGTTTAGATTCCAGAGTGAAGAGGTTTTCCCAGGAGGTGGATTCATACATATGGAATTTTATCGAAGAGGCTTTCAAACCTTTGACAGTTTACATGGGACCCAGTAGGTTGCACGCACACACACACACACACATTAGGTACTTTGCTCAGGTGTAAGACACTCTAACACATTCTATTTTATTCTATTCTATTCTGTTTCAGTCTATTTCATTAAGATGCTGTTTCCGACACATTAGATTTATTTCATACCACACTGAGGCTGCACCCAACAGTTTGAGAATCACTGCACTAGAGATGCTTTTCCAGGGGGCATGGGGACGGGGAGGGTGTTTCGATGCCCAGCCTATGTGTGCTACATCTGCCTCCCTGCAGATGCCCAAATGACATGAGAGGGTCGGAGGGGGCTGAGAATCTGACTTCTGGAGAAGAATCATTATGCTGGGAGCCACTGGGCAGCGTGAAGAGTCAAGAATGTAAGGGAATCAGAACTAGAATCGAGGGACAGCAGAAGAGTGACGTGCCATACAGAAGAGATGGTGGGAGATATCATAAAGGCAGATAAGCAAGTGGAACGAGTGACACCATTATATCGTGCTGTTCAGGAGAGTTGACCCTGGAGTCAGACATGTTGTATTCCAATCTCAGCTTTGCTACTTCTAATTTTGTAACATTGCATGAGCATTTAACCTTTCCATGCTTCATCTTACAATCTATAAAATAGTATGTATGATTTATTGAGCTCTTAAATGCCAGGTACTATGAGAAGTGCTTTCAAATATGAACTCAACTACTATTTACACCATCTCAATGAGATAGGCACAGTTTTTATTCCTATCATACCTGTGTATTAGAGTTGTTTTAAAGATGCTAAAGTCACATGAAATTGTTCTGGGCACATAATAAACATTCATTAAATCAAAATGATGAGATATAAAGGTTTTCTGAAACCCTAAAACAAGCAGCAGGCAAAGGAAATCCATCCAATCACTAAATATTATTCCACTTCCTACCTATGACATGGCAATTATATTAGTTTGCTCATCTATAAAGGGGGATAAAATAAGGTTGAAGAAAAGAGTAAGTGAGTTAATGGATATAAAACACATTGCTGGGAGATAATTCATGGCCTTCTGTATGTCCTATAGCAATTTTTGTTCTGGACTATCTTTTTTAGCATGTTTGTGGGGGAAATGGCTTTGGGAGATAGAGGTAATGTCTCCCACCAGGGCAGCAGCCAGGATTATTATCGTTTAAAGATAATATCTCCCTCTAGGACAAAAGTTGGACAGGTTTGCTAGCAACCCTCTTTAAAAGATTGGGGTTTCTTCAACTTGGGCTTCCTCAGCTGTGACATAAACCCACTGTGTGTGCAGCATCCCTGTGAGTTCCCCCTACATGTTGCCTGGTGGCTCCTGGGAAGGAAGGAGAAGAGGTGCAAACTTGAAGCTCACGTTGGCTGCTGTGCCACGATCAGTAACGTCCTTTGTCTGCGACTCTGAAGTCTATTCTTTTCTGCCAGCATCTACGAAACTGTGGTGGGCTAACTTGTTGGTTTGTAAGTAGGAAAAAAATCTCAGACCATTCACAGCTCTTGATACTTAGACTGTGCCTGGCCACATACTGAGTACTTAATAGATCCTACCTTGTTAGTACTATAGTATTTATCAATGTGGCATATAATTAGTTTATTTAAGCAACTATTTAATGCATATCTCCTGTGTGCTAGTCATGATGTGAGGTGCTAAGATTAAAAAGCTGCGTTTCACAGCTGGAGGGGAAGACGTGCACGTAGGTAATTATAACCTGTCTAGATACTATGATGGAAATATAAATAGGGCTCTAGAGCTGCATAGAGGAGGGAGCATCTATCTCTGCCTAAAACTGAGATGGAGAGGAGGTATCAGGGAAGTCGCTCAGGGTAAGTAATACCTCCCCTAAATTTTAACAGCTGCCAGTGAGCGTGGATTAGTCAGTCCCAATGGTAATGATCATTTGCTATTGTTTTATTCGTGTTTACTGTTACCATTGGTTGTAAGTTATTTGCTCCCTAAAGCATATGTTGAAGTTCTAACGCCTGGTACCTGCAAATATGAATTTATTTAGAAATAAGGTCTAATTAAGATGTAAGTTCAGGAGAGATTATACTGGAATAGAGTGGGCCCTTGGTCAAATACGACTGGTGTCCTTATGAGAAGAGAAGAGATTGACACACAGAGATAGACATACACACACATGCACACACAGAGGAGAACATGGAAAGACACAGATGCACAGAGGGGAGACAGCCATGTGATGACAGAGGCAAAGATTAGAGTTATACAGATGCAAACCAAGCGTTGTCAAGGATTGCTGGCAACCACCAGATGCTGGCAGAGAGAGAGCATGGCCTGTGACATCTTGATTTTTGACTTCTTGCCTCTAAAACTGAGGGAGAATAAATTTCTGTTGTTTTAAGCTACCCAGCTTATGGTACTGTGTTACAGAAGCCCTAGGAAACTGAGAAACCATTTTTATCATTATTGTCTTCAATATTATCTTTAGACAGGAATGAGGAAAGGATACTGCAGTCACAGAGGAAAGAAGTGTGAGAGAAAATAAGTTCAGGAAACTATAAATTGCTGGATTTCACTGTATGGCGAGGTAAGTGGCAGCTCATGAGGCTGGAAACTGGTGTTTTCTATTGATACTTGGATCCTGAGGGAGTGTAGTGAGTATGGCATTTGGATGCTGGCAGGCCTGTGTTCAAATTCGAGCTCCTCTACATACTGGATGTGCAATCTTGGGAAATCTAGCCACGGTCTCCAAACCTTGGTATTGTCATCTGTAGAACAGGAGAGCAACTGCTACCTGGAAGGGCCATTTGGAAAATTTAAGGAATGAGGATAAAGCACATAGCATGTGTTTGATAACTAGTCAGCGGTGCTATCAGATTTGTGTGTTAGGGAGATTTTCTGACAGCGGTGCTGCTGATGAAAGCTGGCTGGGGAGGGGTGTGGCTGGAGAGAAGGGACATCCCTGAGGCTGCTGTTGCCTCAGCCAGGGGAGAGGTGTTGGAGACCTGACCCATAGCAGTGGCACAGTGGGGAGATAAATGAGGAAATGGGTAAGAACTGTATCCCTATTAAAATTAACTGGGCATTATTGACCAATTGTACGGAAGCCGCGATGAGATAGCAGTTCTCTTCAAAGCAACTTCTCCCCATTCCTGCAAAGTGCAAAAAGGACACAGTATTTCAGGGTTTTTTGCTTTGTTTTTTTCTCCCAAATAAAGAGTGCCATTATCCCACTCTACTTAGAAGGCTAGATGTACTTATGGGCACATCCTTTAAGTGAGGCTGAAACTAGAATGTGTCTGGAGAAACTACCAGACTGAAGAGGAGGGGCAGTCATTTCACATGAAGAATGGCAGAAAAATTGAGGGTCTTATATCCTGGAAAAAAATAAGAATTATGTACTATCAAGTCAACATTAATTCAACTCAATATGAAAAGAAAAATCCCCAATAAATTGGATTACTCAAATGTATTGTGACCAGATACTAGAATTTGAACATAAGAAGAATTGTATTCAAATCACCTGCAAAGTCTAGTCGCACCTTAGATTCCTTGATTTCAGTTTAACAGAACCATACAAAAAACGTTATCTTTTGCTCTTAGAAAAATCGCACACAATGCAAGGAACCCCCACCCAAGCCCTGAGCCTGAACACAGAGCAACACAGGAAAACCGCGCTTGGAGTGGTACGTTATTCCTACAACAAAGAAAAGTAACATTCTCTTGAAAAAGTATTTAATAGGGTTTAAGAAAATTTTATAGATTCACAAAGGCATAAAAAAATAAAATTTAGATACTGATAAATTGCATGCATTAGAATAGTTTTCCTTTAGAAGCTTGTATTTATATAAAATGTGAATCACTTTCTCTGTCTGCCTCACACATATTTATGTATTAAATATAGAATACAAAGATTTGAGACTTAGAATAACAAGGTTCATGTGAGTGCCCGTTTGACCACAAAATTCAACACCAGATGCTTCAAATGTAGGTAAGAAAAAAAATCTGAAATGACAGGAAGCCAAATTAATTTGTAACAACTAAACAATGAGTGTGAAGTTTACCAAGTGGAGATGACAGATTTCTGAGAACACTGAAAACAAAGTCCTCTCCTAGAGGACTCCGCTCATTCCAAGGCTTATTTGAAAACCTCCCGGGTGATGTAAACATCATTTCAATATGATAGATGGCACTGATTTTTCTTTGGAGTCAGGAATATTAATGGTCATTCTGTTTATTTTCATCTTCATGGTACATTTTTTATGAATACCATTGAGCATAATTTCTAGATCCATGTGTTTTCAGCTCCAACCATCCCAGCCTAGGGAATAGCCTTCGAATGTTGATGAACAAAAGCTGTGGACCCAAAGGTTGTTTTTCTGGTATCACCTGTGGATTTTTTTTTTTTCTTGCAATCTCAGATAGTTTTTATTGGTTAACCTTAGTGGTGGCAAAAGTTTGTCCTTTAAGTATGAATTTGATTTTTTAAACAACCTATGTCATTAGGACCCTTGTCTATTGAATAAGGTTAATGATTAAATTGCAAAATTAAATAAGATTTGATTATAAAGCAGAAAAACAACACTCCTCTCGTTATTCATGTGGCTGAGTCTAAAGATTTACCGTTCAAGATAAGAGTCAGCATTAAGGTAATTACTTTCCACATACAAATATTGATTGAGTCTACTAAGCCTATAAATAATGAAAATATTTTGAGAAATTGTGAAAAATTTTCTTCAGAAAAAATGTTTTTAAAAAATTAAAAGTTTGAGAAACCTACCATAATTTGTGTATGACAGTATTCACCTTTCTCTTCTAGAATTTTTTTTTCTCTTCTATACCTGATTATCACATTTGTGTGCACTAGGACTGCAGAATGTTAATTTCAAGGGTCAGTGATTGCTGTCTATTTGTCACCTGGGGTCAGCTGGCTCTGAACCCTTTCCTCACTGGTCTTTCCTGGGAACGTGATCCTCTGCTCTCATGCATTGTTGTGGCCCTCTGAGAGTCATGCCCTACTGTATTCACTGCCTCTCTCCAACATAATGAGTTTAAATTCTTATAGTAGTAAAGATTAGCTGCAATGCATTCCTTGAATATTTGCGCAAAGAAATAAGAAAACATAAGTGTTTTTTTATGAGTGAAGGGCCTTCCTCACAAGCAGCTGCTAGGATTCTCCAAGGAGGCACAGCTCTGGTCATTATTAACAATGTTAACAAGTATGGTTCTGCCTATTTCAGTTGGCTGATTTTACATATATGAAAGAGCTGACAAATGGTTATGGAGGCTGGGAGGAAAAAGGCAAATCCTACTGTTCTCCCTCGGCCTTGTCTTAGGAATGACATCTCTGCTTCAGGTCAGCAGTGCTAGGTGAAATGGCTCCACATATTTCAATTTGCTCAGCCAGGGCAAGGAGAAATATCAAGATGGACGTCATTCCATACTGACAGGAAATAAATGGGCCACATTTAAATTTTCTAACTTTTGATTGAGAATTTATGCATTTTCATAAAACAAACATGTGCTAAGCTGGAGAATAGAAATAATTTACTCGGCTGCTTTTTTATTGTATCATAAATCTATTCAATGGAAACTTACAACTTATTGTTTTTAATACACCACACTGTACTACTTTTATAAAGAGTTCCTGAAGAGCATTTCAAAATAACTGACTGGAGAATTGGAAAGGATTTTTTGCAAGAGCATACTTTAAATTCAGGATCCTCCAGGAAAATTTGCATTAAATCTGTCATTTCCAATATTTGATTTGTCTTTATAATTATTGTTGATAAGTGTGAAAATGATCCTTCTGTATAAAATCTTGGTGATGAACAAATTAACTATAAGTACAACATAATGGCAGTGTTATGAGGGTTAAGAGCTTGTTTTTGGAATCAGGTAGACTCAAGTTTCACGTAATTTTTATATTCACTGTGTCAATAAGGAAATTATCTGAACTTTATAGGCCTCATGTTTCTCATCCACATCCACAATATTAATACCCACTTCACAGTTTGTTTTCTGGATTGGGTGAAATGTTAGTGCAGTGCTGGGCATAGCATCTGGCACATAGTTCTCCGTAAATAAAAATGATTATTATTTTTCCATGTTATTCTCTAGCCAACTAGTTACTAATTATCCAACTAACTACTACTGATTTGTTATTTTTATGCCATTATACATTTTCTTTAAATAATTTCTTTTTCCTTTCCATATACTCTATTCCTAAATAGGTCCTTATCTTATTTTTTCTGAAATATAGAAAAAATATGTTTAGTTATATAAATATAGTTTAATTATATATTATGCATAATACATATATTTGTAGTTTAGTTATATATATACATAATGTTATCTTCTTTGTCTATGTATCAATAATGTATCAGCAATTGTAATCAACTTTGGCTGACTTGGGAATTTATTAAAATGATATTAAGTTGCTATTTCTTTTCTCTTGCTGAGGAAGATTTGCCCTGAGATAACATCTATTGCCAATCTTCCTCTTTTTTTTGCTTGAGGAAGATTAGCCCTCAGCTAACATCTGTGCCAGTCTTCCTCTATTTTATGTGTGAGTGACCATCACAGCATGGCTGACTAGTAGTGTAGGTCCACACCTGGGATCTGAATCCATGACCTTGTGCCACTGAAGCAGAGTGTGCAGACCTCAACCACAACGCCATGGGGCGAGCTTCCAGGTTGCTATCGTTTTGAATGAAGCATGAAGAATGACTGTAGATCTTCCTGGGAAAAAAGAAAGAATGATATGGCAACTATACAACCAGGGTCATAGGTAAAGATCATGACAGAACAGGCCAGGAAAGACTGATGATACCACCATCGAGTGCTCATTGTCATAGCTTTTACCTCTGGTGCTGCTGGCACAGAATAGTGACACCACATTTGCCAGTGTTGTCACAAATACTCATAGGGATTATGCGTTGTTGGTACCCCTCTTGAAAGAAATCTCTTCAAGTTATGTTTGAATCTCTAGCTTTTGTATCTTATGCATCTGATTGGATGAGCTGTTCAAGAGGCTGGAAGCGCAAGTTTCTAGGTGGGCTGTAGACTCTGCTTCCCATCATGGTCTGTAAGGTGGAACATTTTCTAAACGTAGCAAAAGGAGTTCACATGCTGCCAAAAATTGAGTTCATAGCCAAAAACTGACTTGTGCTCACTACAAATAGTACATTTTAAAATGAACCTTAAAAAAAGTTTTAATGTACATTTAGAGTTGAAAGAAATTAACTACCATTGAGAGAGGAATATTTCACCTTCAATAATGCATCTCTACAACTTATTTCTTTAGCAGAAATTATTCAGAATCGGAATCCACTTACCAAATTAGGCATAAGAAAATATTGATTATGAATTAGGTATGGTAATATCACATATACTGTAAATATTAAATTGAAATCTTATTGAAATGATTAAAACAACCACTTCTGAGAAGTTTTCATAAAGGAGGTTGTGCTGGGTGAAATGTTCATATGGATAAAAATAAGAGCAAATTTTCTATCCTCTACTTATTCTGCAAGTTGCTTCAAGTTGGATGATGTCTACAAACAGAAGGGCAATACTATCGCTTAACAATTGTATAGTCCTTTATGCTTGTGAAGATTTTTGCATCCATTCTTTCTTCTGATCCACCAAGCGGCACAGAGAATAGTTGTGAGCATTTCCATTTCATAGATGGAGACAGGAAGCCCACAGATTCTTCTTTTAGCTTTCTTTCTTTCTTTTTTTTTTTTTTTTTAAAGATTGGCCCTGAGCTAACATCTGTTGCCAATCTTTTTTTTCTTCTTCTTCTTCTCCCCAAAGCCCCCCAGTACCTAGTTGTATACTCCAGTTGTAGGTCCTTCTAGTTCTGCTATGTAGGACACTGCCTCAGCATGGCTTGATGAGCAGTGCTGGGTCTGGGTCCAGGATCCAAACTGGTGGAACCCCGGGCCACAGAAGTGGAGCGTGAGAACTTAACTACTTGGCTATGAGGCTGGCCCCCTCTTTTAGCTTTCTTAGAGTAAATTAATTTTCCTTTTGCTACTTTTACCTTTCGGATGATCTCAGACAAGAGTCTAATTAATCTGAAAAATTTTCTTAACATCACTCTATCGAGAGTGCTTAGAGAAAGCTATAGGATATGAAGCCTGTATAAGTTAATTTATATTTGCTGACATCTCAGTTAAGAAGATGTATGGATGGGAAGCAAAATGAAGCTATTTCTAAAATGAGTTTGGGTTTCATATATTTAAGCTGCCCCTGACATTTAGCATTGTCTTGGATCATTAGCTGTATGTACGTACGAGTTTATTTTTTATGGGTAGGGTTGAACTGGCTGGAGGGTGCTGTCTTCTCAGGTCTAGAAGGCTCCTGAGTGACCCTCAGGGGAGAGTAATGCAAATTTGATTGCTTTTCACTAAGCTATCTTTCCTGCAGTTGCTTTCACAATCAAGCCTGGCTTGTTTTTTTGCTGATAAACATTTTAGAAAGCATTGCTTCCCTGTGAATTTGTCTAATACATCTTTTAATATTTAGAAAATCTAAACAAAGCTAAATAGTTTGAAATAGAAAAGCCAGGGCATAGAAGTGGTAAGTTCCTAAAGTGAAGTCACCGTTCTAAAGGTCAAATGACTGGATTTTCCTTGTTTTCTTTTCTCTATACCTCTCAGGATGAAACCTGGATTAGTCAGAGAATGAGAAAGAACACTTATTCTTCAAATTCAATTAACAGTTATATATTTTTAGAATTCTTTATTGCACGACCTCCTCTTCAACTTGCAATCTATGTAACAATATAGTCAGATAAATGTGGCCAATCCAATCTTTTTCTGATGAGCTTGTGTGCGTGTGTGCGTGTGTGCGTGTGTGTGTGTGTAGTTTCTCAACAAGCCCTTTTATCTATCTTCTTTCCATCAGTTATTTGAATCCCAAAGTGATGAGAGCTCATAGATTTGTCCTATCTAGTTGTTTTGTGCTGCTCTCCTTTAGGAAATGGGCTTTCTTTTTAGTTACAGAATAAACTATGATGTTTACATATTGATCAAATGGAACAATTATAACTTTTATTGTGGGATCCTCAAAGGTCTTCTTCTTGGAAGATAAATAATTTAAATCACCTTGGCTATTCTTTCAGAGCATTGACTTTTGTAGTCAGTGGAAAGCTGACTAGAGATTTATGTTACTATGCAGTGTCTGGGCCGTTTGTGGTTGTCAGCCTAAATTTATGACATCAGGTTTCCTATCATTTATTAGCAAGGAAACTACGTTCCTCTTCCCCAGACTCTAAAATTTATTAAACTTCTAAAACTTTATCATTTCATCAGTTATCTTCTTTATTTTCAACTGCTTCTTTTTCTCATTCTGCCTCATTTGAAAACTTGTTCAAGAAGATTCTACTTTTTTTCTTGATCCTCATTCTTAAGTCTTTTTTCATTTTTCACCACACTTAATTGTTTTGTTTTATACATTTACCATTTAAATGTTAGTTTTGAAAAGGAAGTAACATTTTAATACACTTAGGAACTTTGTACTTCTCTCATGCCTTTTCCTTATGTCAACTTTCTTCAGTTTTAAGCGCTCATTTCTTATAGCTACCCATATTCCCTTATCCTATTTGGTTTGTAAAGTTATCATTTTGTTTGTCTTTGGTATTATATCCTCCAAAATCACCTCACTTTTAAATTTCTTTTTAATGTAATAAATTGGGAATGGCACATAGGGTTATACAGGAAGTGCCAGCTCTGATTAATGGTGCCTGCTATGAACAAGACGTTGAGAAATGTGGCACACGTGTCCTGGATGTCATTATCCTTCTCCCTGGCTTTGTTTATTATAAACAAATGAACAAATACAACAGCTAAACTGAGGGTTCTGTCTTCTGGAACGTAATCCTTGTTTCACTTCTATCCAGAGACACTGGGGTGATTGAGCAGAACAGAAGTTCTGCACAGCCTTTAAAGTCTAAGAAGTGGAAATCAGGAGTTTTCAAGAGTATAATTCTACTGCTCACTTTGTTCTTACATCACAGCGGTTGTCCCTGATAAGAGGCTGACAGACAGTATCAAGACTTGCTGGCTCTCAAAAAACCGATTCAGATATCTGAGTTTAATATACTTTATGACCTCTCTCATGTGACTGACCTCTGACTATTCTTCTAGAAAAGCAATGTCCTTGCAGGGAGTCCGGACTGATTACTAAAAATATGTGACATTTTATTATCTCCTTTTCCTATATCCCAACAATAAAGGAATGGTGGAAACTCATGGGACAGAGAAATGCAGGTGGCTATGGGTTTGGTCTTTAAACTTTGAATCAAAATGTCAAGGACTCATAATGTAAATAACTCAAAATATAAATGAGACTTTCAGGCTCAATGTGGTCATGTATCTAGCTACGTAAAAAAAGTCTAATCTGAACGTGAGCCAATGAAGCTAAGACACTGGTTCTAAATGTGGTTCAATGAAGAATTTCCTTTCATTGAACCATTTCATAGGATAAACAGATTAGCTCCAGGCTAGATTTTGATGTAGAGAGAGTAAATCTTATGATTCATAAGAAAAGTCCTGGCTCTATCTACAGGCAGTCCTGATATATACCTTTATGCAGAGACAGAAATGTCCTGCATTTGAAGTGGAATCACAATGAGTTTCTTAATTTTCATAATTAAATATGAACCATGATAACAGCATGGCTTGTATTTAAAATATATAGACTTTTTGTCAATAATAAAGAATAACTGAACTTCAGACATTATTCTCATATTAGTTAATAATCAGCTACTCTCAGTAACCTGGCTGCAATAGTTGAACATCACTCAAGAAACAATCTAAGACAGTAGCTTTCAAGCTGCACCGTATGGGCCGCCAGGTTTCTCCAGAGAGTTTTCAAGTTAACCTTAGGAAGCTTCCTGGGTAGATGAGGAACCATTTCTAACCTCTGCCATCTGCAGGTCTGCTCTGATATCTTTCAAGTAGTTAGCCTTTGCACATGCATTCATTTGGAGAACATATTTCTCAAACAAAAATGAGGTTTGTGGGGCCGGCCCATTGGTGCAGTAGTTAAGTTTGCATGTTCTGCTTTGTTGGCCTGGGGTTTGCTGATTCGGATCCCGGGTGCAGACCTATGCACTGCTTGTCAAGCCATGCTGTGGCAGGAGTCCCACATATAAAGTAGAAGAAGATGGGCAAGGACGTTAGCTCAGGGCCAGTCTTCCTCAGCAAAAAATAGGAGGTTTGGTGGCAGATGTTATCTCAGGGCTAATCTTCCTCAAAAAAAAAAACAAAGAGGGGCTGGCCCCGTGGCCGAGTGGTTAAGTTCGCGCGCTCCGCTGCGGGCGGCCCAGTGTTTCGTTGGTTCGAATCCTGGGCGCGGACATGGCACTGCTCGTCAAACCACGCTGGGGCGGCGTCCCACATGCCACAACTAGAAGGACCCATAGCGGAGAATATACAACTATGTACCGGGAGGCTTTGGGGAGAAAAAGGAAAAAAATAAAATCTTTAAAAAAAAAAAAAAAAACAAAAAACAAAGAAAGAAAAAAAATGAAGTTTGCAAATCACCTTTCTATGGGGCATAGGAACCACCCTTTTCTATATTTTCTTTAAACTCAGTCCCTGAATCACATTGGATGAATATCTAACATAGGGACATCCCTTTAGCATAGATAGATAGATAGACAGATGATAGAGAAATGGATAGATAGATGTAGTATATATATATATTATAGATATAGTATATATCTATATCTATATATCTTCCCAAATCCCATCATTCCTGCCTCCAAGGTTGGGTCTTAATTATTGCTGACCAAAGTAATCCCATCTGCCTTGCCGCAGTTATTGAGTTAGGAATGGGTATATGACTTTTTCTATGGAATGAGATGAAAAGAGGGCTTTATGAGGATTTCTGGGAAGGCTAGTTGATAGCTCTTCTGGAGGGTGATGACAATTCAACTCTGGATGTCAAACAGAAAACATCTCAAGATGATTCCAATTGGCAGATGTCCTTGACTAGATTTAGAATGGAGCTAGCATGATGAATGATTGAATGGAAAGATGGAAAGAATTCATGAACTTGATTACAATGTTGCGCTCTGAATCAACCAACCCTAAAGCTTGACCTCCTCTGACTTCCATCTACATGAGCCAACATATGTTCTATTGTTTAAGACACTTTTTCCCCCTGCTACTTGCAGCTGAAATGATCCTGACTGACATATATATTCCAGAGAAAGGTGGTGGTTTGTATAAAAACACAGTGGTGAGAATAAGCTTGTAATATTCAGAAAACAGGAAGGATGCTACCAGAAAGTTATAAAGGATGAGTAAAGATGAAGTCAAGTGGTTGTGGGCAAGAAATATGAACAAGAAAGAGGTCATGGCTGCAAATGTTGGTGGTTTAAGGTACTGGAAGCCCAGTTTAATGGAATTAAAATGTTCAAAGAGTTGAGATTATGGGATAATGCTGGGATTTAGGGTTTAGAGAAATTTTGTTGCTCAGATGAAAAATTTCCAATAACTTTAGGATCCTGATAAGGATGCAAGTTAATGGTCACACTGGGGAATGGAGCAGTGATTCATATTGCCGAATGGTTTATAGAACGTGGAACATACGAATAGCTTCTCCTGGAAAGGGCTCCAGTGTGAAGATCATTCCAGGGGGAGATTTGTATTTCTGTTGAGGCCAAAGAATGGAGACAAAGAGAAGATTCTGTGAAAAGTTTGAGTTCAGAGGAGAGCTTAGTAAACACGGAATGTGGTTTCCAGAGGGCAGAGTAAAAAAGGTTTTCAGGAAAGATTGGACTTGGATAAGTCAGAGAAAAGGAGGGAAAAAGTCCCAAATATATATAGTGAAGAAAAGATTATAAGTGGGGGACACTAACAAGGATTAAAGGGATGTGAGACATAGAGAAAACAGCTGACTTTTATTATGTGGCACTGTCATTTCAGTGTAAACTGAGCTTTTGTGGGTCTTGGGCATGAAGAAACTAGCAATAGGTTTTCAAAGAGAAATTGATGAAGGTATTGTTATGGAAACCCGAAAGAATCCTGTGTCAACTCTGCAGTGTCTGAATTAGTTTCTAGAAACTGCTCCTAGTGCAGAAACAGCAGGAGCCTCAATAGGTGAAAGATAGCTTTGCTCCCAAGGGAATGATGATTTTGTTGTGCAAGGAAAATGGACTTCTTAGTTCCCAGGGAGAATCATCTGCCACTGCAGAGGATTTGAGACTTTGTCATCTCTCTGTGGAACATACAACATTCTTTTTAAGGGTAGACTATGTTCTTCTGAAATAGGTAAGATAACCAAGGAGGTAAAGTAAGCTTTTAAAATAACTATCAAGCCTTGAACAAAGTTTATTTTTCTTCCTTGGTTATCTTACATATATGTCCAGTGGAGGGAATCTCTTAGTATATGAAGAAATTTTCCTTCAAAGGAGTTTGTACATAAACATTCTTCCTTCTGTAAAAATGTTGTGTGTTTTAAAATTGCTTAAAGAATTTGCTTTCTTTCCTTTATTTTTTAACATTTTATTTTTTTCCTTTTTCTCCCCAAAGCCCCCTGGTACATAGTTGTATATTCTTAGTTGTGGGTCCTTCTAGTTGTGGCATGTGGGATGCTGCCACATTGTGCACTGTGTGCATGCTGCTCAGCATGGCTTGATGAGCGGTGCCATGTCCATGCCCAGGATTTGAACTGACAAAACACTGGGCCGCCTGCATCGGAGTGTGGGAACTTAACCACTCAGCCACAGGGCCAGCCCCTGCTTTATTTCTTTAAAAGATTCATAAAACTAAAGGGTTATAGGTAAAAAAAGACCCATGGGTTAAAATTGGTTTATTGAATGAAAAGATTAAATTTTTTTATAAACTCATAACTAAGAAAGACTATAAACTACTATAATCAAAAGATTCACTTTAAGGGACTGGGCCCGTGGTGAAGTGGTTAAGTTCATGTGCTCCACTTTTGTGGCCTGGGGTTCATGGGTTCACATCCCAGGCGCAGACCTACACATTGCTCATCAAGCCATGCTATGGTGGCGTGCCACATAGAAATAGTGAATCTTTTCTTTTTTTGGTGAGGAAGATTGTCCCTGAGCTAACATCTGTGCCAATCTTCCTCCACTTCATATGTGAGGCACCACCACAGCATGGCTAACGAGTAGTATAGGTTCGCACCTGAGATCCAAACTTGTGAACCTGTGCTGCCAAAGTGGAGTGCGCCAAACCTCACCACCACACCATGAGGCCAGCCCCAGAAGACTCACATTTTATAGGGAGAATTGTGTAACTAAGGATTTTGGATATAGAGATAAGACTTGGGGATATTAAATATTTGACATACATTTTATAGAATAATTTTCTAAATAAAGATATAAGTGACATAAAAAGAAAAAACTTTACATAATGAAGGTATTTCTGGAAAGTTTTCTGTTTCACTATATTGTAGCAGTTTTTAATTACAATTATGTTGTACTTGTTGCCTCAAATATCTTTCCTTTTTCTGTGAATCTATCAAATATTTATCAGTTTCTCAAAGCTTAAGGCTTAATATTTTTCTAACTTAAGTGACCCACTATATTAACCCCTTTTTAAATGTAAATGTCTTATGTGCAGAAGCTTTATCTTAGCTGTGTTGTGCCTGTTTCTCTAAGTCTATAGGGAAATAATAGTAACTTGCTATTGATATATATATATAAAAAATGTTTTTAAATTCCTAACACGCAAATTGTATGTTCACTTGTTAAATGATTTTGAGTTTACCATTGATTTCTTACTGGGCAGTGCTATTTTACAATTACGCTTACTACACAGGATTGTACATACAACAGCTCAAATAAAGCCAGCCTACATTCCTTTAGAAGCACCAAAAGGAATGAGCCAGAATCATTCATTGTTGTACTTTTGTTTATAGCCTACTGCTGTCCTTGATTCAACTTGAATGCGGTTTAGGATACTATTTTTGCCAGTGGTGGCAAATGCCTCTGATTCCCGGTGATTCTCTAATCAAATCAGTTTGAGTAGAGTTAATTTAGTTGGGTTTATGGGATTTTGCTTCTCAGGATAAGTAGCTATTTCAGTGCCTATACACACTTAGCTTCTTTTACGCTGGTTAACAAGCACCTAATAGAATGACGGATTTCCAAGGGTCGCTCTATAAGTGTTTGTTATGTTCCTAAACAACAGATCTTTGGGATTCGAAGCTTCTATTCATAGGAAATTTGAAAATAAAGAATGATTATGACATGTTCAATAAATTAAAAGTATTTTGTTTAATAAACTTATGGAGATCTTCCTTTAGCTAAATATTATTTGAAGGAAGAGGATGAATATTTTTGCTTGAAATATTAATAATCTTGTAGAGAAGTTGGCCTTTTGGAACTATTTGTGAAGTAAAATCTCAGTGAGAGTTCTGAGGGGAGTCAAATAATTGAAATAAGGTTTGGAATATGTTTTTGGCTTACAGTATTTTTATTTCATGAATGAGGAAGAGTGCAGCCTTTTGGGCAGAGTTACGTGGTAAAGTGCCAAGTGGAAGACTGTTAATTACGAGCAGTGTAACGAGTCCATACACAAGTTAAAGGAAGAGGTAAAGAGGTTCAGTTTTTAGTCTAAAAGCTATGTTTTTAGTCTCTTTCTGGACGAGCCTGCCTTTTTGTCTTGGGCTTTAATTTTTTTCTTTCACTTTTGGCATGAATTACTTTACCAATGTTGTCTTTACTCTGAATTTTTGTCTCTATTTTCTTATTAATTGTTTTATTCATTCATTCCAATTTTATTGGCTTCCTCCTATCTGCAAACAGTGCTCTAAGAACTGGGACTCTAGAGACACAAGGCTTCATGGAGTTCTTCTTGTCCTACTTTCACTGCAATATCTAAGTCAAGTCAACTAAGAAAAGATTTACTAGCATCTTCTATGTATAAGTCATTATCCAGAGCAAAACAAGGATGTAGCACTCTCTCTCTGACCTTAAGAAGGTCATAATCAGGTTAGAGAGACTAACATTTACAAACGCATAAGGCATAGTGTAACAAGTGGTAAGACAGATGTTTGTTTAACTTGTTATGGAAGTTCTGAGAAAGAATCTCATTGTGTATCATTGAGAGTAAGGTAGGGAGAGAAGAAGGCTCATTACAACATTTGACATTTATGTTTCATTTCCTGATATATACATATCCAAGAAAGACCTATGGCTTTGTTGTCTTTTTGCTGAGGCAATTTCTCCTTAGTGACTTAGCTAATCTCAGGTTTTCATTTTCTCTGTTTCTTTACAGCTGGAAGCCTTAACAATCCTGAATGAAAGGCAGTGGTCGCATATGTCGAGCAGTGAAGCAAATTGGAGAAACGGGTACCTGAGGGAGAAGCATTAATTACTTAATTCAACATATATTTATTGGGCACATATTATATTAGCCACTGTTCTAGGTTCTGGGCACACAGCAGTGCACAAAAGCAGTGAAAATCCCCCCTCAGGGAAGTTATATTTCTAGTGGATAAGACAATTAACAAATAAATACACAAAACATAGCATGTCAAATAATGATAAGGGCTATAGAGAAAAATAAAGCACAGAAGAGAGATTGGGAGTCTTGGGGTTGGGGCTGGCCTATTTTACATAGGGTGGGTAAGAAAGTCTTCATTGATAAGGTGACATTTGTGCAGAAAGTTGCAGCTAGTAAGGGAGTGAGCCATGCAAGTATCTGGAAGAACAATATTACCCGCTCAGAGAAGAGTTTGTGCCAAGCCCTGAGGGGTGAACATGCCTGGTGTGTTCAAGGGCCAGCAAAGAGGAGTTGCAGGAGTAGAGGATTTTTTTGTTATGAGGAAGATTTGCCCTGAGCTAACATCCATTGCCAATCCTCCTCTTGCTTTTTTTTTTTTTTGTCTGAGGAAGATTGACCCTGAACCACTCTTCCCCCATTTTGTGTGTAGGATGCCTCCACAGCATGGCTGATGAGTTCAGTAGGTCCCACTCAGGGTTCGAACCCGTGAACCTCAGGCCACTGAAGCAGAGCACATGGAACTTTAACCTCTTGGCCACGGGGCTGGCCCCATAGAGTAGAGGATTTTTAAAATGAAGTTACAGAGATACAGAGAGTCAGATTATGTCATGGGGGTAATGACCACATGGACTATTCAAAAAGGGAGGGAAGAGGGTAACCGTGGCCAGTATGAGGTCAGTCATTATCTCTCGGTCAACATAATGAGGATCCAGACTCGAGTTTAGGTAGTAGGCCAGGGATTTGACTTTTGCAAATATAGGAATTCTTTCTGAAAAATTAGCCCACCTTTCCCACTTTTAAGATGGAGCAGAAAGGGACCAGATTTCGAGTCAGTAAGTGTAGCTTGTTTCTCTTCTGCCTCCAACTAGTTGGGAAATCTGGGGCTGATAAATTAAATTCTTTGGGTTTCTCTTTTGCTTTTCCTTTGAAATGAAGGGATGTTTTCTGGATGATATCTAAGCTTTAAAAACCCAGTTCAAGGATAAATGGCAAGTGAGTTCAACCTGGTGCTGCACAGAGAGCTTTATTGTTTTCAGAGGGCCCAGAATACCAGGTTTGTGTTTGCAGTTATCCTGTTTTTGAAGAAATTCACGAGAATTTTCATAAAATAACAATTCTCTCCATTCACTTCCTGGTTGCGGAGAGAGGGGTCTTCCCTCTGGCTGATCTTCCAACCCCTGCTCTGAACTCCACAGGCTGGAAACAGAGCCCGGGGAATCCGGAGGCATTCTCTGAGATCTCGGCACATCAGTGCTCATTCCCCGTGCACTAACATCTGTAGCATCAGCATGAGCTGATGCCATTCAAAAACATAGAGAGAAGCTTGCTGTGGAGAAATTGCTTAGTCCTTGCCTCACTTTTTTCTGGAATGAGTCCCCGTGGAACCTGTTACTACCTCTGCTGGGCTGAAGGCTTCCCTTTGCACTTCCACAAAAATGTGGAAATGCATTTCATTTTCTGTAAAGTCATGATTTTATGAGATGAATTTATCATATACCACTCTTCAGTCCAGAGATGGAGAGCTCATGCTCTGAGTTCTGAATCAAGTAAAAGCTCTTAACTGATTATTTTTTAGTTTTTACAGGTATAGATTATCAATTTTCTTTATAATATGTTTTAGCAGATTTTTAAAAAGCAAAGCAACAGATTGCGGGATGTTTGGAAAAGTAAATGTTTACTAGGAAACATAGAGACTTTATGAACAGAAAACGAATTGCTCTAGAAGCAGAAGAATCATCAAATAAAAGTGGCTTTTTATAAGAAAAGAAAAATTATCAACTTCTGGCAAAAAAACTTCAACACAGAGAAATAGAGGTTAAAGTTAGGAAAACAATTGAAACAAACGTAACTATTTCTGTCGTTTAAAGATTGTCACTTGACTATGTTAACAGAAAATGTAAATGAAAGGAAATAGCTTAAGTTCTTAATTCCAGCAAAAGCAATCTAGCCAAATAACCTGAAGAACTCACCAGAGTTAAAGATATAATCACAGAATTTCTGGCAGCAAAATCTTACTGTTTTAATAGAAAAACTCATAAATGGTTACTTGATTTCTATCATCTCATTTTACTTCTGTTCTGAGAACAAGCATGTTAAAAATATTTTATAGCCTATAGTCCAGAAGTTTAAAAATCATGTTCACACGTAAGTTAATATGAAATTTGAGCTGAGTTTTCAGAGTTAAGTTCAAGGAGAACTTTTTTCTTTCTTATTTTTCTTATTTTCAACTCTCATTTTGTGCATAAGTCATCACTCCATAATCCAAGGCCCCAGATAAAAATATTATAGTATGTAGATGACTCAGGAGACAGAAGATACTGCTTCAACTTCAGCGAATTATCTTTTCTGAGCCATGAAGACCACATTATTCTTAAGGCCTTGTTGACACCTGTGGTCATGAGTTTGAGGGCTAGAGTCTTAACCAGTGAGTCATCCCAGAGCTACACTAACACTCTTTCAGGGGCGTCAACGTAAGACAGGAAATAAAATATCAGTGACTTATTGTAACTCACTCTTTTGATGACAGAATCCCAGAGTGGGTGCTTTGCTGACGCTGAGGGTGAAGGACGGCACAGAGCGAGCACTTGGAGGGGTGAACATACCGGCTACAACTTTAGCATCTCATTGAAGAGTCAGCATTCGAAAGTTTGGTTTTTCCACTGGGTAAGGCTGGAGCGATTCTTCCCTTCCCCTTTTCATATTCCCTTCCCACTCACTGTCCAGAAGCCCTTCTTCACATCGCACAGCTTCTTGGAACCAAAAAAATAATACGTATATGAGTTTGCGGATGAGAAATGAGGAAATGTAAAATAAAGGAAGATTGTGGAAGAAAATGTGAGGTATGAACTGGCAAAATATGATGATTGAGGGGCCGGCCCAGTGGTGCAGTGGTTAAGTGCAGACGTTCTGCTTCGCAGCCCGGGGTTCGCTGGTTCGGATCCCGAGTGTGGACATGGCATGGCTTGGCAAGCGATGCTGTGGCAGGCGTCCCACATATAAAATAGAGGAAGATGGGCACGGATGTTAGCTCAGGGCCAGTCTTCCTCAGCAAAAAGAGGAGGATTGGCAGCAGTTAGCTCAGGGCTAATCTTCCTCAAAAAAAAAAAAGGAAGATTGACTAAAAGCAGATAATCCAGAGAAGAGAGAAACCAATAGCATTGCCAGGGAGAAGGTGTGGGCAACAGTGAAGTGGAAATTGAGGAGAAAGCTAGCTCTAGGGGAATATACAAGTACTGAAATAGCAATGCGCCAATTCAAGGAAGAACAGAGCAGTGGTGAGCTAAACTCCCTGGTATTTCTTTTCCAGAATAAAGAGTTATTCAAACGAACTTGCAGTGGCGGATTCCTCTTATGTCTTTAGTTAATTATTAGACTGCTTTATGTAGTGAGACCTAATTGCATCAGTTCTCAAAGTTATCATTAAGGTGATTGCTGCCAAACTGGGTGAAGCATGCATGACTATCCTGGTCTGATTTGGGTACAATTAAAGGTGAAGCCTCAATTAAAAAAAAAAAAAAGGATAAGAAAGTAAGAAGTAGAGCAGAGGGATCTAGAAATATTATCCTCTGCCTGAATGTAACATTTGTTGCTAAATTTTTACTCTGTACTGTCTGTTGAAGAGTTATCAAATATTTGCCCCTACTCCACGGGACAGAATCTATTCTCTATTTTTGTTCCCTTGGAAATATAAGAGATTACGCCATTTGACATTGCTCCAATTTAAATAATTTCTGAAGCAGGGCACATCACTTGTGGAGAATCTGGAAGCTATGCCACTGGGGATATTACATGCTCAGAGAGCTTTTTTCTTTCCTCTTTTTTCCGAGGAAGACTGGCCCTGAGCTAACGTCCGTGCCCATCTTCCTCTACTGTCTAAGTGTGGTTTCTGCCACAGCATGACGTCCCAAACGGTGCCATGTCCACACTCGGGATCTGAACCGGCGAACCCCAGGCCGCTGAAGTGGAGCATGCGCACTTAACTGCTGCACCACCGTGCCGGCCCCCTCCGAGAGCTTTTAAGACAGAGCAACGCCCACATCCACCTCACGTGACTCACATTCCCTTCCACCTAAGCCATCACCTGGGGAGAAGTAGAAAAGCTTGGGCTGGGCTGCTGCAGAGACTGCTGGGAAGACAACTCCTGTGGAAAGGGAATGGCTGGTGCTGCCTTTCTGGAAGCTGTGGTTCCCAGCCTAAGCTCTTCTTACTACGCTGCTGTAAGTGTAACCATAGGGGGCTGAATGGTAGTCAGAACTCAGAAGTCCCCGCAGTGAGGACGCAGAGCTAAAGTAGGAAAATATTTTTTCCGTTCTCTTCCTGCTCTTTCAGCAAAGAACATTTTTCTTTCCAGTTTTAAAGCTGCTATTATTCCTTGGTGGTGTCCTCTTAAAGGACCATCTCAATGTGTCTACTTAGTCAGCAAAAACGTATTCCTTGATTGTATTTGTTACTGCATTGGATATAAAAATTTTTCTTAGCATCTAAAAGTTGTCAAAATCATAAAGAGACAATTGATTTAGCAATTGAATTATTCGCCCTTTAGTGCACAAGGTCAGTTAATCGCACGCACCCTTCACTTACTGGCAAACCAACATCAAAGGCCATGCAAAGTTGTTTTCTTGTTTTGTTATTTGTTCCTTAATGCCTATCCTCACTTCAATTCCCAACACCGTCATAATACCCTCTGTAATATCTTCAAAATATGTGGATATATGTATGCATGCATGTATGTATGTGTGAACATGTGTAGAGAGAGAGAGAAAGGGGGTGGAGGGAGAGAAAGAGATGTTTATGGGTATGTTTTATTAATTTATATAAATTTATAGGCCTTGTTACCAATTACAGCAGTAAAAGTACAAATTTTATGCAAAACAATACTGTATTCATGGTTGGGATATTTAATATTATAAAGACATCAGTTCTTTCAAATTAATTCCAGGGGCTGGCCCCGTGGCCGAGTGGTTATGTTCACGCACTGCACTGCAGGCGGCCCAGTATTTCGTTGGTTCAAGTTAATTCCACAAGATGATCAATTAAAAAAAAATTACATTGGAGGCTGGCCTGGTGGTGCAGTAGTTAAGTTTGCATGTTCTGCTTCGGTGGCCCAGGGTTCACCGGTTCAGATCCCAGATGCAGACCTACACACTGATTGTCAAGCCATGCTGTGGTGGGCATCCCACATATAAAGTAGAGGAAAATGGGCACGGATGTTAGCTCAGGGCCAGTCTTCCTCAGCAAAAAGAGGAGGATTGGTGGCAGATGTTAGCTCAAGGCTAATCTTCCTCAAAAAAAAAAAAATATTACAATAGAAATTCCACCTTATAGAATGACACAGTAAGCTCCTTATGAGAAATTATGAGTTATAAATATATTCATTAGCATTTAATTTTTTATTGCAACTCCATAGGCTTAAACTTACCACCTTCATTACCATTATCTTGCCACATATAATTTCAATAAAACTAATGTACACATTATGGGAAAATTGTGTCCCTCCAAAAAAGGTATGTTGAAGTCCTAAGCGCCAGTAGTTCAAAATGTTACTTTATTTAGAAATAGATTTTTTCCAGCTTTATTGAGATATAATTGACATATAACATTGTATAAGTTTAAGGTATACAGGGTGATGACTTGGTAAATATATATACTGTGAATTGTTTACCATAATAAGGTCAGTTAACACATCCTGTGCCTCATGTAATTATCATTTTATTATTGTTGTTGTTATGATAAGAATATTAATTCTCTACTCTCATAGCAACTTTCCAGTATACAATACAATGTTGTTTACTATAGTCATCATGCTGTATACTAGATCCTCAGAACTTATCTTATACCTGGAAGTTTGTACCCGTTGACCAACATCTCCCCATTTCTCCTTCCTCTCAGCCCTTGGTAACTACCTTTCTATTGTGTTCCTATGAATTTGATGTTTTTACAGAGTTAAGCCAAAATGAGGTTGTTAGGGTAGGTCCCAATCCAATATGGCTGATGTCCTTATAAAAAGAGGAAACTTGAACAGAGAGACAGACACGCACAGAGGGAAGATGATGTGAAGACACAGGGAGAACATGATGTGAACATGGGGGATTGGAATGATGCATCTCCAAGCCAAGAGATGCTGATGAGTGCCGGCAAACCACCAGAAGCCCGGGAGAGGCAGGGACGGATCCCCTACCGTTTTCAGAGAGAGCACAACCCTGCTGACACCTTGATTTTGGAGTTCTATTCTCTAGAATTGTGAGACAACAAATTTCTGCTGTTCTAAGTCACCCAGTGTGTGATACTGTATTAAAACAGCCCTAGGAAACTAAAATAGTACATTACAAAATTTATCATCTAATGTGTATATGCCAAAATTAATGACAAATAAGCTATATTTAGGTTTTCCATAAATGTACTAATTTAAATTCCTTAAAAAATTGAATCAGAATAATTTGAAACAAACATAGGGACCAGTAGTTGTGTGTCATGTGGATTCTTTCAGAGATGATACTGAAGGAAGTAAAAATAAATGTACTCTTCATGTCAAACCCAGCATTATTATTCTTTTTACAGGCAACCATCATAAAACAGTTAATCGTATATATCTTAATTAAAATATATGTGGTAATACTTTGAGTGCGTATATATATATATAATATTGGGGGATCTTTAATCAGGAATTAGCCAAAAAGATCCCCAAATATAATATTTTCCAATAAAAAAGAGAATAATTTTATCATTTTTTTGAGATTCTCAGAGTGCTTTGGAAATTATTTCATTATTCTCGTAATACCTAAAAAAATCCTAAAAGATTCTGTCTATGAAATTTATGTTCCAAATAGGTACCAAATAATGGAGGTTACAATTATATTACCCACTTTCAGAACACTGTGTGAGTAATAAATTCAAAGTACTGCATTCCAAAATGCCTTATAATTCCTTAACCTTTGAAGTTAGAAGCATAGTTTTCAATTAAATATATAGGACAGAAATAATTGCGGTGACAGGATCACTCCATCACCTAGTACTTTATAGTTTTAAGGCACTTTTACATGTCCTCTGTCAGTGAGACCCACAACACCCTGTACATGTGAAAAAGCTCAAATGAGGCCCCAAGGTGCTAAAGCTTTGCCCCAAGTATCACAGGTTCCTAGCAGAGAAGCCAAGCACAGGAGTTCTCATCTCAATTTTTGCAAATCCATCAATGTGTAATTAAAAAAACCCCTATTCATTAACATGTCAGCAATGAAAATGTTGAACAATTCTGTCAATTAGGAGTAGCTTTAGACAGGCTGAAAGGAGGTCTTTTTCTGACCCCCAGATTCCTTTCAGAACTCTCTTTCCTGTACGTCTGGCCATACTCCTCAGTGACACCCAGGGCTACAGTAACAAACATATGAAGGACCAGTGACTTAAGGTTAGGCCTCCCCGAGATACGTCACTCCTAAATGTAGACTTCCCGCAGATGCTCACTCAAAGGAATGGTGTTTAATAGTGTAGTTTTATATGTTATGCCACCTGGATAGGAAAAATCTGCTTAGGCACTGGAGCATGCTGTGAACCCTTTAAGTTATGCCAGGTGGGTTTCTGCCAAGGTGACTCTGGCCCATAATTTATGAAAACCAGTATTGTGCAATGGGTCAAGGAAGGAAATACTACCACAATTATAAACATGGGGACTTTCTCTTTTCATTTATTCAGCTCCAGCTCTGCCCTCCGAATTGGAGACTTAAGGACAACAGAGCTCTGAAGATGGTACGTTGCCTCTTTGTGGTCCTCTAGATGGCAGAGGGTACGGAGGTTTAAACTTTAAGGATAAGTTGTGATGCTTGAGGTTTTTTTCTTCTCTTCCACCTTGGTGATCCAGCTATACGAAGACTTCAAGGATCTCTGGTGCCAACATGGTGAGACTATATTGGTAAATCTTGATCTCTGTCCCATGGTGTTTGGGGAGGGCATAGAGAGTGATGCCTACATCTTGTCTGGAAGACCAAATGGCAAGAGACTTGCTGGAAATGCATTTCAGTGTGGAGCAAAGAGATAGGAATGTTGTAGAAGTGACCGCAACTCCCAAAGTTTGGTGGCTCAAAGATGCTGAGTTTTCCCTTGGGCTATAAATACCCTTTAGAAGGTAGCAGACTAGAATAAATTGGAAAAAAACACTACTCTGGGGGTGGAAAGGACTGCCTCTGGGGTGAGGCAACTTATGCACAAAAAGGCCAAGAAAAACCAGTTAAGATCTCAGCATTTGCATCACTAATTCAGGAAAGAGTGCCATAGGAATGGGGATGGGGCAGGATACAGGGATATGGAACAGTGTGGTAGATTAGATTATTATCCAGAAATGTTCACTCTCTTTCCTTCATTTCCATGGAATCAATATCTGCTCCACTGATGTTGCACTTGCCCATGTAATTTACTTTGGCCATTGAAATGACAGCAGATGTGACACGGCATAGATTTGAAGTATGCTGGCATATTGTAGCCTGTTTTCTCTTATGCCTCTGCCATACCCATGAGGAGACTAGGCTCAGCTAGCTCATTCAACCTAGAGGAAGGATACGATTGAAGACAGGTGGAGCAGAGCCACTTCAAATGAAGCCAAACCATGACATCTGAAAAATCACAATTTATTGCTCTTTTAAACCATTGAATTTTGGTACAGTTTATCATACACCAATAACTGATTGACAAAGGGAGTTGTTCCAAGGATTCTAAGAAAGTGTCCAACAAGAAAAGGAGCCAAATTTGATGTTAACTAAGATTAAACTGGACCAGGATTTTTAATACTGAATAAAAAAAACAGTTCTAATACCCACGAATGAATGGATAGCTACAGATTCTATCCAGGATATTGCTCAGAGACGGGGAGGGGAAAACCAACAGAGCTGGTTTCTAGTGGGGTATCTTTGGGTCTATGTAAGTACATATATAAATTAAAAGTTACCTTTTTCCTTTCCTGAATAACTGCTTCAAAAAGTGAAGGATAGTAACTGGAAAAAGCCAAAGTAGAATATGCTCACTCGAAAGTAAATCACCTTTCCACAAAATCACCCCTTAGGTTAATTTTTTCTTTCAGCATTGGCAGAACAGTTTTTATAATTTGGGGATGTAGAATGGCCTTCCTCTACCGCATAATAGAATAACATGCTACCAATTCCACATAAGTAGTTTGATTGGCTCCATGGTTTCTTTATCCATGAAGCAAAGCTTTTTGCATATTGCTAAATTAAAATAGTTTTGGTAACTCTCTAAACCTGTCAATTTGTATTATTTATGTTTACTTTGAACTTTATGTTCATATCTTAAAAATATGAAAACGATGAAGATGCTAATTAAGTATAGAATTTATCATAGCTATAGATACAATATATGAAATAAAGTACTACAGTGTGAACTCAAGTTGTCTTTGCAGTTTTGAGGTTAGTTTGTTTAATTTGCTGGTGATGTGGTGGCAGAGCTGTCCTTTGCTTCCTGGAGAGTGAGGTTCTGGAGTCCTTCCTTTTGGCAGTGCCCCACTGGAGGTCTGGTATTCCCTTAACTCTAGCTCAGACTGAGAACGCCCAGTGATCAGGAAATAGGTACTATTTTTTTCCCCCTGTTAACTGCTCTTCTGTCTACCTGGGGGGAAAGCAAAACAAAACCAAACCAGCCGACCAACAATAAACGACTGTGCTATGTGGAGGTTAAGAAGTCCGTTTATGGAAGGGTGCTATATGCATCCCAAAGCAGCTCAGAACAGAACGTGGACCCACCTCTTTAACCCATTGTGGAAGGGGCTGTGCAGGGCTAAGTCACATTGGGAAAATTCATCTCTCTGAATGTCTGTATAATCAAAAACAAAGAAAATCCTTGAGGAAAACAAACAGCCTAAAATAAAACAATAAGGAAGTATAAGTTTGGTTTAAAGACACTGCATCAGTATCAGATAAAGACTGATTGGAGGTAAAGCTGTAGGCTCTCATTAGATTCTTCTCTGCTCCACATCCATGAATTTATGTCTAAGCTCCAGAGAGAGAAAGCTGCAATGAAAGAAAAAGAAAAGCTCTAGTGGCAGCTGCTTTATATTTTACATATGACATCGAAAGCACCATTTGTGTCTTTTAAAGCAGAAGAGCAGCGTTTGCATTGCAGGTGCGGTGCATAATGTCCATGCAGACTAGCTTACACTTAGAATAGAAAATTGCCTGGGTCTTGGTGCCTTCAACATGAATGATGCCGCCTTTGGTGCAAGTCTTGATGCTTTTGGCAGTAGACACCACATGGAAATAGAGCAGGAGTGTGAAAAACCACAGACACAGCAGGGGATAACCAAGGTCAATATTTGGTGGGTAAATGACAAACACAGTCCTAAGAAAATGAAACTGATCAGCGAAGAAATTAGGGCAGTTTGGATGCTTCCAGAGAAGGGAGAATCAAAGCAAGGGGAATAGATTTTGTTTTTGTTCTAAATGTTAATATGATTCTATTACCAGGTTAGTGTCATCTAAACACAATAAAGCTGCTGACTCGATTTAAATACACATTGAAATTTGGGAAATAGAGAAAAAGAGATGGAATAAAAGAAAGCCATCAATGATCCTTCAGGTAGAATCTTTGGACAGTTTTCTGGAGAAAATGGATTTGGATCAAAGGAGACGTCAGAACCATGTAGTTGCTACTGAACCGTACATTTAAAGGAGACCCATCAGATTGTGCATTTCTGACTTTACTCCTTTTCTCATGTGAACTGCAAAACTAAAGAGGAACATAAGAAACAAAAAGAAAAATTATTAAATGATTGTAAAAGAATAAAGAGAGTTAAACAATGCAAATTTCTGATGTGTTAACATTAAGAGAAAGGTGAAGAACAACTTAATAATCATATTCAGATATTGGAATACAGACAAGAAAGAGATTAAGTCATTCTTGTTTCCTCTCTGAGACAAATAAGAGAACATGGGCCACAAGACGACATGTTTGAAATTCCGATTCTTGTTTATCCGCTTTTCAATCTACTGCTGCCCCGCCGGGCTGCCTCGAGTTCTGGAAGGGTCACTTCATTCCCTCACAGCACGTGGACCTCCAATGCAGGTGAGTTGCCTCATTTTAAACAATTTTTGTTTTAGTATTCTTGAGAAGTTGTGGGTGAGTAAATTGGATTTTAAAGAATGATCAGATTCAATTGCAAATGCACCAGGTGATCTCGCTTTTCATAGCAGATGCTTTTACAACATAAATATTATCACCTTGTTTATGTGTTTTATAATTTTTAAATTTGTATATTGGGCTTCTTTAAGGCAGATTGTAACCTATAGAAGGATGTCTACACAAGAGGCTAAATAAGAAAGGCTAGCAAGAATTCGAAAGGGGAAAATGCACATATTTTTGCTTCTTTACTCAGAAAATGTACCCTGCCTCCCAGATGCCATGTTATGAGAACTGTGTTTAAATCAACTTCTTAGGGACAAATGTGAAGGGTAGATGATACACATAAGTAATAAGAAAGAGAAAGAAAACACATAACAGTATCCTTTTCAAATACTTATTGGTGTCTGGGGATACACCTAGGGAAAACTCGAATAGAACTGACTGCAAATTTAGAAATATTAGATCTATTCTAGAGCCACGTCTATACAGCGACAACTATTTCTATCCTTAGGGATAAATGAATTCTTGCTTAATGGTTTCATAAGAAAATATTTTGTTCAACTTCCAGCCTTGCATAAACAGATATTTTCAAGTGAAGACAACAACGGAAGCTTTTTTGGGGGGTACTTTCTTGTACGTTAAACATGCAATGCACGTTCCGTACTAAACCCTTAGTTCTCTACCAATAGAGTATCATATAAATGAAAATCTATTTAGCAGGAGTATATCAGAAGTATACAAAACGTGCATGCTGCCTCTTAAATCTGAATTTTATAAAGGGAAATCGATGTATCATTGCTCAGTCATTTAAATAATTATTCATATTGTTAATGTTAACAGGATAAATCATGATAAAATTGTAGCAATTGGAGCAATACTTACATATCAATAAAATGTGATATTCATCTTGCATGTTAAGATATAAATATAGTGCAATAGCAATTGTTAACAGACATATCTGAACTTATCATCCATATGTACATTATTATCAGTCATTGTATGTCCTTCACAGTTGATAGAATCTATGTGGGAATTGGTCTTTGCCTTATCCTCAAAACTTTAATAAGCAGAGGAATCAGACCAAGAAACCTGGGGCAAGGATTCAAAATATAGTTGCGTCCTCAAGTAAAAGAAGAATTCTAAATACCTTGGGGCTTATTGCAGTATCACTGAAATAAGCTTATGGTTCTCAGCATCATTAATTTGGAGGTGACAAAGATGGCCTGAATGCTTCCCTCATCTTGACTAAACTTTAGATAGGCTTCTTCCTGACTCTAGGCCCTGACATCCCTTTTCTTAGAGAATTTTTATTTGGAAAACCTGTCATTGTAAATTCTTTCTCACCCCTTGACGTTTTACAACCCAGGAATGTCTCTCTCAGGGACCTGGTTGCCATCTCTTTGAAATGTAGATATCAAGGGAGGTAGCATTCCTATTTCCTGGTTTCTGTGGGAGGGGAGGGGCCTAACTTAGGTGGGTGCCTGCTCTAAGTTGTAAAACTACCTTCTCTCACGAAAATATGAGAAGGTTTATTTTTCCTCTGGGTAACACCAATTAGAAAATACAAACGACCTATGAGCCCCCACCCAGCTTTGCAAAAACTCTGCTGTCCCTTGTTTAAATGGAGTGGAGTTCTGACTGTATTCTGGTTTCTCTCTTCTATTGCAACAACTTTCAATAAAGTCTTAACCTGTTTAACTTTGGTTCAACTTTTGTTTTGACAGAGGGCGAAGTCTTTACTGCTCTCCGTCTCCTCTTATCCACACATCTATTACACACAACATACTTCCTCATCTTGTTAGATGAGTTTAAGAATGTAGACAAAGTGATTCTCACCTCTTTTTTTCTGCCATAATCTTCAGGAACAACTATGCTTATAGATCGATTAATGAGCATTAATAGAAAACACAAAACAATGTGATTAGGTCCACTTTGAAAACATGCTGTCTATCTTCTGCTGCATAACTCTTTTCAATAGCTTTATTCGAAAACTATGATAATACCTATAATTTACCCTAAACCAGCTCAGGGTAGCACAGCGGTTTAATAGTTTAACTCTTCCGTTACTATTATAAAATGAAACATAAATAATATGACCTACTTATGCACAGAATTTTAAAAAATCAAGTTATAAATGAAACAGCTGTAACATAAGAGAGACATAAAAGGAAAGTTACAATACAATTACATGAATTTTGTTTCATACAAGTCATGTACAATTTACACTAAAAGGCATAATAAAATAGCCAGATGCTTGCACCAATGTTTAATATTACTGTGACTGCAACAGCCACAGATGCAGACTGATACAGGTGTGTTGTGTTCAGCGAGTATTAGTTTCTTTGCCATTGGTGGTGACATTATTTCTGTAATTTTAAGCAATTCTTGATAAAGATTGAAACTAAACAAGTATTTCCCCTTGATTCATACGTCACTTGCATCGTTGGAAAATTGTGTTCACTAAAAGGCTGCAGACATATGTTATGCTTTTATGTAAAGCAGAGATGAAGTCTGGGTTCAGATGTGTATGAATAAGATATTCACTCACTAGAATATATGGCAGGTGTGGAGGGAGGGCACACTCCCCCCTTCCCCTCTTGGTTCCTGTGGCTGGTTGAACAATTAAAATAACATAAGGCAGGTTAACAGGAGAAAATCAAATTTAATATGTGCACACAGGGAATTCTCATAAGGATGAAAAATTCCAAAGACCGTCAGGCAAAATGAGGTATATATGTCATTCTAGACTAAGGAGAAGAGGAGCCGGATCTGGGCCTTCAAAGGAAAGGAGGCAATTTACTGGAAGATGAAAAGAGTTAATATTTGGTAAACAAATGTTTGTTGAAATTGTGTGAGACTCAGTCCAATCCTTTTTTGTAAGAGACTATTCTATGTCTTGCAATATTTCTAGCAACTGTGGCTCCCATTCACTAACCACCTGTCAATTATGTGGTAATAACAACCAAAAAGTCCCAAACAGCCCCCACTCCCCATGTAGACAAAGACAGGATGATAATGTTTGCTGATATTAACTTCAATCGACACTTTAGGAAATGATGTTTAAATTTTAAGTACCAGAATCAGTTGTTTACAATTCAGAGTGGTTAATTAACATTTCAAAGACTTTAATCAAAGGCCCACACTTTAGCCACAGGTACAGCAAGCCATTTAATTAGTGTTATCTAAATCTGCACTAGAGAATTTGTTAATTAACATAAGGAATGGTAAAAATAAATTTTCATTGGCAAAATGAGTGTTGTACAAGATATGTGATTGATTAAAAATAATGCCCAGGGGGGCTGGCCCCGTGGCCAAGTGGTTAAGTTCGCGCACTCCACTGCAGGCAGCCCAGTGTTTTGTTGGTTTGAAACCTGGGCGTGAACATGGCACTGCTCATTAAACCACGCTGAGGCAGCGTCCCACATGCCACAACTAGAAGGACCCACAAGGAAGAATATACAACCATGTACGGGGGAGCTTTGGGGAGAAAAAGGAAAAAAATAAAATCTTAAGAAAAAAAATAATGCCCAGGCATCCATTAACAGGGTATCAAAATCTAGGGAACTCAGCAGGCTAACAGCTCTGGAGTAGCACCCTAATTCTAGTGCCCCAGGAAGACTTGTCCCCTTCACTTGGTTAGGGGATTTTTCTCTTGATTCAACTAGAAAGGATCATATTAGGTGATCATCTTTTGCCAGCAAATATTGGCCAAATTTGCCTTGGTTGAACTTTTCATCAAGATGCTAGTTGGAGTGCCTGAAAGGTTAGAAGGCTGAGACTTCATCTAGTTTACATTAACGTGGCTTTAAGTATTTTTGTACCTTCTTATAAACGTGGAAAACTTCAGTCTGAGACTTACTGTCATGGTAACACGCCAGCTGGCAGTGAAGTTTTAGGACAGGAGAACTATAGCGTCCTCCTGCTTCAAATTGCCAGCAGCTGCCAAATTGACTTCGGTACAGCCATGCGTTGCTTAACGATGGAGATATGTTCCGAGAAATGCATCGTTAGGTGATTTCATTGTTGTGTGAACGTCATAGAACGTACGTACATAAACCTAGATGGTATAGCCTACCACACCCCTGGGCAATATGGTACTAATCTTATGGGACCGCCATTGTATACGTGGTCTGTCATTGACCAATACATTGTTATGCAGCGCACAATTGTACTTTGTAACAACAGTAATTCTCATCCTTAGAAGCTCTAAAATTACTGATGCCGGGGACACACCCAAGAGATTCTGATTAATTGGTCTGCTGTGTGGGCTGAGTATTAAAATTCTTAAAAAGTTCTCAGGTGAATGTATTGGTTGGGCAGTCAAAAGAACCACTGTCATATGGCCTTCCCTATGTCGTAAAAAAGCTGTCATATGGCAGCTTTTCCAAAACATATCCTCTTTGTGCAAGTCCTAGTCTCTTTCTATTTTTTAATATTTAACGAATCTTCTACTTATTTATTGGGGAATTGAGACTATCCCATGAGAATATTTCAGTTTCTCTTTTTCCTTCTTCAAGTTTCTCTGTCTTCATCCGTCTATACACCTGCCTGTATAAATTGGAATGTCTCTTCCTTGCTAGGGTAAACACGCCTCCTTGCTGTTTCTGTGGGCCCACTCTCTCCTACATTTTCCAGCATAGTGTTACTTAAAGTTTGGTGCCCAGACCAACAGCTGCAGAATTACTTGGGAGGTTTTTAGAAAAGAAGAATCACAGGCACCATCCCAGGCCCACTGAATCAGTCTGTGTTTTTAACCTGATACCCAGGTCATTTGTCTGCACTGAAATTTTGAGAAGCGTTTCTCCAAGGCATTACTCCACTAAGTAGCGATTGGTTGCATTTCTATTCTCTCCCTTGGCTGACTCTTTCTGAAAAGTAAAAAATGAAAATAAATAGTCTCATCCTGAAGTAGTATTCTCAACACATTTCTCCTCATAAACCAAAGAAAATGTCCTCCTACTTCCCTCCAAAACCTCAAACCACAGTTCTCAACAATGCGTTCATTTCATTCATTTACTCACTTATTCATCTTTAAAAATTCGTTCACTAGGAAGTATTGATTGTGCCGGGTCCTGTTAGTGCACTGGAGATACCACGGAGGGCAGAATAGACATGGGATCTGCCTTCTAGGATAAGACAATATGATTATTCCTATAATGGGGGGAGCATGTGGTACTCCGTATGCACAAGCAAGGCAATCATATCCAGGTTAGTGAGGGAAGACTTCTGAGAGGAGGTGACACTTCAAATGAGTCATGCAGGATGAGTAAACAAAAGAAAGTGAAGTTGGGAGTAAGGTGGTGTGAGAGGAAGATGTTGGGAATAAAGAGCAGAGAGGGATTAAGGGTACATTGACATGCTTGAGAATCTGAAAGAAAATAAGGACATTGGTTTATACATTTATCCCTTCCTTATTCTTTTAAGGCTAACCTATATTGTTTCTATTTTTTACCTTCTGCTTATTCCTTAACTCCTTTCAATCCGTCTTCTGGTACCAGCACTCATCTTAACCTCTCATTTGGAAGTTACCAACATCGTTCTAATTGTAAGATTTAATGGTATTTTTATCCCCATCTTCCTTCTCTTAACATGATCTATGTAGCAGAGTGCCTGATTGGGCAAAACTTAATTAAAAGAGGGGCTGGCCTGGTGGAGCAGCAGTTAAGTTCATGCGCTCTACTTCGGTGGCCTAGAGTTTGCCGGTTGGGATCCTAGGTTGGGATCCTAGGCCTGGACCACCTGTCAAGCCATGCTGTGGCAGGCATCCCACATATAAAGTAGAGGAAGATGGGCACGGATGTTAGCTTAGGGCTAATCTTCAAAAAAAAAAAGAAAAAAAGACCAAAACCTAAAAGAAACAGCTATTCAAATCTTCTAGTTTTTTCCCCAACAGAGGTGGATCAGAAACTCACTTTTTATCAGACTGTTTGTTATTCAAAGAGTAACTAAGTAATTCTTCTTAATTATATTAGTGTAAGGCCAAAAGGTGCCTATTGCTCAGAGAAAAGCCTGCTTAAATTTTATACTCCACCTTAAACTCCTTGGCATGCAGCTGATTACTGGGCTAGAAGTAGATAAATTCTCTTTTAAAATTATTAAGGTAATATATGTAAATGATTATCTCTGATTAAATGGTTATAACAGAAAGCAGTGGCCTCCTCTTCATCTTTCCCCGCTCCAGCACTGTGCTGCAGAGGAAAGCACTTCTAAACAATTTTTATTTCACTTCTTTTTCTAATTACCTCTATATCTCTAAATACAATTCTTATGCCTCTTTTCCGTAATTTATTAACAATATCCAACTAGTGATCTCCTACTAAAATATATAAAGATTGAGCTATTTACAACATCTTCACCTCCCCTCCTCCCTTCCAAATTTTATAGCTATATCAGTCTTTTTAACAATTCATTACACTTAAAATTTAAGTAATATGCTTCCCCTGCTATTTCTTTCGCATCAACTTTTGGCTGTACATCTGGTGTTAGTCCTTTTATATGTCTTATTTTTGAGATTTCGGAGACCTTCTGGTCCCTCCACTTCACTTCTCATTCATTCTTTTTCTTGCCAATATGGACAATTTACTAGATTGATAACATTTATACTCCGTCCTATAAGAGAATTAACTTTCCATATACTAATTTTAGGCTGATTCCAAAAGTTGAGACATCTATTAACCACACTTATAACATTAATCTACTATACATGGATCTTCACAAAACCAACTTTTGTGCTGATTCTGTTTCCTTCTCTACACTTTCAACATCCCAGTGATTCAGGTGATGTATAAAACAGAATATTCCTAATATCAAGGTCAAAGGGAATTTCCTTTCTTAAATACTACCCATTGCTCATAGTCATGACACATTTTAGTTTTAGTAGATTTTAGTTTCCATTTTACATTTAAATAGATTCACTGATCACTGCCAGTCTTTTTACTACAAATTCTTTAATTCTAATTATTTATTTTGATTCATTAATTGTTTAGACTTTTATTTAAGAAATTTATTCATGTCTGCGAATGTCTTTCTAACTGACATTAGCTTATCTGTGTATCTATCTTTCTATCATCTGTCTCTCTATCATCTGTCTACCTCTCTATCATCTGCTTTTCCGTTTCTTAAACTGTTTTCTTTCAGGCTGTTTCCATCTGTCTTTTCTAAGCTATATTCATCTTTCTGTCTCTGAGCTTCTCTGTCTCTCTCTTTCTCTCTCTCTTTTCTTTAATACTTTGAATACTTTCAAGACCATACCCTTGCTTGAATTCTCCTTGATATTTAGCTGCCTCATTTGGGACTTTGCCTTCCCTTCAGAAATCCAGATGGCAGGCTGGTGTAAGGACTATACAGATTCTGTAGTTGAGGGTGTGGAGAAAAGCTCTTCTGGCTAGTTGCGGTTGTTTCTGGAAAACCCGGGATCTGTTCTGTGTTCTGAGACAGAGGAAAGACAGCCATGTGAAGATGGAGGCAGAGACTGGCATTGCGGTGCCCCTAGTCAAGGAACTCCTGGGGCCACCAGAAGTGGAAGTGGCGAGGCAGGGTCCTCCCCTAGCAGCTTTGGAGGGTGCGTGGCCTTACTAACACCTTGGTTTGGATTTCTAACCTTCAGAACTGTGAGACAGTAAACATCTGTTGTTTTAAGCCACATAGTTTGTGATTTTTTTATGGAAGCCCTAGGAAACTAATACAATATTAAAAAACAAAACAAAACAAAACGATTTGATCACAAAGAGTGCCACATTTTTTTAGTACCCTGATATCTTTAGTTACTAACATCTTTGTTTTTCCACCTTTCTCTGCTGAATTTTACATACAGTTAATTACAGTCCTTATGTTTTTCTTCACATGTGACTGAAGCATGTATTCATTATTTTTATCTCCAAGAAAGTAATAGTCAAATATTAACTTCCTATAGTTGATAGTGATTTGCAATTTATAAGGAGAATGGTAGAAATAATTTGGGGATGGATGTTAAATAAGAATTTCAGTCATTGGAATTAAAATTAAAAATGATGAAATGACTATGAATTGGTGTCAATGTGGTTTTTCATTGATCTTATCTGTGCCATTAATATATATCCTAAAAAAGGTGTTTTTATTTGGACTCATTTCTTTCATAATGTAACACTTTAAACAGTGCCATATCATCATAAATGACTCCTGTAAAGTAACTCAGCCTTGTGTTAGGTGTTACTAATTTTAGTGCAATCAATTGTCACGGGGGTTGAAAATGATCTTCTCAAAAAAAAAGGTAACAAGGATTGTGAATAATTTATATCTTAAATATATTTAAGTGGGCTCAAATTATTTCTTCAATAATGTCACCTTCAGTGACACTCAGATATGCTTTCTGAGTGGGGAAGAAAGATTTTGTTGTATTTAGCAAAACTGAAATTTGGATGGGAGGGGTCTTGCACTTCAAACTTAACAGTTTGTGTCTCATATGGCAGGGAAAAAATAGTTTGAGAGCAACCACTGAACATGTCAGAGTAAATATAAAAACAAAGTTGAAACAGGACATATGTATTCAACTCTCACCACAGCTAAGTAATTAAAAGAAACAGTGTCTTAGTTACAGTGAGGGTTGAAGTCTGTTTCCCTGCTGATCATGATTTATCAGGAAACCCCCTTACTACGCTTTATTCGAGTCCCAAAGAAAGCATATCACGTTGAAGTCCGAAACTGTAAGAGCTATTTTTCGGAATTTCACTGGAGAAAGCATAATTAGCTGTAGTTCTTAGCCATATTAGGCATAAAAAAGGAAATGTTCCGGTAGTAATTAACACAAATAGGAATGATTATAACACATTCTCCAATATGTTATGCTAAAAATTAAAAATTAATAAGGAAAGAGAAATAACATTTTTGGTTCATTTACAACACTTCTTGGGGCGACCAAAGTCATTCTAAGAACATATGTCATTTTCTCTTTGAAAAAATAAGGCATAATATAGAGAGTTGAGTACCATACCCCTGTGTTTTAAAAGCTTCTATAAGAATGTAATAATCAGCAAAAGTTTCAGCTTCTCATTACAATATTTTCCAAAAATATTATATATATTATATTAATCATATTTTATATAAATCAAAGTGAGGTTAATTACTTTGAATTTTGTAGAACTTTCTCAGTATGTGGTAGTATATATGCAATTTTATCATCTTGTCATTGTTAGGAAATGCTGTGCATTGATTCATTTACATCATAATTAGCTTGGGAAACAGAAATGTAATGTGATACAAAAACCCATATTTACTGTAACAGAACTCAAAGAAAAATATGACCCTAAAGAGATTTTTCAGCTCCTATTATAATATAGCAAGACATTAGTGTGTTTATCTTTCTTTGTAACATCTAAATCTTTTAAAATTTGTTTTAAAAATAAGAAATACTTGACTCAGGAATAATTTATCTCTTTTTGTTTTGGGGCATTATATTCATTACTTTCCCAATACATTGAAAAAAGTGGTATTCTAAGGAAATATATCTTATTTCTAAGATATATGTATATAATTCATTTTTTCATTTTCATATATCCAAGTTTTTATTGATAGCTTTCTTTAGTTCACATATAATAGGGAGATTATATGTATTTCCAAATAGCTTTAGGAATTTAACAAAATTGAGAAGGAATAACTTAACCAACAAAACACAATTCTCATTTTCTTAAAAAAATATTTTTTTGTAATATAGAGAATATGTTTAAACATATGTAAAAAGTGAATTATAAAGAATTTATATAATTTCTTCCCTAAATGTTTGGTGGAATTCTTCAGCGAAACTATCTGTCCCCGTGCTGATATATATATTTAATGGTCAGATTAAAACCTTGGCATCTGCTAATTCCAGAAATTATTATAACCCTAATATCAAGGACTGAGCTACGCCACCATTTAGTTTTAAAGCAAAATTATTTTTAGCTTTAGAATAATTTCCTTTAAGTTCAATCCTTTCTAATTCTAATTCTAACGCTTCTGAATTTAGTAATTCTTTGTCATTGCATTAGACAGGCCTTAAAATGCCACCGATGCCTTAGACTGTGGTGACTGAGTTAACTGTGTAAATTCTGAGATCTCATAGTTGAATGAGCAAGGAGTCATCAGCTAATTTAAGGGTAGTCAATCCACTGGTTGGCCATCAACCTATGGCAACCTAGGCAAGAAAAGGTAATTTTCCTTTTTAGAAATTTAACTAAAATTATGAAAATAAAAACATAGTGAGCAATGAGAATGGAAGCTAAGAAGAAGTCATAAGTAGAGTCAGGACTATAAGAGGTTATAATAAGTCAAAGTTCTAGGAAAGCTGAAATTCTGTTTCAGTAGATGCTATTAGGCAGAGAAAAAATATATATAGTAGAAGTTGAGAAATGCTGTCCTAGATTGATCCAAAGAAGGACTACAAAGTTTAGCTGAGACCCATCAGTGATGAGCCATGGAGAAAAAATTTTAGGGTCGGCATTACCACAGATCTCAAATTTATCTAGATTTCTGGCTTTTCTCAGTCCATGTTGTTCAGCTTTGATTGTTCTGTGTTTTATGGGCTTGCATAATCATATGTTTATTCTTGCAACGACTTCTGAATTACTTGAGATAACTTGACAAGTTTTTGTTCCTTGCAAACAGAAGAATCAAGCAACCGTAGGCATTAAACTTGAGATACTACATGTGGTGGTAAAGATAGGTCTTCATATTGATCAAGGAATTATACAGAGCTTCTCCAGCCTATAGCCTCAATTGCCCAAATCCATTGTTCACATGTTTTCAACTTGAAGATCCCAAGAGTTCCAGAGCATATCACAAGTGTCTGAATATCTGGTTCCAGGTAAGGTGGCTGAATACCAGACTAATATGTCTAGATAATTTTGCCATGAATCAGATTTGGTTAAGAGTTATTTTCATTTGTTAGAAAGAATGTCCAATACAGCTAGGCAGAAATTACAATCTTTTTTTTGGAATGACAGAGCGAGAGAATTATCTACGAATTTCCTTATAGCTTGAATTATCTTTTATTTCACAACTCTCTGAGCTTTATTAACTTCTGAGTTTATTATCTCCCTGAGCAAATTCTTACAAAATCCCCATTCTAATTAGTTGGTCTCAATACCTGTATTCTTGAAAATCCTACCAAGCTTGCTCTTGAATATTTATTGGACTGATATGCTCCAGGTTTATATATGCTATGAGACCCAGATAGTTTCTGAGATGCAAACACAGACACTTCCTTGGTTAATAGGGAAAGCATTTTATGTGATCTGAAAGTAAAATATGAAATGCACCAGAATGATTAAAGAGTTTTCTTTATGTATCTTAAGAACATAAGACTAGGGAAAGTGTATTTTTACCTATTTATAGTGTCAGTAATATTTCATACTTCATTATCTCATTAAGATGTCTCTTCAAGGCTTCAAACTATTAATCTTTTGTTGAGAGGAATGTAAGCAGAAGTAAAGTTTTATAAATTTTAGGAAAAAATCCAAGGGTCAAATATAGGTATAAAAGGAAAATTCATTTTGCTTTTAATATTTGGTTTTTTTTAAAAAAAATGCCAAATGTTTATTCAACTAGTTATAAAAGGCTAACCAGAAAAAGTGTGATCCAGACTTAGGAAATCTGGGAATGATTTCCTAGTTATCCCAAAAAAGAGATATAAACCAAGGGTTGCTTTGAACTGTCAAAGTTTTTGACATTATTGAAAGAGTTCTCAACTGACTTAGTGGTTATTGCTAAGATAATAAAATGGACAGTTTCACATGAAGATTTTGGTGTGGCAGTGTTTGGATGGGAGCTGTGTTCACTAACTTTTCATTAATAGAAACAGAGAAAAGCAAAGTGGAGCAAATATTCTTTTAAAAGGAATTTGATTTTTGGAAGCCTGACAAAACAGCAGAATAATGATTAGAATGATTAGGGAAAACTGATAAAATCTTCAAAAAGTAATTCCATCATTTTGGTTTACTTTAATATAATGTATTAGGTAAACAAGTTAAGAGAAACACAATCAACAGTTCTCGGTAATATGAACTTATGACATTAATTCACTGTATAGTCTTGTTGTAGCTTGGACGTTTGTAAGATGCTATATTGCTACTATCCTTAGACATATATAACAAAATTCAAATTAAGAGATATTCTCAAATTGACCTAATTTTGGTATTATTTTGAAATTAACTAAAGCAGCTAGAATTTAACGTCATTTGTTTGAATAGACATTCTTCATTCTCCCTGGAGTGACCAGTCAATCGAGTGGTATTATATATGGGAAGTTGAAAGTTCACTGGCTTCAAAAGAGCTTTTTAAGGCTGTCCCAATTCCTGAGGTCCTTACGATTATAATTTGGTTGAGTCTAAATATTGGACACTGAGGGGGTGAGGATGGGAGAAAATAACATTTGTTGAACACTGTGTTCTGCATATAAGTGCTCATATTGTTGACTAGCCATGTTAGCCACGAAGCATCTATACAATAAGATTTGTTCAGCAATGCACTAACTCAAATGGTTTTCAGAATACTTTCCTTGTCATCCAGCAACGTACTAAGAGACTACTATATGGTACAAGGTGGTGTCATTAGGTCCAGAGGAACAGTGACCGAGAGGGGACGAAGGGATCCCAAACACTTCAGTAATTTCCCACAAACCCCTGAGAACTAAGCACTTACTGAGAGCGTGAGGCCAGCATTTCCTATGTGAGCATTTCCCAACATGGACTTTAAGAAACTCTGTGAAGTCTGATGTGTTGTTTATTCGACAGCAGTGTTTAATGGTGAATAAATTAGAAAAACAGTGAATTAAACAAAGGTAAATAGGTTTCAGTAATGCAGGACTTCATAGATAATTTAATAAGCTAATAGATAGTAATCTCAAAAGGGATTTACATATTTTATCCCAAACTAAACTAACCAATGAAAACCTTTGCCCTAGAATATGTCTCTTGTCCAATATTTTACATACCACACTTTGGAACATACTATCCTAGACCTATCAGTCATAAATCCACTGCATGAACTCTGATTCCAGTTATTTCTCAAAGCAAGAGTGCCTTGGTATAAGGCAAAGCTAGGCTTGTATGAAATTTTGTTTTTGAAGTTATTTCTACAAAAGAATATGAGACTCTTTATATTACTTTATTTCTCTCATGTAGACACTTACAAATCAAGAATTTATAAAGCTTTAATTTCATAGCAGATCCAAACTCTTGATTATAATTAATTTGTGGTAATAATAAGAATACTCATTTGTATTTGAAGTGATTAAAATGAAAACCTCTTGATTAAGATTATAAACCATAAAAGATTCAGGTATTAGATATAAATCTGTTTATTCTGATTTGTTTCTAAGAAATTAGTTGTTACTGAATTTTTTTTTTTTTTTATTTTTACCAATATGCTTCATACAGTTGAGCAAAACCTGCTAACTGAACTGGGTCACCAAGGTTAATAATGTTATTTTTTGGTACTGACTTGAAGTGATTGTAAAATAAAAGAGGTTAGAAAAAAGTTACACTTTTATTTTTTTTCCATAACTCATTTTATTGAAGTTAGTTATTTATGTTTTTAAAAGAAAATCAAGTTGTGCAGGTATATATTGTTAAAACTTTTGATATCTTTATTATGTATCCATAATAGCACACTTGAAAAAGTAATAAAACCAAGCAAAAGAAATAAAAGGTATACAGATTGAAAAGGAAGAAATTTAATCACCTCTGTTTGTAAATGACATGATTGTCTATATCAATAATCCCAAGAATTCCACAAAAACAAAAAACAAACCAACAATATGCTAGAACAAATAAGTGAGTTCAGGAAGGTTGCAGGATATAGGATCAGCACACAAAAGTCAATCTATTTCTACATGCTAATAATGCACATGTGAAACATTTATAATTGCTCCAATAAAAATGAAATACTTAGATACAAATGTAGTAAAATATGTACAGTATCCTTATGCTGAAAATTATAAAATACTGATGAAGGAAATAAAGAAAGACCTAAGTAAATGGAGAGACATATTGTATTCATGGCTTAGAACACTCAACATAGAAAAGATATCACCTTCCAAAATTGATCTATAGATTTAATGCAATTCTTATCAAAGTTCTAGCAAGTTTTTTCTAGACACAGACAAAATTATTCTAAAATTTATACGGAAAGGCAAACAAATTAGAATAGTTAAAAACAATTTTGAAAAAGTATAATAAAGGGGAGGAATCACTCTGATACCATTGAATACTACTCAGCAAAGAAACACACAAACAATTGGTCCCCATAACACCTCAAGGGACTTATGCTGAGTGAAAAAAAGCCAATCTGAAAAGACAGCATGTGATATGATTCTATTAATACAGTTTTCTTGAAATGTCAATTATAGAAATGGAGAAGAGATCAGTGGTTGACAGGGGTCAGGATCAGGGGAGGAAGGTCGCTGTGGCAATAAAAGCAGAGCCGAAGGGATTGTTGTGATGGAACTATTCTGTATCTTGACTGTGATGGTGGTCACACAAATCTACACATGTGAGAAAATTAAGTAGAACCAAATATGACATACGCACAAATGATAGTATATAAAACTAGTGAAATCCGAGTAAGGTTTATGGATTATATCAATGTTAATTTCATGGCTGTGACATAGTACTATGGTTATGCGAGGTGTTACTGTTGAGGACACTGGATGAAGAGTATAGGGTATCCTCTGTACTATTTCTTACAATTGCGTGAAAATCTATAATTATCCGAAGAGAAAAAGTTAAAAAAAAGTGATAAAAGATATGGTTAATGAAAGGTATTTTGTAAAAGGTGAAGTCCAGTCTGGGTTTTATTTTTTGCATTTATCATTTTAGCTGAAAGGTCCTTTAAGGGAAGATCATATTAGGAAAATATTTTGTATAAGGCAAATTTTGTTATCATAATGGTAAGCTTCATCTGTTTCTAGGATGGACTATGATACATCCTCAAAAATTATTAGGATTAGATTACAGCTGGGGATGAACTGGTTTTCATAAGTCTGCTGTAGTTGCTGGTAAAGCTGGCCAACTTAACTGTTTTATTCATCTATTTACTTTCTGCTGCTTAGAGTGGGTGATCGCCACAGATGGCTTATTATATTTGATTGCTTTTCTACCAGATTTCATTCTTCTTGTTGAAGTTCTGGAAGTGCCTCACTTTCTTCCATGTGCTTTGATAGAAATGGGTTTCATGACAATCGTATATATCATACTGTTGTTCTCATTTCATTGATATTCTATTCATATGAAGTGCATTTCTTCCACTGGGGAACAAGTCTGAGTTACAATAAGCTTTATGCTTCTTTTATTCTTTAGCACAGTTTAAATTGATCTAAAAGAATGCCCACATTATTTTATTTGAAAAATTTTACATCTTCAAACACCCTTTAAAATAGTTATTTAATTTAAATTGACAAGGTTAAAATATGTATTTTTCCTTTCCAATTGCAAAATTATATTTAGAAAATATATAGAGTAAATAAATCATTCTTAAGTCCCTCATTCAGAAATAACTGCTATTAAAATTCTAAAAATAATCTTAACATATTTAATAATATATAGTACACGTGTGTATACATACTCATATATACTCTATAGTTTTAATTTTCTCTCTCTCTCTAGACTTATAGAAAGATATTATGCAAATTTGTAGTTTAATTTTAAAAATTTAATAATATGTTGTTAAACACTTTCTTATGTTGATATATAGACCACTATAGAGTGATTTTAAAGGTGTAATTAATATGTAAATAAAAGCATGTATATAATCAAAATATTGTCTTTTGCTGCATAAACACATTTTGGTCAAGGATGGACTGCATATAGGATAGTGGTCAGTACCACATAGCCTAGGTGTGTAGCAGCCCATACCATCCAGGTTTATGTAAGTACACCCTATGATGTTTGCACAAGGAAAAATCACCTAACAATGCAGTTCTCAGAACTTATCCCCATCCTTAAGTGATGCATGACTGCAATTAGAAATTGACATGGTGTCCAAGTTTTCGCTTCTTAAGGAGTCCTCTAAGGAATATCATTGTTCATATATTTTATTCACAGTACAGGTTTGTTAAAGAAAATCATTATTTGGAAGATTGTTTTGAATCTTGGTATGTTTTCTTAAGCTTTACAAATACTTTAACACTGAGGAATCATTTTAAAATCTTCTTTCATACTAGAGAATTGATAACTCTGATTGAAAATACATTAAAGTCATTTTTCTTTTCTGCCACATATATTAACCAGGCCATGGCTAAGTCATAGGATAGTGAATAAATGAATGAATGAAGACACTCTTGTCTATCTCATTGAGTTCTCTATTGTCAGATGGCTGGCCCTTGTCTTTATGCCTCAATTTCCCAGCAAATTTATTGCAGTGCTCTGGTCTACCATTTAAATAAGCTTTGACACAATGTATTGAGTTTCTTTCCTTCTACTGGTTGTCTACCCTACATGTATATGGCTTCTGTTATTACATTCTTTCAGCTACTAGTTTGGAACTCAAAGGGGATCTTCAAAAATACTTTTGAAAGACAACAAATGCAAAACTCTGAATATGAATGAGTTTGATCACTAAATATCTCTTTAATTTCTAATATTTTTCAAACCTTTAGAAGATTTTCACATACACGAACACTGCATAGAAAATAAAATTTCACATTGCAAGCAAACTATTTTAGTATATACAAGATAAATTACTGCAGAAAATGTTAATGACATACTTTCATTGTTAAAGTGTGACAAGATAATAGTTGCATATGTAAATGTGGAAAGATTTTCTTTCAAGATCTAAAAAAGGGAAATAATTTCACCCACAGTAGTTCCCTTCTGTCTGTTTTTACTACCATCATTTCGATTCAGGGCTTGTTTCCGCACAGGATAGAATAATGGCTTCCTGTTTTCCTTCCATTTCCATTTATTCCACCTTGCGCAATACTGCGAGGGTATTCTTTCTAAAGCAGAACTCTAATAACTTCACCCACCTGCTAAAAGCAAACAAAACAGAAACTGCCAATAGCTCCCATTGCCTACAATTCAAACTTGTCAGGCTGCATTTTAAGGCACTCAGTGATCTGGTTTCCACCTTTGTCTTCAGATTCATCTCTTGTTATTCTTCATGGATCCTGCACTAAGTCAGTCTGGATATCCGGATGTTTCCTTAACTCACTGTGTGTGGTCTTGCTTCTCTACCTCTCCCTACTCTGTTTTGTTTTACTTTTTCTTGGTTTCTTGACTTCCACCATGCTTCAAAATGCCACCTCATTCATAAAGCTTTCTATGAGCCAAACCACCAGTTAGGATCACTTAGTGCTTTCTTGAATCTCCATTGTAGTTTAGCATGTTCTGCTTTTACTAAACTGTGAAATAATAAGAAATGTATATAAATCTATGTATCTGTGTGTCTGTCGATCTCTCTATATTCTGCCCCAAGTTCCCGACATATAGCTCCTAAGCCCTTTGTAATTTCTTGAGTGATGGAAGCCTTTGACACCAAGTTCTTAAATCCTTTGGAATTTTCTGAATGATGGGATGTGACATCTGGAGGGGAGCTGGTCACCAGAAAGGCCAAGTCATGAAGGTTTCAGCCCCACCCTCCATTTTCTGGAGAGGGGCTGGAAATGGAGTTAATAATGAATTATGCATAAGTGATGGAGCTTCCATAAAATTTCCAATAGTACAGAGTTTGGGGAGCTTCCGGGTTGATGAACATCTGGTGGTGCTGGGAGAGTGGCTTCCCTGGTAAAGGCATGGAAGCTCCATGCCCCTTCCCAAATACCTTGCCCTGTGCGTCTCGTTCATCTGGCTGTTCTTAATTTATATCCTTTTATAATAAACTGGTAATCTCATAAATAAAATGCTTCCCTGTGTTCTGTGAGCCACTCTAGGAAATTAACAGGACTCCAGGAGGGATGCATGGGAACCTCCAATTTATAGCCAGAAGGTCAGAAGAACAGGGGACACCCTGGACTTGTGGTTGGTACCTGAAATGAAGCGGGGGTGGTCTTGTGCGCCTGAGCCATTAACCTGTGGGATCTGATAGTAACTTGAGGTAGATAGAATCAGAACTGGATTGAATTGGAGGACACCTATCAGGTGTTGCAGAATTGCTCGGTGTGTGGAAGACCCACACGTATGTTGTCAGAAGTGTTTTGTGTAGAGTAAAGGAGAAAGAGAGAATTTTTCCAATACGCAAACAAACAACATCAACAACAAAACACCTAAATCATACAACTATACAAATTATGGAAGGTATTTTATTGCTATCTCTAGCCAAGAAGCCACTGTACTGCAGGCACCTTGAAGTCAGAATTTGTGCTTTACTTTGTTGTGCTTCTTTGTCCCCACATCTCTAAGAATTACCATATTGTGTTGCAGAAAGCATAGGTGTAGTAAAGTTTGCTGAATTGAATAGAATCACTAGAAATATTTTAAAGTGAGCTATTCCAGTTTTCTCTGGAATCAAAGCTGCCATTTTCTTTTCTCATTGTATTAGTTCACTAAGTTCAGGACATGCTGTGAATTGTAGTTTGGTAGGTGGCGTGTCTCTGAACAGAGCACGTGGCCTTGGGTTCACATTGGCACTTGGAGTTGGCAAAACCTAAAGATGCCAGACTGTACTTTTCTTCCTGCGGTGCCAGCTGAGGGTTTGATGTTGGATTTCTAAGCTGAGCCAGAGAAGTAGGGGGAATAACTGCCAACCATCTGATACTGTAGCGATTGAGGCCACATGGAAGCTTGCCTTAAAAAGTCAAACCGTGTCAATGTGAGCTATCTTGAATGTCTGCTTTGGAGAAATTACATTATTATTAAAGATAGAAACATTGTATTGCACTTTCAAAAATAACCTGGAAGGTGGGATCAGGAACACAATTGTCGAAATGTTGATCCTGGAGTAGAAGTAGCAGAAAATAATAATAGTACCTGTTTTTAATTTCCATCAAAGATCCTAAAATCTGCAGCTGAAATTTTTAAAAAGAATATTAAGGTGGCTCTGAAGACTGATATTTGCATAGGTCCAAAAGGCTAATTTGTTATAAAAGTAGGGAAACTTTTAAAAATAAGTGAAATTATCCCACAATTACTTTCCCCAGAATTTTTCCCTGAATTTTTACTTTTTAAAACATTTAGACTTTCCATAGTATTTAAAGGGAGGCTGAAGATGTGGCATTCACAACAGTTTGGTGGTGACGGAAACTTTAAGATTAAAAAGACAAGAAGTAGCCTATAGCACAGAAATACTGAAGGGATGTCCTTAAGAGATCAAAATATCGGACAATAAAAACTATGAGAACCACAGATAACAAACACTCAGCCAGTCACCGTAGCCCATTAAAAAGTGATTACAGAATCACAGTCAAGGACGCACTTTGACTAAGTGGCAGCTTTATAAGTTTCCGAACAGTTATCTTCCTAATCATTGCCATGGCCTACTTGTTGGAAGAAGTGATCAATGTTGACTCACAGTGTGTCTAATGTCCAAGAGTAATGGAAGTAAGGATAGTCAATATTCCCTAATGAGGAATTATAAAGTAAGCTGTTCAAAATTTCAAGATTTTTCTTATCAACACACAAGGCAAACATCCTATTTATGGCTTTGATATTTTGGGTGAGAACTCTAGAGGAATCCAACAGAAGAAATAGACCTGGATTTTCTCTGCACCTTCTCCCAGCTCTTCATTCATGTGTAATTATCTTCCTCTTTAAATTACCTTGAATACTGTTTTAATCTTCAATACTTTCTATTGAAGGAGCCTTGTGCTTCAGAGAGAGAGAGTATGCTGGCTGCTTATTTAAATAGGATTATGTGATCTAAATAGGCACTCAATCAATGCTCTTTGTCATTAGTAATAATTACCTAGAGATCCTATCAGCGTAATAAGCTGTATGGGAAAGAATGGATTGTTTCTTCCTGTCAGACACTAAATTCTTTTTCTCATTATTAAACATTTATTTAGTGGCTATTATATGGCAGGCATTGTGCCAGATTCTAGGGATACAGAAGATGAACACTAAATTCTTATCTCCCAGGAGCTTACACTCTCGAAGAGGGTGGCAAGCACGGTAATGAAGAAGTCTGTATGAGCAGAGAGACAAAGTTTGAGTTTTGAAAGCATTTTGGAGAAACAAGTAAGTAAAGCCAGCTTTCTTTTTTATGCTATTTTCTTCTCACGTTTTAAAATTTCATGTTTATTTCACAACTTCTTGATTATAAAAATCTGCCTCAGTTTTATGGGATCATTTACGAAGAGTTGAAAAGACACAAGGAAGCTAGCTCTTCACTTGGGTACAACTTCACATGTAGGGATACACAGAGTGGAATAAGTACATCTTGTGGGCTATACCTCAGATTTATAAGTTTAGAATGTAGAGAAAGCTGAAAGAGAGAGTGATTAACACTAGAGAAACTCAAAAATATTTAAGGCAGAGTGCCTACTAACTCAATATGGGAGCATTTTTTGCAGCCACCAGAATACTAGATGGTCCCTCATCTCCAACTTACTGTTCTCCCGATAATAGAACATCTTAGAGATCAACTGGCAACAAAAGCGAGTGGGTACAGTGAATATGGAAAGAGAGCAAAGAGAGGTGACTAGTCATAAGGTATATTTTATCCTGGCAACAAAGAAATCTTATATATTGCTTCTGCCTCAGAACAGAAAGTTCTCCTTTAATTCCAGAATGATTGTCATCTTCAAATTTAGTACTTCTTATGTACCTGGGTTAAAAACTGACAGATTCTCCAATCTCTGACTCCGTTTTCCTAATTAATATTAAATCCTGCTCTAGGAGATTGTGCTCTCAAGGAAGGTGACAGGTATGTTAATAAAGAAGTCTACAGGGAAGAGCCAAAGGGATGAGTTTCAAGAGAGTTTAGTAGAAACAAATAAACACTGCCATTCTGATAAATCCCCTTACATTGACATTTTTTTCTTCAGACTGTTTGCAGTACAACTGATTATCTTTATGACAAACTCCATCCATTTTTAGAATTAAGCTACAGAATCATTTATTATTATGATTAGGCCAAAAAGTAGTGATAACTAGAATGCCAGAATCACTCTGATGGGAGCTTTTTCTTCACCTATTTCCGGTCTGCTCTTTAGGTTGGATTATTTCCACAAGTCGCTCATTACATTTGGTAGCTATTGTTCTTCATTTCACTCTTGAATTTGTCAAAGTTCTAGGAATGCCTTATTTTCAGCACTTGGGTTTTATGACAATGATATATGTTATATTGGCATTACTCTCATTTTGTTTATATTTACTATATGCATATCTGCCACAGTGGAACCAGCTTGAGTTTGGAGTATATTTTGTGTGATTTTCTGCTATTCTTTGGCATGATATAAATTGATACATTAATTTAAAAGTAGGCGTTGAAATAAGGTTTATTTGAGTGACATGGAATGTAATAAAATCTGAATTGCTTTAAAGTGAGCATTAGGTCTATTCCTGCTTTGGTCTCAACACGATATGTAAACTTGGACAAGTCCCTACAATTCTCTAGGTTTTGGTATTTTTTTTCCTATAAAATAGGAGAGCCTAGATTGTCTCTAAGCTATCTCTCAGTAGCAAAAATATAGTCTAAATTCTATTACTAACCACATTATGATGCTGTGGGGCAAATAAAGTATGGGGTAGGAGCATCAGTAGATTTCTTGGAGAGACAAGAGCTAGAGAACTCTGGGCTTAATTAAAGGCCTGGGTAATGTGAAGACACCGAGATCAGGCTGAGCATAGACACAAAGAAGGCATACAAATTAAAGACTTCTTGTTGGTATTGTGAGAGATAAAGATAATACATTTTAAGTTTTCACTAAAACTTTGTAACAGGACTCCAGGAGAGAGCTATTCCAGTTTTCTTATCAATAGCTACTTTAAATGTGAATGGACTAAATGTTCCAATCAAAAGGCATAGGGTGGCTGATTGCATAATAAAAGAAGACCCATATATATGCTGCATAGAAGAGACACACTTCAGACCTAAGGACACTCAGTAACTGAAAGTGAGGAGATAGAAAAGGTACTCCATGCAAATGGCAATGAAAAGAAAGCTGGGGCAGCAATACTTATATCAGACAAAATAGACTTTAAAACAAAAACTGCAACAAGGGACAAAGAAGGAACCACTACATAATGATAAAGGGACTAATCCAACAAGAGGAGAGGATATAAAACTTGAAAATATCTATGGCACCCAACATATAAGCACCTAAATATTTTTAATGTGTTAAAATGTCCATACTTCCTAAAGCAATCTACAGATTCAATGCGATCCCATCAAAGTTCCAATGACATTTTTCACAGAAATAGAACAAAGAATCCTAAAATTTATATGGATTATCAAAAGACCCCGAATAGCCAATGGAATCCTGAGAAAAAACAACAAAGCTGCAGGTACCAACTCCCTGATTTCAAAATATACTACAAAACTGTAGTAATCAAAACAGCATGGTACTGGCACAAAAACAGACACATGGATCAATGGAACAGACTACAGAGCCGAGAAATAAATGCACACATCTATGGACAGCTAATTTTCAACAAGGGAGCCAAGAACATGCAATGAGAAAGGAAAGTCTCTTCAATAAATGGTGTTGGGAAAACTGGACAGCCACAAGCAAATGAATGAAAGAAGACCATTATCTTATACTATACTCAAAAGTTAACTCAAAATGGATTAAAGACTTGAATGCAAGACCTGAAACTATAAAATTTTTAAAAGAAAACACAGGAAGTATACTCTTTGACATCAGTCTTAGCAGCATGTTTTCAAGGACCGTGTCTGACTGGGCAAGGGAAACAATAGAAAAATAAACAAATGGGACTACATCAAAGTAAAAAGCTTCTGCACAGCAAAAGAAACCATCAACATAAGGAAAAGATGACCTAACAGTTGGGAGAAGATATTTGCAAATCATATATTTGATAAAGGGTTGATATCCAAAATATGTAAAGAACTTATACCTGTCAAAACACAAAATTAAAAAAAATGGGCAAAAGATCTGAACAGACATTTCTCCAAAGAAGATATACAGATGGCCAACAGGCACAGGAAAAGATGTTTGACATCACTAACTATCAGGGAAATGCAAATCAAAACTACAATGAGATATTACCACACTCTGGTCAGAATGGCTATAATTAACAAGACAGGAAATAAGTGTTGGAGAGGATGTGGAGAAAAGGAAACTCTTGTACACTGCTGGTGGGAGTGCAAACTGGTGCAGCCACTATGGAAAACAGTATGGGATTCCTCATAAAATTAAGAATAGAGCTACTGTATGATCCAGCTATTCCACTACTGGGTATTTATCTAAAGAATATGAAAACATGAATGTGTAAAGATATATACATCCTGATGTTCTTTGCATTATTCACAATAGCCAAGACTTGGAAGCAACCTAGGTGCCCATCAAGGGATGAATGGATAAAGAAGATGTGGTATATATACACAATGGAATGCTACTCAACCATGAAAAAGGATGAAATCTTGCCAATAGCATCAGCATGGATGGACCTTGAGGGTATTATGCTAATCGAAATAAGTTAGTGGGAGAAAGTCAAATACCATATGATCTTACTCATAAATAGAAGATAAAAAGAACAACAAACACACAGAGACAGATTTTGGATTGGTGGTTACCAGAGGGGAAGTAGGGAGGGAGAAGGGCGAAAGGGATGATTAGGCACATGCGTATGATGATAGATCGTAATTAGTCTTTGGGTGGTGAACGTGAGGTAATCTACACAGAAATCTAAATATAATGAGGCACAACTGGAATTTACATAATGTTATATAAACAAATGTTATCTCAATAAAAAAATTGAACCACAATAAATAGCTTATTGGAGACTCCTTCTATTATCTGAAGAAAAGTCTTCAAATGTAAGGTCAAAGTCCTTTGTTTAATGAAAATAGATCCAGTCATGATTAGAGATAAGTGTGAAGTCAGGTAAGATAAAAAATTATTTACTTAGCCTTTTGTTCAAATTATCTCTTAGGCTTAATTATAGTAATTTGTAGACAGAACATTTATAGATTTGACTCAGTGTGACTTAGAACAGACTTCTACATAAATTTTAAAATTGTTCAATTACACTAAAACTTTTGTTGGCCTAGTTGTCCCTAATTAGGAGAAAAGTAATGAAGTACTTGATACTCTTAGTATTAATTCTTCCCACTAGAGAGTGTCAGTCTCTAAGATTGAATGAGGTTATGAGTGTTTGATGTTTATCTGTAGGGAAAGGAGCAGATGACAATGATGCATGAATAGGTGTTTGTTTCTTTACAGAAAACATAGGGTTTACTTCATTATGAGGTGTGAATTAAAACTGAAGGGGACAAAATAATATAACTGAAGAAAAAATAATATATTAGTATTTGGCTTTATGTTTTCAAGGAAATATTTACAAAAATGTGTTTCTAGAATCGAAAATCCCTCAATTGGTCACTCTGTAGTTAGAAAAATCTTTACCAATGTTTTTGCCACTAATATTTTGACCCAAGCTCAGTCTAAACCTTTTGTTTCATATTAAGGGGGCATAAAGAACAAAATAAATATAGCCAACTACATGAAGCAGGACCTTCCTAGCCCAGAAAGCCTTAAAAATTAGAAAGAGGCTATTTGTCTAAACCATGACTCTCAAGGGAGCAGACCTTACGGGTGTGTACACTTGAGCTGAGGACAGAAAGTTGTGGCTATAACAAGTGCTTAGGAATTACACGTAACTGAAAGCTTATTTTTAAGTAAGAAAAAATACAAATGCAAGTCTGGAGAGCTTACATGAGGACATACTACTGATGTAAGAAGTTTCTATTGCTTACAAACTAAGAGTTAAAATAACTATTAACAATAGGATAAAATTAGTGGAGTTAGGCCTTGTTACATATAAATTAGTAATACAGGTAAAGTAAGGTTGAAAATTTTATGGCTTCCTCCTATATCCTTCATTGAATGAGAGAGAAAATAAGTATTACAAGTTTTATAGAGTCGGTCAATAAGAAGGAAAAATATACCTCAAGTTTCTCCAGTTCTCACCTTTACAACTCTGCAACTACCCGGCCCATGGCATCACCATTCTTCATCATGGCGCTGCCATAGCCTCCTAATTAGTGGCTCCCTCCATCAATGATGCCTTATAGTCTGTTCTCCAGACAGAAGCAGGGGGGGAATTTCCTGAATGGCAGAGTGAATGAGGATATCCATAAATCTACTTCATAAAGGCAATAAAAATACTGGTACTATTGTGAAAATCAGAACTCTGCTCTGACTTGACAGAAAGTGATGGCAGAGGGACTTTTTTGGATGTGATTAAGGTAAGGACATTAAAATGGAGAGGTTACCCAACATAATCATGTGAGTCCTTAAAAGTGGAGAACGTTTTCTTGTTCTGGTCAGAAAGAGGTGTGATTATGGAAGAAAGGCACGGAGATATGCAAACCCATTGCTGGACTTGAAGATGGACAAAGGGGACCATGGGCCAAGGAATATGGGCTGCCTCTAGAAGATGGGAGAATGTAAAGTGATGGATTCTATCCTAGAGTCTTCAGAAGGGACTGCGTCTCTACTGACACTTTGGTTTTAGCCCAGTGAAACCCATGTCAGGCTTCTGAACTATGGAACTGTAGGAGAATACATCTGTGTTGTTTTAAGCCACTAAGTTTATGGTAATTTTTCACGGCAGCAATAGAAGTCTATGTCCTTGTGTACACTGTCAACTTCTTTGCCTCTCTCTCACGTGTGTTTGTCTGGCTAAACTACACCCTGGCTAAACCCAACTCTGTGCCTGTACCCACGTATTTGAAAACAACTGAAGGGCAGGGTCAGTAAACCCAGTGGCGTAGTGGTTAAGTTCACACGCTCCACCTTGGCGGCCCAGGATTTGTAGGTTCGAGTCCTGAGCATGGACCTAGCACCACTCGTCAAGCCATGCTGTGGCAGAATCCCATGTAAAATAGAGGGAGATTGACACAGATGTTAGCTCAGTGCCAATCTGCGTCACAAAAAAAAGTTAAAAACAACCTACCAAACTGCAGGAGATCATAAAAACTGCCAGCTAGTCTGCCTTTAAATTCATGATCATAAACCTCAACTGAACCTTGAGAGGTGCCCAGCAATAGTTTCTTATTCCATTCTATCTTCCATTGTCCTAATGGCAATTTCACACATTCTCCTTTTGTCAGCTCGTTCCTAGATGTCCCACTTCCTTAGCTTATAATTATTTTTCTATGTTACTGAGAAAATAGAAGCAAAAGAAAAGAACATCTACAAGCCTCCACCAAACCCATCTGTACTTAGCTCCATCAATGTTCATATTCCTTTTTGCCTTGTTTTTTATGGCTGTGCTTCTATGCTTTTTATTTAGAACTGGAGCATCTGCTTGTTCATTAGATTTCCTCACCTATCAATTATCCAAGGCAAGTACTTTTATCAATGTTTTCCCCTTCTACCTTCAAAATCCATCCAGAATCTAATTACTTCTCACTACTCCATTCCTGCTACTTAGTACAAGGCGTTTACACTCTTGTCCCCCTAAAGTCTATTCTCTACTTAGAAGCCAGAGTGAGAATGTTAAAATATAAGTCGTCTCGTGAACTGTATTGTCAGTTACTCAATCTCCTAGATTATTTCCATCAACATGGAAATATGCCTCCCACCTACAAAATCTCCCTTTCCTGACTCTACTTCTTTTGCCAGGACATGTACTATTTCTATCCTTTTTACAGAGATAATTATTGAAAAGGAAATAAATTATGATGATCTTAAATTTATTTCCTTCCATTTTCTATCAGGTTTCCATCCTACCAGGCCACCGAGCATGGTCTTGTCAAGGTTACCAATGACTTCCATGTTGTTAATCTAGTGGTCAATTTTCAGTTCTGTATTACTTAAACTTTCAGCGGCATAGAACAAACTTAATACGTATTTTTTCACTTAACTTCCAGGATGGCTTGTTTGCCTCTTTTCCCTCTAGCTCATTGGCCAAATTTGCTCCTTCCTCTTGTCTCTCTGCATTCTACGATTTGGATTGTTCAGAGCTTAGTCCTTGGAGCTCTTCTCTTTTTTATTTTTATCCACTTCCTTTGTGAGTACCTATAAACCCTTGGCTTTAAATACCCTCTATATGCTGATGACTTCCATGACTCCCACATTTACAGCTCCAGCCAAGACCTCCACCCTGAACTCCAGAATCATATACCAAACTAGCTACTGGACAACCACACTTGGATGTCTAATGGGCATCTCCAACTCAATATGTCAAAAACTGAGGTCCTGGAGTCACACACTTCTTAAACCTGCTTGTACCCAGCCTTCCCCATAGCAGTAAATGACAACTTTATCTTCCATTTTCTCAGGATAAAAAACTTGTAGTCATTTTACTGCTTTCTTTTATATGCCACCTCCAATATGTTGTCATATCTTGTCAACTCTGTCTCAAAATCCATCCAGAGTCTACTACTTGACACTACTTCCATTGTTACTACTTTGTCCAAGTAATTATTATATCTTACCTTGATGACGGCAATGTTCTCTTACCTAACTCATCACCCTGATTTCATGCCTGTCCTAAAGCATATTGTCAACTCAGAAATCAGAATGAGACTCTTAACACATGTCAATTCATGTTACCCCCTTCTTCAAAACCCTAAAAGCCATCCAGTCTTAGTTAGATAAGAGACACAGTTCTTACAATGACCTATAGTGTCTACTTACTTCTTTGACCTGATCTCCCACAAATCTGCCCCTTGCTCACTCCACACCATGCTTGTAGATCTTCTTGATGCTTCTTGAACATGGCAGGTGTTCTTCCACCTTTGCATTCCCTATTTCAATTTGCAGTCACTATTCCATCTGCCTGGAATGCTCTTCCTTCAGATGGCAAGTAATTTACTTCAAAACCCTTCCTTCAGTTCATTTTTTAAATATCACCCCCTCACTGAGACCTTCCCTGGCTATTGTGTTGAAAGTTGCCACCTCTTCTACTGTCTGCATAAACAGTTTCTAGGTTGATTTTCTGCTTTGTCCCTTAGTGCTAATTCCTTTCTAATACATGACTTTTTTTTGAAAGATGGTCCCTGAGCTAACATCTGTTGTCAATCTTTTTTTTTCTCTTCTTCTTCTCCCCAAAGCCCCCTAGGACACAGTTGTATATTATAGCTGTAGGTCATTCTAGTTCTGCTATGTGGGACACAACCTCAGCATGGCCTGTTGAGCGGTGCCATGTCTGCACCCAGGATCTGAACCAGCGAAACCCTGGGCCAGCAAAGAGGAGCAGGTGAACTTTCTACTCGGCCATGGGGCCGGCCCTGTGACTTCTTTTTTTTTTTTTAAATAATCTTGTTTATTGTCTGTCTTCTAAAAGGTAGCTCCAATAGGAGCAGAATTTTTATCTGGGTTTTTCTTTTTTTTTTTTTTTTATAACTTTATCTCCAGGATCTATAAAAGAGCCTGGTGCCTTGTATTCTCAACAGATGTTTAATGAATAAATAAATGTAAAGCAGATGCTGCTGCTTTTTCCATTATAAGTGAGCCACACTTATACAATCATTTACTTATATATTTTTGTCAGTCTCCTCTATGATGTGAGATTTGTAAGTACAGAAAATTTGTCTTCTTCTCAGCTAGAATAGGGCCTCTTATGAAACGGCCTTCACTTCAAAGAACCAGGGCCAGAGCCTCCTTTACAATTCTGATATACTCTTAAGAAAAATACCAACATGCATAACCATTGCGGTATAATTTTCAGAGTTTGTAGACACTCCGAAGCCCATTCTTCTACTATATTGGTATCTAGAGTAGAAATGCATGATTCCTATTTCAGTGAAGGTCTTTTGCTGCATTCTGAGAGTCTGGCATCACATTTGAGAAGTTGAAAATAAAATTCTTATGATGGCTTATAATTCAACATAGGGTGAAAATAAATATTTTAATGGATTTGTGAGACATGCAAATGCTTCTCTTCAAAAACACAAAGAGATATGTGTGTGCATTGACCAAGGACATAAGAGAATCATTTTTGCCTTATGTGAATGCTAAAACCATTGTGTTAGTTTTTCTTTTTATTATGGTGGTTCAATAAAACTTTTTTGTACTAAATATTTATCTCTGTACTTCCTTGTACCTAATAAATATAATTGGAGTTTATAAAATGTTACAGATATATCCACTTGAAAATATTTTTATTGTCTAAGTATGAGATACAAATTGATTGAGAAATATTTTGTAATTTTTAGCAGTGATTAAAATTTTTGCCGTGTATCAGACAACAGATAGGAAAATGAGTTACAAACATCAAACTAATATTTCAATAAAAAAATGCATGTGAACTATATGAACTGGATTAGATTTACTTTATTATGGCTATAAATGCATAGAATAAAAGTAATTTAAAAGTAAAAAATGGTAAAAATTAGATTTTAGGTAGTTTCATATAATTTTTACTAAAAATATGAGATTCAGTTAATTAAGATGGTAAAAATTCCTCACTGAACCATATTTGCTGTCTGCTTAATTAAAACTTGTGAAAAGAGATGCTAAGGCATACACGAAAATATTGTTCGCAGATCCCATTTAAGTAAAAAGGGATTCTTGGCTACCTAGGTGCACTGGAGTTACTAATTCTACCGTCACTGTCCACACGGGCACTCATTATTGACAGTGCCTTCCCTGTGGCATGGCACTGTGTTAGGCACACATATTTATATGTAAATGTGTTATATGTGTTAGGCACACACACACATGTATATAGTGAATATTATCATCCCTGTTTTACAGACTAGAAACTGAGCCTCAGTTGGTTTTACAGCTTGTCCAAATTTATCCAGCTGGGAGTGGCACAGCTGGGAATTGAGAGCTTATGTCCTTATTGCTCTGTCTTACTGCCCAAACCTCCAAATTCCCTCCAGAGACCACTTCTGTGGTCTTTCTCTTTAGTGGATCTTGTCCGAAAGGACCTTATCTTCTAAACTGCTTTCTTTAAATAACGCTTTTTCCCATTTAGTATTAATCAGCCATACACAAGAGCCAATCAGAGCCCCTGATGAGCATGAGTTAGAGTACTGATGTAATGTCATATGTCACAATCCAAAAGTTTTGGTATTTTAGTCATTTTGTGCAGTATTTTTCAGGATAAAGGTGTAATTCTCTTTGGGCTTTTGAAATAATAGAGCCTGAGAGTCCCCACTACTTTCATGGCCCTCTGAACATGTCTCTAGAAAACTATGACATATGCTAAAATTAATCAGTGTTGCCTTTTGTGCTCTGAATTTGGAGCCTGCAGGACAAGACTCCCATCCAGCTGCTCCAGCACCGTCCGACCCTCAAGTCATTTGTTCATTCAGTAAATATTTCTGTGCTTGCCATGTGCTAGCCCCTGGGCTGATACAGGAAACATAATAATGAGCACATCAGACCCTTGCTGTCAGAATAGTTAAAGATCAGTGTGGCTGCGATTCTCAAATCAAATAATGACACAAAATATACAATTGCATACTGTCACGTACTATGAAAGAAAAATCTGGGACAATAGACCATAGGGGTACCTACCCTAGTCTGTGAGGACAGTGAACTCTTCCCTAAACAAGGGTTGTATTTAGGATATATTAACTGACAGTGTGCTAATCTGGGGGGAGGACTGGCAGGCTGAGCTGCTGAGGCTGGAAGGAGAACGGACATCTAAGAAGAGTAGCATGAATAGAATGTAGAGGCAAAGGGAAAAGTGGCATACAATGAAATGAAAGAGGTAGACGGGGCCTTATAGGCTAGTTTAAAATTATTGAAACTTACACCAAAAGCAATGCAAAGACACGGAATGGTTTTAAGTAGAAGAATAACCTGAGCACGTTGGCATTTTTGTAAAACTGTCCTTTACTTATCCTCCAAAGTGTGTTTTTCCACTAAGCAGATTAAAAAGAGAATTTGACCAAAAGGATTTGATTCAAACAGCCAAGCCACATTAAGGCAAAGGAGAGTAGTGGTTAGTATAGATTGTCCCCGTCATTACTGGGTTCAAAATAAACTTTAATTTTTAACATTCCATAAAAATGTGAATAAATGTACCCTTGTACATTTGCATAATTACAAGCACATTCCAAGTATCTTGAGAGAATTTCTAATTTAAGTACAATGCCATCTATGTTTGGTGCTGCATTTCTGAGTGGGATGCTTTTGCACATTTCCCATAATGAATTTCAGAGCCTTGGTTGGGATCTTGTTCTCATATTGTTTTCCAGTCATGTGATGCCATCACTGAAAGTTTCAACTCATCGGGAAAATATGCTGCACTGTTTGAAGGGGCAGAGGGGCAAGGACAGGCGTGAATACATCCTGACACATCATTAACTTTTCCTCCTTTAAAGAAGGCCTGGTTTAATGTTGAAATGTATCAATGGAGTGAGACAAAAAAACAAAAGAATGGCTCTTCCTATTCTTATTTCTCTTCATACTCCTCTTCCTCTCTATTCAGAAGGAAAAGGGAAAACATAGTTCCATTGAAAAAGACATAATTTTATCCTGAAACATTTTATGTGGGCTAAATTTGTGACAAATATCATCAGTTGCAAGGAATGCTTAATAGTGAGATATTGTCAGTCTGATGAATTAATTCATTATGAGGTTTAAGGATATATTAACTTTCCAGGCCAAAAGAAGCTTAAGGAAGTTATTAATTAGTGGACAATCCAAAAGAGGAAAGGTTGTAGGGCCAGTGCTCACCATTTGTGAATACCTACGGGCAAACTGTGTGCCTAACAGAAGCTGTGTCAGTGGTCTCCAGGTGAAGACAGTCACAGGCCAGTCCAGACCAATAGTTCTCAGCCCTGAATACACATTAGAATTGCCTGGGGAAGTTTTAAAACATACTAATAGAGGGTCTTCTGTTGGCCAATAAATCAGCTTCTCTGAGTTTTGCCTTAAGCATCAGTATCTTTTAAAAATCTCGCCAGGCTTCAGAAATGTGGTCAAATTTAAGAATAACTGGTCCATGCTGGCCTGGTGGTGCACTGGTTAAGTTTGCACGTTCTGCTTCTGGGTGGCCCTGGGTTCACCAGTTCTGATCCTGGGTGCAGACATGGCACTGCTTGGCAAATCCATGCTGTGGTAGGCGTCCCGTGTATAAAGTAGAGGAAGATGGGCATGGATGTTAGCTCAGGGCCAGTCTTCCTCAGCAAAAGGAGGAGGATTGGCTATAGTTAGCACAGGGCTAATCTTCCTCAAAAAAAAAAAAAAAAAGAATAACTGGTCCAGAAAAAGGATCCTTTATTTTAGTTCAATTTTCTTTACCTTTGTCTCTTCTCTTTCCCAGTTGTTTTATTCCGTGTAGTCACATTATTTTCTTCAAAGCCAGACTTTACAGAATTTTTGGATGAGGGAACAAAGGAGAAAGAACAATTCATAGGTTACTAAATTCTATCATTTGCATTCTTGATTTCACCTTTCTTTATTCAGACCCCCCGTCACTAGCCTTGCCCAGGCCTCAGCCACCTCACCCAGGATTACTGAAACCATCTGCTGGTCTCCTTATTTCTGTCATTAATCAAATTTAAATATTCCTATTTAATTATATTCAAGTATGCCTTTAACTCTGCCACTCTACTGATCAAGAACCAGCATTGGTACTAATCTATCTACCGCAACAGCTTTCCTGCTCTCAAAACCTAGCCTTATGCATTTTATCCCTCCACTATCGCTCCAGTGTCACACTCTCAGTTCCAGCCGTCCTGCTCATTCTCGTCAGGGAGGATTTTCTTTTGTGCTTTCATCTCCCTTTTTCCTGGACAGACGCATCATCCCACTTCCCTTTCTCCTAAGACCTCTCTCAAGTCTCATGTCCTCCATGAAGCTGCCATTACTGCAGCCCACACTGATTGCTCCCTTTTCTGAGCTGCTATTTCTATACACCATATCATGAGGATTAGATCTCCATTATTTTCCAATAGTTCTGTAAGTACTATATCCTTCAAGATTTATTTTATATTTTTTCACAGTAGAAACCAAGTTGTATATTTTTGTAACGTCCTCTACAGCATCTCTGGACTCCAAAACTCATCGTGAATGCTCCATAAATATAATGTATAAATATTGTAATAGAATAAATAAAATCTTTGCCTCCTTGTAATTTATCTCCGTTATTCACGTAACTTTTCAGAAGTGGAGGCATAAAATCTTCCTTCGGTATCCTTCTGTGTTTGCATCGTTCTCTGCTTCTATGGCTGCTTTTACCACACTATATTGTAATGGCCTATTTGCCCGCTTCCTACACCCTCTAGATTGTGTGCTTCTGGTGGGCAGCAGCCAAGTTTCATTTGTTCTCTACCACTTTGAAGAGTTGCTCTTCTCCTGAGTGCCCTAGGCTTGTTCAGTACTCCTTGCTCTACATGTCTTTTTAATCTTCGACATCTTCTATCACAACACTTTATCATAAATACCAGTTTAACAGCTGTATCATCCAACATTTGTAATTCAATGGTTCTCAATCAAGAGTGATTTTGACCCCTGGAGGCCGTTTGTCAAAGTCTTGAGACATTCTCAGATGTCATAACGCCTAGTGGGTAGAGACCAGGGACGCTCCAAACATCCTTTAATGATTTAAAGCACACCCTTTAGTGCTTTTGTGTACCTCTAAACATTCTTTAGAACCTTTACCACCGGCAAAGAATTTCTCAGCCCGAAATGTCAGCCCAGCAATGACGGACGAGGTTCAGAAGCCCTGATGTAACCTCTGGCTACAGGCACTATGTTCATGGATGTATTGCTAGCGCTCAGCACTATTCCTGCCCATAATAGAGATGCAAGAACATTTGTTGTGTAATTGAGTGATGAAACCTAAGTAGGGAAATTAATCCTTCTGAAAAATAACATACCATGTCTATTTCATCCACCTATCCCTCCATCCCTCTGTCTATTCATTCATTGATTCATAAGTATTTATTTATCACCTCCTATGTGTCTGGAATGGGACCAGGCAACAGATGCACACTGGAGACTATATATATGTATATCTATCTATCTATCTATCTATCTATCTATCTATCTCTCTCTCTCTCTCTATCTCCTATACTTAAGGTTCTTGTATATATTAATGAATATAGACAAGTACACAGGCAATTTCACAACATTGTATGTATCCTGATAATGGGAGTGGTGGGTTTTATGAAAGCCAGCACAAAAGAAGGTCATCTAATCCAAATCTGAGGGTGAAGAAAGGCTGAATTTTCTAAGTCAAGATTTGCAGGAAGAATAAGAGTTAACAGGAAGGGGAGGTAGAGAAAGCACACACAAACAGAGCCAGAAGCTAAAGACAACATTCCACATTCCCAGAGTTATAAGCAATTCAGAATGGCTCAAGTACAGAGTGCGACCACGTCCTAGAAAGTAATGGATCTTGAATAATAGATGTGAGTCACATTAAGAAGTTTGGAGGGGCCAGCCCTGTGGCTAAGTCCACGTGCTCTGCTTCAGCAGCCCAGGGTTTTGCCGGTTTAAATCCTGGGCGCAGACCTAGCACCACTGATTAAGCCATGCTGAGGTGGCGTCCCGCATAGCAGAACTAGCAGGACCTACAATTAGGATATACAACTATGTACACGGGCGCTCTGGGGAGAGGAAGAAAAAAAAAGAAGCTTGGCAATAGATGTTAACTCTTTAGCAAAAAAAAGAAGTTTGGACTTTATTCTGATAGCATTATAGTATTCTAAGCAGAGTTACACAATAACATAAATGTAATGGGGCTGGCCGGTGGTGCAGCAGTTAAGTGTGCACGTTCTGCTTGGGCGGCCTAGGGTTCGCTGGTTTGGATCCTGGGTGTGGACATGGCACTACTTGGCACATCATGCAGTGGTAAGTGTCCCACATATATAAAGTAGAGGAAGATGGGCACAGATGTTAGCTCAGGGCCAGTCTTCCTCAGCAAAAAGAGGAGGATTGGTGGCAGATGTTAGCTCAGGACTAATCTTCCTCAAGATAAATAAATAAATAAATAAAAAGTAAGATATTATTGTTATTTTTGTTATTACTATAAGTGTTATTACTATTCCTTGAAAGAAGTTGAAGTGAGGACAAGAAAATTGAAAATAAAATAAAAATCCTCAATAGGATTTATTTAAAATCAAAAAGTTCAAGCATTCCTAAATGCTAATAAGTGTCATTTTACTTTGGCCCTATTTCTGTCCCACTCCTGCATTTCACACAATTTTATTTGTCTGTCTTTAAAGAGCTGCCTCTATGTGCTTTATTGGGCAAATGATGCTTGACTGTGTAACTTTCCACAATCACAACCTCCAGGAAATCATCCCCCGTGGGAAAATGGCAGATATGATAATCTAACTTAATTTGATTATACCTTATCAATGGGGAGGAAAAAAGTCTTAAAAATAGAAGTGAGTGCTCCAGCATTCAGGTAGTAGGGTGAAAGTTCAAGGCAGAAGTTATTTACAAAGTCTCTGCTGATCCAATGTCGGACTCCCCCTTGAAGTCTACAGTGGAAGCTACAAGATCCTTTTTTTGAGGAGTTTAATTTTAGTTCAATTCTGTTCTTGTGAAAGTTGAATTAAAATCTCCTCAGCAGTTTTAACAATCCGTTGGTTTCCCATCTCTAACTCTCATTCTCAGAGGTCTGAAAATATAATTAAACAAACATTACCTTTCACACACCACTTCACAGTTTACCAAACGCTTTAATCTGTATTATGATAACAAAATGCTGGAGGCTGGGTTTTCACCAAGTTTCACTCAGTCACCAGGTTCTTTTCTTTGGTAAAGAACTTCGCACGGTGAACAGGAGAAAACATATGATCAATGCAATTCAAATAGCCAGCAACTAGACATTCTCACTCTTACTCAAGTATTCATTTTCAAAATTTACAGTTTGTTTGATTTTTAATTATGTCTATCCAAAGCACATAGTAATATTTAATCACGAAGGCAGCATTGTCTTTCTTGCTCTATCTTTTGGCCTCCATGATTGACATCATTTTAAACTTAAGAGCTCAGAACAAATTCATTTTCATAGATATTCATGAATAGGAGAATCTATCATTCAAGTGTATTTGTTAAGACAATGTACTAGTGAGACCTGTAGGATTGTTTTTTAAAAGCAAGCAATAAATTTGTTGACGAAAATAATCCATAACCAATCTATAAATGAAAATTTGGGTGAGTTTATTCTGAGCTGAAATCTGAGGACCATGGCCCAGGGCCTTTCTTCCCGAAGGAAGAAAGGGCACCAAAGATGTGAGGTGCACAGAGTGGTTATATACTCCCAAGCAGGACGTTTCACATATGGTTGAAATGTCCCTCCCACAATAGTCACAAGATTGCCCTGTCAGCACAGTGCTTGATGGACACAGCAGGTAGTGGGTCTGCTATCTCGGTGGGCGCTGCAGGAAGCAACTCTATTGTCTCAAGCTGAGTGGTCACAGGTGAGTGCAGCAATCAGTTTCTAGCCTAAGGAAAGATGCTTAATCCTTAAGGAAATGCCAACTTTGGGAGGGGGAGGGAAGTTGCACCTTAATCTCAAGGGCCTTTGTTCTTGCCATAGGGAATATCTAAAGCAGATATACAATGCATGCTCAACAGCCACAGTCAGGCCCTTTTGGAAAGACAAGGTCAGGCTGAATTAGGTTTACACCAAATGGCTTCCTCATATTCTCCAATATATCCTATTCCTTGCCATTTTTATTTGTCAAATTATTGTAGTTTCAAGTAAAAAATACTTTAGACAAGTAATTAAAGAAAATGAATGTATTGTTTTCTTGGTGAAATGGGCATATTTTTCTGATTAATTATTTGGAAACTGTAATAGAGAAGCATATTGTTTTGAAAAATAATGGCACAGGTAAAAGCAATAACAAACAAAATTTTCATTAGGAAGGCAAGGACAACCAGCAGCAGAGGAAAACTATAAAGACAGTCATCGTGTTTGGGAATAATCCATTTAAGAAGCAGAAGTTGCTGACACATCTCTTCAAAAGGATGTGTATCTAATATATTTGGAGGCTGAAAAAACTTGCAGCAAAATGAATTAGCTGTAGGGTGTATTTAAGTCTCACACACCTGCCTTGATACTGTGGAGGACTGGCATTGGCCACCCCAAGATATGTCTCTTTGGCATGAGGATTATTTGGGGCTGGTTACTTTTAATAAACTGGGACAGGGAAGGAGGCTCTGAGGAGTGGAACTTGCTTACCCTTTGTTGAGAGACATTTACATTTGTAAAGGAAATCTCCATCTGTAAAGATATCTCCCTCTCTGTACCAGGAAGAAGGGCTGACCTTATCTCTAGAAACTCTTAATCAATGCCAAAGGCAAGGACTTAAATCTGCATTTGTTTACTGTACTTGTGTGGTAATCTCCCATGATCGAGTCCCCCTCCACCCCCAACATCCTCCTTTGTCGTTAGCTGAAGATGGTATTTAAGATGGGGGTTTCAGTCATTTTGGCGAGTTGCTCAGCTTGCCTGAGCCTCTCCCGTGTATACATGTCATAAAGCTTTGTTTAATTTTCTCCTGTTATTCTGTCTCATGTGAATTTAATTCGTTCTCCGGCCAGAAGAACCCCACAGTGGGTAGAGGAAATGTCTTCCTCCCTTACAATACCATGTATATAATTGGAGCATCTTTTCTAAAATACATTATTTTTTTCTCCCAAATTTTTGAGGATAAAATTTTTGCCTTGAGAGTATTTTTTTAAAATAAATTTTATATTTTAGAACAGTTTTTGATTTACAAAAAATTGTGATGTTAATACAGAGATTTCCCATACACCCTACACTATTTCTCCACTTGTTAAAAATCTTATATTAGTATGTTACATTTGTTAAAATTAATGTTGACACATTATTATTAACTAAAGACACTACTTTATTCAGATCTCCTTAGTTTTTAACCCAATGGGCTTTTTCTCTTCCAGAATCTCATTGAGTATATTACATTTCATTTAGTTGTCACGTTCCCTTAGGCACCACTTGTCTGTGACAATCTCTCACATTTTCCCTGTTTTTGCAGCTTTGTTTTGAAGGGTAGTGGTCAGGTATTTTATAGAATGTTCCTCAATTGGGATTTATCTGATAATTTTCTTATGATTAGATTGGAATTGTGGGGTTTTGAGAGGAAGACCACAGAGGTGAAATGCCATTTTCATCATATCATAGTGAAGGTACATACTATCAACATACATGACTTATCTTGATCATGTAGGGGAGGAAGACATTTCCTCTACCCACCCTGGGTCCTTCTGGCTGGACAATGAATTAAATTCACATGAGACAGAATAACAGGATAAAATTAAACAAAGCTTTATAACATGTATACATGGGAGAGGCTCAGGCAAACTGAGCAACTCATCAAACTGGCAGAGGCGCTCACCTTAAATACTATCCTCAGCTAAAGACAAAGGAGGATGTTGGGGTTGGGGGCATCAGTTATGGGAGATTACCAGAAAAGCACAGTAAACAAGAGTGAGGTTATTATGCAGATTTAAGTCCTTGCCTTCGGTGCTAATAAGAGTTTCTAGAGATAAGGTCATCCCCTCTTCTTCCTGATACAGAGAGGGAGACACCTTTACAGATGGAGATTTCCTTTACAAATGTAAATGTCTCTTAACAAAGGGTAACTTCTGCTTCTCAGAGTTTTTCTTATGCCTGCAGTTTTGAAAAAAGGAGCCAGCCGAAAATAATCCTCACACCAAAGAGACGTATCTTGGGGTAGCCAATTCCAGTCCCCCACAATCATCTGCTGAAATAATGCTTGTCAATTTTCTCTGCTGTAAAGCTATCCTTTGTTTCCCCTTTGCCTATAGTACACTTTGGAAATGAGTCACCATACACAACTCACACTTAAGAAGTGAAAATTATGCTTTATTTCTTTGAAGGCAGAGTATTCACATAAATTGTTTGGCATTCTTCTGCATTGGAGATTTCTATTCTCTCCCATTTAAAAAATTTATTCAATTTTTATATCAATAGGGACGCATGAATATTTGTTTAATACTTTGGGTTATAATTCAGTAATACTTCATTTATTTTCTTGCTCAAATTACTTCAGCTTTGGCCATTAGCGGCTCTTTCAGGTAGTTCCTGTGTCCCTTTGGCCTAACTCCATCATTGTGGTTTACTTTTTCTTTTTGAGTACTTATTATCTGACACTACCAGGTGCTATAGTCTCATCTCTTTATTTTCTGTCCCATTACTAGAATAAACCATTTCTCTATAGATCCTGGTTTCTTTAATTGGAGGACGGTATTAGAAACAAAGATCTGGGTGCCAGGTGTGCTCGTTGCTACTGGGGTTTCACTGCTTCTAGGCCTTGTCAGCTCATGGAGTAAAGAAATACATTGTGTATACTCACCTATGTATATACACATATCTGTAAATATTTCTATATGCAACCATCTCTACCTATATTAAGCTAGACATGAGTTTGTACTAATGTCTCCAACTCTAATTCATTGCCACATGGATCGTTCTACCTGCTTCCTCCTGCTTATCTGTAATCTCTTTCTCTAAAAGTGAGAAACTGGCTTACACCATCTACCATCCATTTATTTAAATTTTCAATTCTAGTGTACATGTGGAGTGGTATCAGAATTGCTAACCCATACCCCTATGGAGATCAACTTTATCAACTAGATGTAATGCTTACACGCAGTTTCTTCTGCCTTTAGTCTTACAGATTCCACTCATCTCCAAAGTTACTTAGTACCTTTTACCTCCACCCACTTCAGTGAGGTTGTTTCATATATTTTTAATTCTGTTATATTGTTTTGTTATTTTCTACATTTCATCCTAGGATCCCCTAACTTCCTAAATGATTTTTAAAAATTGGTGTAAATATTGGTATGTAGCTGTGCTATAAAGTTATATGAATTTTGAAAAATGGATAATATCATGTTTCCACTATTAAAGTATCATACAGAATAGTTTTACAGCCTGAAAAAATCTTCTGTGCTTCATCTATTCATTTCCCCTCCCCTGCCACCTGATCTTCTGGCAACTACTGATCTCTTTACTTTCCCTATAATTTTGCCTTTTCCAGAACATCATCTACTTGGCATCAAGCTAGTCTTATCGACTGGCTTCTTTTACTTAGCACTATTCATTTGAGATTCAACCATATATCATTGTGACTTGATAGCTCATTTCTTTTTGCCACTGCATAACATTTCATTGTATTGTTGTGTGGATGTACCACAAGTTATTTATCCAGACATGTACATCCTTACAACTTGGTTGCTTCCTGTTTTCAGCAATTATGAATGAAGCTGCTATAATCATTCATGTGGAGATTTCTGAGTGGACGTAAATTTTCAGATCAGTTTGGTAGATACCTAGGAGCATAATCTCCGAATAGGATGCTAAGATTATGTTTAGTTTTGTAAGAAACTGCCAAACTGTCTTCAAAACTGGCTGTAGCATTTGCATTCCCACCAGCAATGAATGAGAGTTGCTGTTGCTTTGCATCCTAACACACGCATGTGCGTTTTGTAAATATTGACCCCAATTGTGCTTTTTTCCTTCTATTAGTAGTGTCTTTCACAGAAGTTTTTAATTTGAATAAGTCCAGTTTATCAATTTTTTATTTTATGCATCATGTTTTTGAAGTTTTGATATTTATGTTTTTATATCAGTTTACTGACAAATAAAAATGGCAAGCAATAGGATATATTGGAGAATATGAGGAAGCCATTTGGTGTAAACCTAATTCGGCCTGACCTTGTCTTTCCAAAAGGGCCTGACTGTGGCTGTTGAGCATGCATTGTATATCTGCTTTAGATATTCCCTATGGCAAGAACAAAGGCCCTTGAGGTTAAGGTGCATCTTCCCTCCCCCTCCCAAAGTTGGCATTTCCTCAAGGATTAAGTATCTTTCCTTAGGGTAGGAACTGATTGCTGTACTCACCTGTGACCACTCAGCTCCAGACAATAGACTTGCCTCCTGCTCCGCCCACCAAGAGAGCAGACCCACCACCTGCTGTGTCCATCAAGCACTGTGCTGACAGGGCAATCTTGTGACTATTGTGGGAGGGACATTTCAACCATATGTGAAACGTCCTGTATGGGGGTACATAACCACTCTGTGTACCTCACTTCTTTGGTGCCCTTTCTTCCTTCGGGAAGAAAGGCCTCGGGCCATGGTCCTCAGATTTCAGCTCAGAATAAACTCACCCAAATTTTCATTTATAGATTGGTTATGGATTATTTTCATCAACATTACAAAAAACATGTTCTAAATTTTATTATTTGTTGATATTGTCTTTGTGGCCAAAGAATCTATTATAGAAACATTCTATTTGTTTCTGAAAAGAGGTTTGATCGCACCTTCTCCTGCTTTTACTCCTAACTGTCTGACCTTTCTTAATCACTCTCCTCAGATGCTGGGGCTCACTCCTAGGCTTCCTTATCTGTGCATTTTACTTCTCACCTTCATCCACTTAGATAAGCTTCCAAAGCCATTCGTATGCCTGCTCTCAAATTTCTTTCTCTAGTACAGATATTTCCTTATTTTCAGTCCTGTATATCCAGCTGTTTACTTACATTATCACTCATATGAGTCACAAACGTTTCAAGTTCTCTGTTTTCAATACTGAATTTTTTATATCCACTTACTACCACCACCCCTGACCCACTTAGTTGCTCAGGCCAGAAATCTTGGTATTGTCCTCCATTATTTGTCCTTTTCCTGAACTCTTACTTGAAATCCTCCAGTAAATCCTTTTACTTTAATCCATCCACATCTCTTGCTTCACGTCTGCTACCAACTCCAAGCTGCCCTTATCTCTCTTGGCCCACAGCAGTATGTGTGCTGGTTTCCCTGCTTCCATTTTTAGTCTCCTGTGCCATTTTTCATATAAAACCTCTGCTTTGTACCTTTAATGACTCCTTACTGTAGCTACCATATAATTCAAATCCTTTAACCTGGTCTCGGAGCCTATACCCCTAACCACTTATCTCAAGCTACTTCTCCTTCTTTACTCATTTCACTCCGCCCTCCTCTAAATTTTCAGTTGGCCTCCAGCTAGTTTTTTCTTTGAAGCTTTTACACATATAGTTCTATTTATCTCAAATTTTTTTTGGCCACTGTTTACTTGGCCAGATCCTAATCATTCTTCAGGTCACAGTTGATTGCAATATTTTAGAAGAGAACTTCCAGGACACACCAATATAAAATCTCTCTTGTAGGTCCTTTCACACTACTCTGACATTTTCCTAGATATTTTCTTGTATACACTTCCAAAGGTGGATTTTCCTATTCAATTACACACAAAAATGCAGATGAAAAGTAGCACATTTTCTTTTCAAGATTCATCTTAGACTTTGAAGATAGTGCCCTCACCTTATTATCTGCTTATCTGTTTTAACTAAGGTTGAGGGCTTCTCTCAGTATTACAGAATGCAATTCTTTCCCTGTTTTGTTAAAACTTTGTTAAAATTTTGATCACTGAGAACAGCAGATGCTTCCTGGAGTATTATGCAACGCTGCCTTTGTGTACTAAAATATCAAGATAAAATAGTCAATCAGGAGACACGGTGAACTTTTGTCAGGGATTCATCTATTAAGTTTAATGCTTAAAAACAAAATATTGAGACTTGACTGAGTTGTGTCACTGAAAATAAAAGGAAGCAATTACTTTCTTCCACTTCAGATCGAACTAACAGGTTTTGGTAATAATAATAATGTCTTTGTCCTTCTAATGGCTGGCCTAATGAGCCTTATTCTTCTGGTTTCAGCTTTGAGAGTGTTGTTTTCTCCTTTACTTCTGAATGAGAAGAAAGACTATGTCCAAATCAGCAGCCAGAGGACGGGGTGAATCTTGAAGCCACTCCCTCCACCTCACACTCATTCTTGTGTCTAGTTGTTTATAGCATCTGTTTGCACTTCAAATTTGACTGTTATCTGTTGTCAACTTCAGCTCCACATGAGGAAGATAGATTCCCCTTAAAATTTTTCCTTACTTTTTCCTACTTGTGTAACATCCGACTAACTGGATAAAAAGGTCGTTTTGCTGACAGCTCAGGTAAGGACATAAAATGATTTTCAGTGCATTTCTCTTTTGATCGACATTTATATTTGGTTGTAATATCTTGCTGCTTCTTCATATAGTTCCGCCAGGCACTCTCCCTGTGTCACCTTCAGGACTGTCCTAGGTGTCATTTCTTCTAGAACTCCTTCTGGAACTGTCACTGCACAGAATACTCTTTCAATACTTTTCTTCTCGTCCACGGAGCCTCTGCCCTGGCAATCTATCCTCATCTCCATGGTCAGAGGCGTTTTAGCACATACCACACCCACTCCCAGCCCCTGGAAATTTCTATCTGTCTTCCCTTCCCACCATACATCAAGTCCCAGGTCCTTATTTTATACATCAAAATACTCCTGCTAAGTAATATGTATTTCTTCTTCTTTTTCTATTTTTAAATCCAATTTTCTGGACTTATTCCCTGGAAGCCTAATGTCAGTTTTTCTTTACTCCCATCTTTGAGTTTTTTCCCCTTTCAAAGCAATGCCTGAAATGATTTTCCTCTAATGGCTGCCGAAATCTCTGACTTTCTCTCTCTCTCTCTCCTTAAATAGTGTCTAACCATATTTCACTTATTTCAGAAAATCTTTTGGGATTGATCATTAAGGAGTTAACAATGTTGCTTAGTTTATTATGCGTGTGGCTATTTCTCCCATTTTCCCCCTTTCTTTAGATTTACCTTCTTGGTAAATGTTATGCTTTATTTTGATATAGTGTACTTTTATCATCATCTTTCATATGGTAGCCACACATTTTCACTCTCCTCCTGATACACATATATTAGTAAGAATTCTTGGTTTTAAGCAACAGAAAACACTTCCGAATTAAGCCCAAAGTGAAATTTTTGATGGATATGGAGTAACTCTCAGAACCAACAACAAAATTCTGGCTTGAGATATTGACAGATACCAACAGAGGTAGGACAGCAGAAGATATGGCCACATTCACAGCCGAATAAAAGTTTGGTCAGAATATTTGCATAGTCATAGAAGGATCCAGCAACCGGACTCTCCCTGACTCCACTGTGAATTACTTCTAAATTTTGCCCAAATCTTCAGCTCCCCACCAAGATTCCTAATGTGAACACCAATTATCTGAGCATATGTTAGGTATAATCGAATAGAACTTCAATTGCACGAGGGTAAGGAGAAGCACCATCTGACTCCTTGGCTTTCTGTTTTGGAATTCAGAACACTGCCTCCTACGCACAGTGATGGAGGATTCCTCCTAAATTGCAAGAATGCTCAAATATTGGTGGTTAAAAATCCACTGTCAAAGGGATATACACATTACAGTAGCTTTCCACCTTTTGGTCACTACTTTAGATTATAGCCTAGGAAACAGGAAACATATCTGTATTATTCTTATATGCTATCATCCCAGTTTTTAGGCATGATTTTATGTTTTTGGACAATGCTATTAACATGATTCTTGCTTCAGTATGAATGCCTTTTTTATAAGGTAAGAGTAAATTTTCCTCTGTGATTTAGCATTTAACAGTGTTATATGTGCTAAGATAATAAAATAATTTTGCCTTGTTTTAAGTAGCATGTGTGTATGCTGAAAATATCTTTGGCTTCAAACATTTGTCTTACCTTTGGTGTCTGATTGATTAGAAGCTCAAAACAAAACTTGTAAGTTTATGTGTCTTTTATATTAACTTAATTACCTGGTTCTAATGTGCAATCTGCTAGATTTTATTGGCAGGGTTTATCTCAACTTCTAATGAGTCACATCTTGCACCAAGCCACACTTCAAAAAGAAAGGAACCACATAATTAAATCAGGTTTACTCCACTTAAACACATTACACTGATTAGGAAGTTTTAAATTGTATTAGTTATTTCCATTGTGCTTTACATCTATTTGAAGTGTGAATCTATTCGGGCTACGGAAGAGGAACTTAGCATGTCTTTTCAGCAAAATACATGAAAATTTTCATCAGATGGAAATTGAGTGCATATATGTGTGTATGTGCATTCTTAAACCCTGGGATTATTGAACCCTCAGATATTTAATTCAAAATATTGTATGTATACCTCTATGTTCATTAGATTCTCAAAGAGATCGTGACCAGAAAGAGATCTAGAATCACATTTCAGTGACTTATTTTGTATTGGTTTCTTACTTCTTAATAAAATAAATTTTAAGAAAGTGTCAAATCACCCTGTTATTGAAAAAAATCTTGTATATAAATGTATAAACTACTCTCTCTATCATATCACTATATCCATTTATCTTCTTTAAATTTATGTGGTGAAAGATGAGGTAAAAGTGGAATCACCATCTTAATACATGTGTAAACTAGATATATACATCCAGTAGAAATATCTTGAGGAAATTGCACATTTGAAAACATTCTCAAATTATATATAATAGGTTAAAATATTAGTAATGAAGTCTTGACTTAAAAGAGTGTGGGTTCTGTAGATTTTACAATGTAAGTAGAATAAAAAAATTCTTCCAGTATTCAAAAACTATTGCCTAATTAAGCAAAGTAGTCATTCACATCACTGGCAAACAAGTGAAGTTCTGATATACATTTTTAATGTTTCACATACATCTGACTTGTTAATGTAAAGGAAAATACCAGCCAGCATTCATATTGGAACTACACTCAGCAAGTTAATTGTTAAACATTTTAGCAGCGCATCACTGCCTGTATATAGGACAGTTGCCTTCAGTTGGCCGGACACTGTGATGCAGAGAGCCAGATCGTCAGTTCCACATCTATGTGGTCCAGTCTGCTTTGCTGTTGTGGGATGACTTTCCATGCATAGCTCTTGGCTGACCTGTTTCCCCTTTAATCACATGAAGAGATAGTAATCCAAATTCTTCATCTTTACTGGAAAAAATACACAATATATGCCTCATTGATATGAATAACTTATTACTCCAAAATCGCTGCTCTAAAATTAAACTCCCTTTTTCCCTTTTAAGCCTTTGTGTATATCAAACGAAACTGCTTTTTATACTTGATTTATATATTTAAAGATGATTAACATATTTAAAGAGCCATCTCTTCCCCGGTTCCATTGATTGTTATTGAGTTATGTTTTTACTTATATGATTACTGATTGTCTTCTTTACTGAACTATCTTGACTGTGTTCACTACTGAAACATAAACTCTGATTAAATATTATTGTTTTCTGCCCCAGATCATCTTCAGGTTCTCAAGCTAGCTATGGATTATGAGCGTTGGCAAAACCTTTAAAAAAAAGCCATAACTACAAAAGCAAACACACACACATACACACTAAACATTATTTGTAATTGTAATAATTACTTAAAAATTCACAATATTTCATAGGGATGATTTATAATTCACTTAGTATATTAAAAATCATATTTAACTTTCAACGGGTGAAATGCAACCTTTGAAATGTAGAAATCTATGGTGAGTATGTTTTCATTGAGGATCATTTGGAGTCAGCCAGTCAGAGATGGCAGTGGCAGAGTGGAGAGTGTGGTGGCAGGACAGTGAGTGGCTAGCTGTGTTTTGGCAAAGTTCAGATGTTCTCAGTGCCTGTGGAGGCAGCAGCGGACATCCGTCTGGAAAATGGCCCAGTTCTGTGCAGTCTGTGCCTTGGCTCCTGCCACAGACTTGTATTCCAGCCTTGCTGTTGATTGTCTCAGTTTCCCTACGCCATTCTCACTTTCCTGTTTAGGTTAACCAGAATCAGAGTTTGTTGATATCAAGTGTTCTAGATCAATTGATAATGAACAGAATTTTCACTTTTAAAATACTGGTATCCTGTGCCAGGTGGGAATTTTCTCTTCTATTGGGACTGTTATTCTTCCCCTTAAGATTCCTACTCATTCTCATTTTTGTCATATTAGAATTCATTTTTTAATCAACCAATGGAGTTTTGAATTAGATGTGAAGATGAGTTGGGATTCTATATCTGTGAGAGAGAAAAGCCTAGTGGGTCTCTGAACAATAAAACAACTTCACAAAATTTGGTTATCCAAAGAAGAATTTAATGTTTGTTTTCAAGCTGGACCAACAATATATTGTATATTCTAAAAGAGGGAGTGGTCACAATCTACATGTTGACCACTGCTAGGCATGAAATGGGGTTAGTTATGCAATAAAGAGTCTTATTCATTAGGACAGCTTGCATCTTTTTTATTTGTAATATCTATTGACCATCTTATGCCTTCTTTTCTAAAGATTAAAACTTTGAAAACTAAGCACTTGTTATAAATAAATATTTCCTGAGACAAAGGAGACTTGAATACAATTACACATAAAGTTTAATGAGCATTTATACATCTTCAACAACTATAACAGAGTTAATACTCTCCTTTACTTGATCATGTTCATGTAATCGATCCTGTAACTAGTAACTGAGCTTTTTATTCCAATTATTCATCTAGCTTAAACAGCTGCAAGTCTTATGTAAAATAATTATTCATAATAGGAACCTGATGAGATGGAATATCAGAATTTGCCAGTATTTAGTTGTGCACATTAACTCTATCTTTGTATAATAAATAAGGGAGAACACTTAAGCTCTTAACAGAGAGAGCTCAATGACCAGATGAGGTGTTGAATTTCCACTTTCAAATCAGCAATTTGTAAGTTAGGGGAAAAAAAGGATTGCAAAGATCTACTCATGTTCTTTAATGTTAAACACACCTCCTGAGAACAGTGAAAAGAAGTACTATAGTTGCCAAAAATTCATAAGTCAAAGATAGGATTTCTCTTTAAATTGAGTTAAATTAATCAAATATTCGATATGTATCATCCAAAGGTGGGAGGAGCAAATAAGAACATGGATGAGAGGGAGACCTCCCACACTGAACCATGCGGTATAGTAGAGGGAGGACTAGCCCAGAGGAGAAGAAATAATAGCTGTGCTTTAGTTGTTCGCGGAATGGTGGTGGGTGGGGTCTACTGATAAGTTCGATTGGAGGTTTCATTTAACCAGGGCTTTGATGGAGTTAGATAATAATAATTGGCCCTTTAACACTTTACAATGTTTATTCTGGGCCAGGCATTATTCTATATGCTATGTGTGTATATAGTCATTTAATGCTCACAACAGTTCTATGAGGTTGGTCCTATTAGAGAGCTTGTTTGGAGGTTATAGCTGGGGAGCTCAGCTACTCATACACACTTGGCCAAAGAATTGTCCTCCTCCGTCAAGGAAGGCTGTCCTCTTCCACCAGGCATGCAGGTTCAGGAGGAATGCACATGGAGCAGTGTCGGAGGAGAGCGACACCCGCCGAGCCAGCCAGGTCAGCCAGATCAACCCTGGCAATCAAGGGGATGACAGATGTCACAGCCAGATCACCCCCACATTCAAGGTTAGTCCTATTAGGATGACAGTATAGAAAGGAAGAAATTAAGGTAACAAGAGATTAAGAAATTTGCCCAAAGACACACAGCTTCTAACAACTAGCCAGACAGACTGGATCCAGCACTAGTGCCCTTCGTTCCACATCTCTTCTCAGATGAACTGCTCTGCCCACAGCTCTGCTAAAGGAGTGGGTCTTATAGGTCATGTTTCTTAATCATAAAACCCTGCCTCCCTTCCATGCTCTCAGAGAGCAAATATTTTATGCAAATTTTCAAGTATTTTATGCAAATAACCAAGCTGAGCCAGTGAGTTTGAGTTAAGAAATGCAGTGAGAACAGGTCAATGAGTAGTGGAGATTGAAGCTAACTGTCATGATATGGAGAAGAATCCAAAGGGCCATGATGGTCATGGCCAGAAAATAAAAATGGCTCAGGAATCTGACTGATGGAGAAGGAATTTAGAGAAAACAGTAGATCTACAGAGAGCCAGAGACACCATGAAAGAGAATTGGAGGGAATAGTACATCCCATTCGAGATAACACGTGTTATCATAATACAAGAGAGAAGTTGAAAAAGTGTCTGTTTTTGTTTGGATTATATCACTGGGGAGTCATTGAGAGTTTCCAAATAGAAGGATGAAATGATTATGCAGATGATACGATATGATTAGTCAGACAGCAGCAGTTGTAATTGATTGAAATGGGAGAGAGTAAGAATAAGATATTAATTATAGAAGGCTATGGCTATAATTGAGGTAAAAGAGTAATGTCATTAGGAATGGATCAGAAAATGATTATAAAGACAAATCTAACTTCCTTCATATACCAACTATATATTCACTGATTTACTCATTTGTTCCTGTATTTCTCTGTCAATGTATGTTTACTATTATGCACGTTTCTGGGAACACCAAGATGAACGACTCAGTCCTTTCCCCCAATGAGTTCCTCATCTAGTGAGGATGTGCAGACCATTATCAAACAGAACAGATTATTCATAGAAGGGGCAACATACCCAAACTAAGAAACCCTGGGAAACTTTTTAAAAGAAATGACACCAAATTAGAGGTTGGAGAAGGGAAAAGAAATGTCTAGGATTTTGAAATCTGGTGTCTATGAGGATGGTGCTGATAACAAGAAATATAATAGGAGACATTCATCAAGAAGTATTTTCTGGGAATCTATGTGAAAATTGATCGTGATGAGGGAGGTAGATGACCCGGACCTCTAGTAACCTATCCTTAATGTGTCTCCTATTGCTTTATGAGACACCTGAGGAAATGTATGCTCAGATTCGGAGGTCTAGTAAATGAATCTTATTATTAGGCTGAGACCTAAAACATCCTTGGAAGGCCTACTTTAGCAAGACAGGATCAAATGAAACAAGGACTCCCTGGCCACGCTAAAAGCATGTCTAAGTCCAAGCGGGTAAATGACCATTTCAGCCTCATATTCATTAATCCTGTCCTCTGATGAGAAACGCTTATTTAGTTGACAGAAAACAAGCAAATGAGCATGAGGACTAGAACAAGAAGCCAGATAATTTTCTCCAACACCAAGAGTCTCTCATGCCAGGCCTTCTCAGTTTAGAGTACTTCCAAGTCGGGATCTTAGCCCTGACTGTCTTATTTCACTGCTTATTTTGGAGAGAGAGCCCAAAGGGAGTAAAAGTGAAGACCAAGGAGAAGTACAATGTGATGTTTTTAGCTACTGGAGGCAAGACAGTCCTTAAATAGACGGGAACCAAAGAGACTGCTAGAGATGAAAACTTACCTCACTAGGAAGCAACTTTGCCCATCTCCTTCTCGCCTTTCTCAGCTCTCGAGTGCCTTCCCTTTCTGGCATCAAAGAACGATGTGCGTCTCAAACATAACAATTTTTGAATGAGTTCGGACAATGTTACATATCTCTTCAAGATCCCCATGTGCATTAGCATAGAAAAATACTAAAAAGTCCCATAGTAAGAAAAATTATTAACTTATTTTCCAAGACTTATTTGATAATGAATCTTATTTATATGTAACCCATTAACATATTTCAGAAAACACTTTGGGAAATATCACAGTAAAGGAAGAGACTAAGGAAGTCTGCCAGGACTTTTCCCTATTCTAAAATAACATGTATTCTTTATATCTTCTAAAGATAATACATGTTTTCCCAAATATATACCATATGCTCAATAAACTTGTGGTGAATAAATATTATTTTCTTTTCTTATAGTGCTATGATAATCATTGGAAGTAGGTAATCATGTGGTATTCGCAAAATTATAGTGCAGAAGTAACTGCTCCTCATAGCTAAAAATAAACAGTTCTCAGAACTTGAAAGAGGTCCTACTGTTGTCAGGGCCAAGTTGACCTGTAAAGCCATGACACTGGAGCTTGACTGCCTCTCTCATAACTTGAATAGGAACAATGATCGTTTGGGTTATTCACTAAATTTAAATGTAGGTTAATTCTTTTGAAGTTAGAAGTTATCCCTGATTGTTTTCTTTCCTAATACCCACATTTCAGTCTATCAGGAAATACTGCCTTTTCTATCCAAATATATTTGAAATCCATTGACTAATTTTCACCTTGCTGAGACTACCTTAGTCCCAGACATAATCATCTGTCTCCTAGACTCCAGCAAAAGCCTTTACGATATATTGGTCTCTGCTTCTATTGCAGACTCATCTCCACAAAATAGCCATAGTGTCATTTTCTAAATATAAATGAAATTATGTGTTGCTTCCTTGCTTTTGGTGCTTAAAATAGCTTCCCCTTAGTCTCAGAGTAAAATCCAAATTACCTTGCTTTACAAGTCCCTGTACGGTTTGCTCCTAGTTTCCTAAGCCCTAATGAAATGGACTCTCTGGAGATGCAGCCTGGGACTTTGTTTTGAATAATATTTTTATGCTCAGTCATGACTGAGAATTACTCTCTTCTTCAGTATTGGTGTTCATCCAGTTCTCTCACTTCTCACTTTCTCAGCAATGGATTCTGGTGGTTTAAAAGTTTTGTTACCAGCTAGCAGAGACGTAGCAGTTTGGCCAATGGCACACATCATGGTTGCCCTTGAAGATTCTGGTCTCTGCTGCATCTTTCACTTCAGACTCTGAGCCACATCTGAGGCTCCTCTGGGTCTTCCTGATGCCTCTGCTGTTGCTGTTTTGCTTCTGCTATCGCAGCTGTTGTTGCCACATGGTTCACATTGCCAGAGTACCAGTCGAGGCGCTTCTACACTTCCACTGTCACTCATTTCCAAAGTTGGGAGATGAGTTTTGACTTCGGCAGAAAGGAAATCTTGTTGCAGTGCACATCCCCAAATTTGGGAACTAAGCATCAATGGACTACTAAGTCATCACGTTTCAACTGCATGCTATAATCCATCCATGCAGAAGAGCTGAGTTATTTGATGGTGGTACTGGTCTTAGCTTTGAGTCATTCTCATCTGCAGAGTTCTATAAACACCCTTACATCCATCTACACATGTGCACCCACCACTATGAATGTGTATATTTGTTTAAGCATATGTTCTAACTCCAAAAAAGGATTAAGTGTAATTTTACACTGAGGTATAGGTGATAGTCATTATTTTGAGTGATACATGTAGAATCCAGTTTTTGACAGTGAATTATAGTGGCGAAGCATCCAATTTGGAGATAACACAGGGAATGATGATGAAAAGTATTAGTAAGAGTATATTTTACTGTAGCCATGGTGTTAGCCTAGGTTTTGCAAATAAAATAGGCTCCCCAAACCAAAACCATATTCAAACGGGTAATGTGAAAAACAAAATAAAACAAGGTGGCACTGGTGGTGCAGGCCAGGCAAAATTCTGGAGCTGGCTAATGACCAGCTGCTTCTATTTCATTTATAGTGTGCAGAGGTATAGTTGACAAAGGGGCATAGTGGTTGTCCCAGACTGTTAAAGATGTCAAAAAAGAATGGACAATAGATTTCATAAGATGCAGATATCCAGAAGAATTGAAACAAAAATATTTTAATTTCAGGATCATAGTTATCTGAAATAAAAAGTTTGAAGAAAATGAAAATGTCAGAAATTTAAGGCATTATGATGTTCTTTATTTAACAGATTGCCTGAGTTTTCTACCTATGTCTTTGATCAAGATAATCATGTCCGATGCCTATAGCTTTGTTTTATGAGTTCTAATATGGCTACATGTTAATGTTTGATTTATATCCTCTAGAAGCCATATGGGGAGCATCTTTTTAAAGGTCACCCTTTGAATTTTTAAGGAACCAAAATTTTCAATATTGCTTTAGGGTTTCTTCCACATTTGTCACCTAAATCTTACCTGCACGTCCATTTGGAATTCCCTTGTGCATACATTTGTCATTTATACATACATATTCATGACACCCATTTGATTAACGATTTTCTCTTTCTTACTCCTACAGTTTAATGGACAAAATAGGATGTTGACAAGGCTCTTGAGTTTGGAATGAGACATACTAACATTTTTTTTAGGCCAATGGAACATTTTTAGTCACAGAAGTTTCTTGTATTCTAAATCTCTGGTATTTTTAATGCTTAATTCTTCAAATTGTTTCAATTGTAATGACGATGGTGAAATAATGATAATTATTGAAGTTGCTTTTGTTGATTCAGACTCTGATATTAAATCTATTTACGCCCAACCTCTTAGAGGGAATGTGGTCTGAGTACTTATTACCAAGTAAGTAAGCTCATCATTTGAAAAACCAAATAATGGCCGGTAAGATTACCTATTTTTCTCATTGCTAGATTTAATTTTGTCTAGAAATCATATTCATTTTTGATAGTTTTTGACTATAACTCAGATTATAACGTAGTCTTGAAGAACTTTATATTTGAGTAGAGTTTTCAATAGTTTATTAGCTGTCTGCAAAAACCTTATGAGGTTAGTATAATTATCTGTCATTTTATGGTAAGCCTATCATAAAATTTTCTCCATCTACCTATCAAAGTAGCATTGTAATTTTAATATTCATTTTGATAGTAGTAGCAGAGGCTGTGTTCAATATTATGTCCTCAGGGAGACCATAGTTAATACATCTTATTATCTGATTTTTTTTCATTTAATTTCCATAATAATACAAATAGAAAACAAGAAAGACTGAGAGACAAATATATCACCTTCAGGATTAAGTATGAGTCCATAAAGGAAATAAGAAAGAAAATCTGTGAAAAGTGTGGTCAATTTTGAATAATTTGGGCTGGATATTATTCACATATAGTTAAGTCATTTAACTCATTTGTTTTTCCTAAAGATTGGCACCTGAGCTAACACCTGTTGCCAATCTTTTTTTTTTTCTTCTTCTTCTTCTACCCAAAGCCCCACCAGTATATAGTTGTACATTGTAGTTGTAGGTCCTTCTAGTTGTGCTATGTGGGATGCCACCTCAGCATGGCCTGATGAGCAGTGCTAGGTCCACACCCAGGATCCGAATTGGTGAAACCCTGGGCTGCTGAAGTGTAGCACATGAAATTAACATCTCAGCCAGGGGCCGGCCCCTAACTCATTTTACGTTGCCTCAAAATACATGGAAAGCTAATTATTTTTATTTTATTTTTGCTGAGGAAGATTGAGTCTGAGCTAACATCTGTGCAAACCTTCCTCTACTTTGTATGTGGGTCACTGCCACAGCATGGCTGCCGACGAGTGGTGTAGGTCCAAGCCTGAGAACTGAACCTGGGCTGCCAAAGTGGAGTGAGCCAAACTTAACCACTAGGCCATGGGGCTGGCCCTGAAAGTTAATTATTTTTGAAATCTGTATTACATAAAATTGTATGAACTCTTTAATAATATTATGAAAGACACACTGAACATCTTTTTATTGCATGATAAATTTTCAAATTTATCCTGCCCCTTGTCACTCTTACATAATTTTCTAACTTGGGCAGGGGCTAGTTGGTTTGCCTCCCATTTTTGTTTTTCCAAGTGTCACCCACTCTGAAAAAAATAGTTATAAGTTATATGTTGTACATATTTAATTCAGCATGATGAAGAATACCCATACTTATACACACATACATTCATCCTGGATTTGAAAAGTATATCCATTTTTACTTTACTCAAAGTCTAATATTATAATTTATGACCTATACATATATGGTCATGTATGTAATATACAATCTTTCTAATGTCCTTAGCTGCTAAAATAACTCAAGTAAATAAATCTGTATCTATTTGTTTCTATCTATATAACTTCTCCTCATCCAAAAACATTGGGAAAAATCCATCTATTTTCATACCTTAATCAATCAATTTCCAACATTATCAGCAGAGAACTACATAAACACACTCTTCCTCCACACATAATACAATTCTCTTTTTAATTTTCTAAGATTTATAATTTTTACAGTTAAGTAATTCATGAGAGTCACATCTTACTAGCTAGTGTCATTTGTCTTCTGCTTCAGTATTTTTGCAACTTCTGAAAGGAAACAATTTTGAACAAATTATCTGGATGTTATTTTCCATGATGGCTGTGGGTGGACAGACAGATAATTATCTGAGGGTGCTGCACTTGATTTATAAACTGCGGGGGGAGAGTGCTTAGACTTTGCCTCTCTCATATTGTTGCTTCAAGAGTCAATGAGGTGATGTATGTGAAAATGTCCTGAATAAAGCTTGAAACATGTAAAGTATTATTTTAATAACTTCTGAATTCAGCAGCAGTACCTATCTATACTTGTCAATCAAGATAATTGCTGCCAAGACTGTGACGTAATAGTGAAAAAAATGAACATGGTTAATAAAATTATGGCGTAGAAACTATACAAAAATATAAAAAAGCAATAAAAGTCATCCCATTATTAACAAGTAACAGACTTGTTGCCCCAAAAATGAGATTAAAGTAAGTCTATATTTTAAAGGAAGTTGAATATATTTAAATTGGTGAGTATACAATGGGAGTAGTTTAGAAAAGAAAACTTTATATCTGATTTTGGAAATAAGAGAAACTATACAAAAATATGTGGCCTGACCTAAAATTAAATGTTGTTACACGATGAAGCTAGCAATTACAGTTTAAGTATGTAGAACAGCATAGACACTTCTTTCCTTTTTTATCTAACTGTTGCAATGTCTTAAACGCACTGAGATCGTGGAGCATCTACATATCTGTGATAAGTTAATACAAGTGAAAAGTTAAGACAAGGCAAGTATTATATTTTCTGAACTATGTGATTTAAAAAAAAAAAAA